>NC_067114.1:32814067-33124793 GCF_021347895.1 Acanthochromis polyacanthus | reverse complement strand
GGTGAATTGGATTACACACTGAGAAAGTTGCTGAGCTAGTAGCTGGCTAGCGAACTAGCTGCTAAACAAACAGCTGACAAGCAACGGAGGACTGTCGCTCGTCAGCATTGAGCAGGATCTGCAGTACAGTTTTTGATTGCGATGGTTGGACTGTAAACAAGCCTTGGCTCATGTTTTCTGTGAAGACAGTTGCTCAGAGCTAGCCCCTGGAGTTAACCTGCTAGCCTCTGCCATTGGTCAGTCATCTCAGCAGTCATTCTCCCTCTCCTCCACTATGTGTGTTACAGTTTTCTTTGCCACAGGAAACAACAACAGGCTCCGGGCTGCAACCTACCGCACTGAAAATGTTGCCAAATATTTAGAACGTGCAACAAGGCTGCTCTGCAAGTTTTTTTTCTGTTGGATTATCCATTTTAATTACACATCTCCGTGCACACCTGTTATTTTTTGAGGGAACACTACAATAGGGAGGATAGGCCCAAAAATTAAGCCTTTGACTTCAAGTCATAATGCAAAGGTCACTTTTGGTATGGAAATACCTTAGAGTCATATAAATAAATTTATTCTAAGACACAAGTGAGATCACACTTTGTATCGAAAATAAACAAGTTCTTTCAAAAATGGCTGCCAATGCACCGAAAATACTCTAGAGCCCAAATCTTTGCTTCTGTTACAGGTATAATGACAAATTTGGTGTCAAAGTGTACATTTTTGGGGTCAAGAAATTCAATAAAATAGGTTTCAAGTTTAAAATACCAACAGTTTTCCCCCTTACCATGACAATTGGGGGTAAATATGCACATTTTACATAAAAAATTAGAGTGACTTTACTTATCTTTTCCTTCAAAAAACTTTAGTATTTAAGCAGTGTAGCTACTTCTGTACATCACATTTGTCCTAATGCACCAGGGGCTGTGACAGCTGCTGAAGGTCAAAGGTGA
Organism: Acanthochromis polyacanthus; assembly: GCF_021347895.1. Classification (NCBI taxonomy): domain Eukaryota; kingdom Metazoa; phylum Chordata; class Actinopteri; family Pomacentridae; genus Acanthochromis; species Acanthochromis polyacanthus. The sequence goes on along the minus strand of NC_067114.1, from coordinate 33,123,852 downwards.
CAGGTTAACACTTCGAGGTTCATGTGACTTTCTCATTGAATAGAAACATGTTTTTAATGTTAGATAACTAATAACTAGCTAGCTAGTAAATAGTTATCTACATTATACCTAGCTAGCTACTAACTAGTTAGTTTCATTACAACTAGCTTACTAGTAACTAGTTAACTTCATTATAACTAGCTCGTGAGTAATTAGTTAGCTTCATTATAACTAGGTCACTAGTAACTGTGATGAGATGGAAATTAGCCATACAGCTACAATCTCTTGTATTTACATGGAAATGTACATTAATACAAACTGTCCCATTTTAATAAAAAATGAACATAAACACAAACTCGTTAGCTTCATTGTTATTGAAGCTAGTACGTAGCCTATATTTTGCTAGCTAGTTAGTTAGCATCATTATTTGATACACTTTTGTGAATGCCTGTTAATGTTCATCTATCGTTCTCATGTTAAAGTAACTTGATGTCTCATTTGAGATTAACTATAATGGAATGCCATGACTGGAGTTTATGCTTCCTGTGTCAGTCTGTGCCCCAGATTGAAAGATGTGTAGTTTTATATCTGTGTTTTGTATTTGCTGCTGCCTATCTTGGCCAGGACTCCCTTGCAAAAGAAGTGCTTAATCTGAACGATTTCTCCTGCTTAAATAAAGGTTATCCCTTTAGGATGTAACTTGAAAATGGTTAGAGATAAAGGCAAACTGTAAATGAGAAAAATTATTAGTATGACCCAAAGTTTGGGATGGGAGTAAATTCAATCATCTAATTTGCATATTATGACATCACCAGGCGGCGGACATATGGATTACATAACTTTATTGATGTTTATCGATCAAGATGGCATTATTTGGCTCAGAATTTGTCAGATTCCTGTCTCCACGATACCCAACAGGCTCATCAAAATGTCTGATCCACTTGTGATACTCTTCCTCATCTGTCAAGCAAACCCAGCCATCATCATCGACGTCATTTATGACGGGGCCGTGAACGCCACTGCGGCCTCCACCGTTATTATCAGTGCATTTTCTCCCGTGTCTGCTGCTATTTCCGCGTTTTTTTGCATCCCCACTATCCCCCTCACCATTAGCGGTGTTTTGACCACCCCTGCTACCCCCACCACGTCCCCTCCTGCCACCCCGGACCCCGTGAAGCAAACCATCGGCTCCAGTACGTGCTGCTTGACTGTCATGGCGCACCGACCCGCTGCTGTTATGCATAGACGCAGCGTCATTTTCTGTCTCACTGGATGACTGAACATCTTCATCAGAGGGTAAATATTCCTCTTCAGAATCTGAGTAAGCCATTATTTGACAAAGTACTTTGTCAGCGTTGACCAGACCTTTCGATATGGTGAGTTTTCTCGCTCTAAAATGCGCCGTCTTGCGCTCTTTTACGCTCCGACTAAGAGTCTCGTCTCCTCGGTTTTCAAACTGTATAAACTCCTGAACTTTGAATGAAAACAGGCCCACAAATGGTGCTCAGATTGAAGTTCCAGATGTCCGCCATCTCCTGGTATAAAGTAGTAATTACATGAGGCACTATATTTGAATTTATGGCTTGTTATGTTCAGCAATGTTGCTTGTCGCAATATTGCGACTTTGGCACTTAAAGGGTTAAATTAAAAAACCAAAAAAAAAACTTAGATTCCTCTTCATCACTTAAACTGAGAAACAATCCTGAAAGATTGCAATCATGTTAAAAAAAGAAAGCTATGGATAACATATAGGAGTTGAAGGTATTAGGGGCTCTGCCTGAGTTTATAGTAGATATTAGTGGTGCAAGGCAGGATCCAGTGCAGCTGATGAGTCAAAATCCTGTGACGTGGCACGGAAGATGCAGAAATGCTATTGCATCACAGAGGCTACTTCACCCATCTAAACCATAGATGTTACCACTGTTCACAGAGTCGCCTACCAGCCTCACTATGGCTTGGCATGCAATGAAAGTCCTCAGACAAACAATTAGCTACCTTAGCCCAGGTCAGACAGCCATGCTCCAGAAATTTGTCCTGATTCTTTATGGTGTATCTGAGGACAACATCACAGCTGTGGATGATGCACAACTCTCCCTCTTCTTTCACAAAGGAAAAGACTTTGTTCACATGCCATCAAGCACTGATGCACTTCATCAGCACCCTTCTTGAAGCTTATCGGGTAATGCAAATTTGTATAGGAGAATAATATAAATATGGCTAACAATAATGGAGGGCCTTGGTATCACTAATCATTTTTCTCTTTAGAGTGGGCACGTATGGGGCAATACACTTGACAAGTACCATGCAACAGTCTTGGCAACTGATAAGAGGTTAATTTCAGAGCTGATGTCTTGCTATTTCCCATAGTTTTCTTGATAACCAAAATCATTTCAGTTCTTCCATCAATAGCTATGGCATTGCACTGCAAAAACTGCTTTTAGAATTCCATTTTTCTTTACTGTCTGTTTTGGTCACACGATACACACAGGAGTACTTGACTGCAAAACCCTTGTTTTTGATGACTGCAGTTATGCGACTTGGCATGCTCTCCACCAGCTTCTGACATTGTTCTGCTGTCACAGCAGCCCATTCCTGTTGCACAAATTCTAACCAATATGCTTTGTTTTTGGGCTTGTGGTTCTCCATTTAGCATTTGATGATTTCCACAGGTTTTCAGTTGGATTTAGATCTGGTGATTGAGCAGACCAAGACATGGTTCCAATGTTCTGCTTCTCCATCCAGGCTTTAACGGATCTTGCTGTGTTTCAAGCGGCATTGTCTTGTTCGAAAATCCAGTCATTGGAGGCAGGAAAGAGTTTCCCAGTTAACGGAAGAAGACTGTTTTCAAGAGTAGCCTCAAACATGACCTGGTTCATTCACCTTACTTATTTATTTTACTCTGTTAAGCGCCTTGTGCTCCTTTTGGCTGTTGGAAGGCGCTTTATAAATAAAATTTGATTGATTGATTGATTGACCTTTTGCACAATTGCATTTGTCCTGTTCTACCCATACTGAAACAACCCCAGATTGTCACTGATCCACCCCCATATTTTACTGTATGGGCAAGACAGTCTGTAGGTTTCACCTGGCTCCCTCCTAACCAGTAAGTTGGCTGGAGTGGGCATCAACTGAAAATTTGATTCATCCCTGAAGAGAACCTTAGCCCAGTCATCAACAGTCCAATTCTTGTCATCCCAGCAAAGAGAAACTGGGCTTTCCTCTGCCTTTCATTGATGAAGGGCTTCTTCCTGCCCTGTGTGATTTCAGACCAGCTTTAACAAGTTGGTTTCTGTAGACAGTTGCATAGTTGATACTGTTTTGGTTACTGAGTGTTGCCGTACTCAGAGTAAAATCTCACGAGATGGTAGAACGTGATCTCGGTGTGTATTCACTAGTAATGGATATGTCAACATGTTCTCCCTGTGAGCTCCATGTTAGTGTTAATAAACACAAGGTTAAACATTCATTCGGACTCTCCTGTGAATGAATCTACAGTTTCCAACCATCCTTGTCCAACAAGTCCCATTTCTCCACATCGCCCACTCATTTCTAAAAAGTACCTGGAAGTCTGAGGAAAATTCCGGACACACGAACGGATGAGTGACGGTCATCTGGTGGGTAGAAAGACGTTTCCTGTAGCAGTGTTTCCCCTAGGTTGAGAATTTACTTGTGGTGGTGGGCCGGGCGGTGGAGGGGGATGTCGCGGTGTTTGATAAGTGCATTCAAAATAATCTAGTCAAACTGGTTTATGAACCATGTGTTATTTATTGCACATAGATACAACTTAAGCCTGCTGCAGACTTGCTTTAACACAAACAGAACCCAAAAGAAAAAAAAAAAAAAAAAGGGGGGGGGGGAAAGCTATTTCAGGCTACTTGCAAAGCTGACAGTTTTTGTCAGAGCAGTGTATTTTTCTCTGTTTTGAAAAAAAGATCTCCAATGCCTTTCTGTATGGAAATAATTGGGGGTCAGGTCCATTTATGCTGATGTGCATGCATGCAGCAAGATGCTCCCCTTGCAGCCTGTTCCTCAGTTCAGTTTTGATCTAAAAGAGAACAAAAACTTGCATAACTGTAATGCAAAAGAGCACAAGAAAATTAACTGAAATTATTCACATTGTGCTCTTATGCATTATGGTTTAAATCACTTACTCTGTTCATTGCTGAGAAATCTCTCTCACAATTTACACTTGCCACTGGGATGATGAGGGCTGCAGCAGCAAGTTGGGACAGGCAGGGGTAGACGTCACCCCATTCATCGTACTCACTGGCCAGCAGTTCCAGGATTGCTCCTTGGCTTTTGTCCTAACCAGAAGAAGTTGACATAAAATAGAAAATGTCATTATGGAATCCAGATTTACAGAGAATCCCTGAAAAAAATAATTAGAATTTGAGTTTAAGAAAATAAATAAATAAACATACAATAAAATTCCATATTTTTTTCACTGATTTTATTATTAAAAAGTCATCTGTTTAGCAATTACAGACAGTTAAAAATAAATATTTTGAACAATATTTATTTATGAATATTTAATAGCAAAATGAAGTGCAACAGTGATTGCCTTATTAGCCAATGACGGGAAACTTTCACTAGGAAAGTGAGTTTGTTTATTTGTTCTGTCGCATGTATTTTTAAATGAAGAAATACAGAATTTTCTTGCAAGGCCACGTGTCCAAGTGGACTTACTTTACAGATGCCTTGTCCAATAACCAGTCTAGCATTACCATAACCCACTGGAGCCGCGAACAGGAGAGATAACAAATAGGAGCACTGTTGTTGTGAACTGGGAAGCTAATGCTAGCGACGGATGCTAGCCGCTACGGCTAACACCTTCTTCCCTGCTCGTTAACGCTCAAGGCTCCCGCTGTCAGTGACTGACGGCTACCTTTATGATATCGTTGCTGTTAAACACAACAGTGCGTCTTTTCAGACATTTAATGATTTCAATTTAGGGGATGAAAATGTATTAAAGTTACTTACTTACCTCTGAGACATTCGAAGCAAGAAGGGCTGTGCAACGCTGCAGGTGGTCCAGCTAATGAGCGCTTAACAAGGTGGGTCGGGCTGGCGGAATACACGAGCGCGCGCGTATGTTGGTGTGTGCGCGCCTGCAGTGAAGCTCAAACAGCTCAGTGAAGCTGACCCCCCAACCACAGAAAAAATCCAAGCAAACAGGCTGAGTGGTTAGTGCCTCGTTTGTGCTGATTTGTGCCGTTAAAATTTTCGTTTGTGCTGCTATCATTTTTGAGATATTAAAGATTATTTTTTAGGTCATTCAGAGGTCATCATCCCCCTAGGTTGCTCCAAAATGAACCAGACTTGTCTACTTTTTTAGTGCTTCGTTTGTGCTGATTTGTGCTGTTAAAATTTTCGTTTGTGCTGCTATCGTTTTTGAGATATTACAAGTTTTATTTTTGAGCGATGACATCATCACCCCTCCAGTTTGCTCCAAAATGAACCAGACTTGTCTACTTTTTCAGTGCTTCGTTTGTGCTGATTTGTGCCGTTAAAATTTTCGTTTGTGCTGCTATCATTTTTGAGATATTAAAGATTATTTTTTAGGTCATTCAGAGGTCATCATCCTCCCAGCTTGCTCCAAAATGAACCAGACTTGTCTACTTTTTTAGTGCTTCGTTTGTGCTGATTTGTGCCGTTAAAATGTTAGCGATACCATGTTAGCTAAATCATGTTGCCTATACCATGTGTTAACTTGGAATTTTAACTAAAATGACGGTATTTTACAAGTGCACTTACCGTGTCTAGAAATCAGATTTGTCTGAAGGTTGTAAAAATGCCACTGAAATAGTAAAATTGTGAAAAGGTCATCCAATGTGTGTGTCTTGTTGAATGGCTGTGAAAGACTGCTATTTTGTGTCGTTCTTAGTGGGGAGTGCTGAATGTTTTTTGTTTTTTAAATGTTTCATGCTCCTAAATAAACCTTGAAGCGATTTCATTTATTGTCTTATGACAGAAATGTGATTGGCAAAGTAAATATAAAGCACAGTTCATTAAAAATGTAAATTAGTAACATAAACATACATTCTACGTTTATTTAACCAAATTTTATTGAACAAATGTACACACAAAGGCACAAAGTCAGTTCAAAGAGACATTTTCCAGCAATAACACAGGTGGAACATCCTCAGATGTTATTACAGTAGTTCTATACACATTATATACATTAAGACATTATAAACGTGACAGACCACAGACGTCATCAATTCGGGTCATGTGATCGTCTGTAAATAAAACTTGTAATATCTCAAAAACTATAACAGCACAAACGAAAGTTTTAACGGCACAAATCAGCACGAACGAAGCACTAAAAAAGTAGACAAGTCTGGTTCATTTTGGAGCAAACTGGGGGGATGATGACATCATCGCCCAAAAATAAAACTTGTAATATCTCAAAAACTATAGCAGCACAAACGAAAATTTTAACGGCACAAATCAGCACGAACGAAGCACTAAAAAAGTAGACAAGTCTGGTTCATTTTGGAGCAAGCTGGGGAGATGATGACCTCTGAATGACCTAAAAAATAATCTTTAATATCTCAAAAATGATAGCAGCACAAACGAAAATTTTAACGGCACAAATCAGCACAAACGAAGCACTAAAAAAGTAGACAAGTCTGGTTCATTTTGGAGCAAACTGGGGGGATGATGACGTCATCGCCCAAAAATAAAACTTGTAATATCTCAAAAACTATAGCAGCACAAACGAAAATTTTAACGGCACAAATCAGCACGAACGAAGCACTAAAAAAGTAGACAAGTCTGGTTCATTTTGGAGCAAGCTGGGGAGATGATGACCTCTGAATGACCTAAAAAATAATCTTTAATATCTCAAAAATGATAGCAGCACAAACGAAAATTTTAACGGCACAAATCAGCACAAACGAGGCACTAACCACTCAGCCTGTTTGCTTGGATTTTTTCTGTGGGTGGGGGGTCAGCTTCACTGAGCTGTGACAAACAGGTGGACTGTTTTCCCTACGCGGTGCCAGTAATTATGACCGCGCGTTTTTTAAAAAAATTCATCTTCTTGTGCGGGTGTCAATCTACTTGGGCGGGCCGCCCAAGTAAAGTTTATGTAGGGGAAACACTGCTGTAGCAACCAGCTAGCAGTTTGGTAGTACCATGTTGGGCTTGTTGTTTCTTGGTGTAATGAACGACTGTCTTAAAGATCTTCGGTTTTTTCACTACCTGTCTCTCACAGCCAATTTCCAGCAATGTCAAGTTGTCTGCCTTTGTGACTTCACATAATTCTTTAGTTTTAGGCATTATGTGAGAGCTGACAACTTCTGAGTTGTGCTACGGCTTGAATGTAAGCAGGAAACCACTCTAGGCCTTTGCATGTGCAGTGCTGCTGATGACATGAAATGTCCTCTTTGTACCCTGGGAGTACAATGAAGCTTAAGCATGTCAAATAGGACATACAGTATTATGTAATCATCTGCAGTTTTTTTTGTCATATTCATTGTATTCTTCAAGTAATATACCTTTAGTTGTACCATGCATTTAATTGGTACAACTATTTGTACAACTATCCTGTTATATTTCATTGAAATGTACGGTCACGATCACAACCTCCTGTGCCTGTGCAGTCAACTGTTGATAGCATCATTCAGTTTCCCCAGAGATTACTTACTTACACACGTGGACAAAATTGTTGGTACCCCTCAGTTAAAGAAGGAAAAACCCACAATTCTCACTGAAATCACTTGAAACTCACAAAAGTAACAATAAATAAAAATTTATTGAAAATTAAATAATCAAAATCAGCCATCACTTTTGAATTGTTGATTAACATAATTATTAAAAAAAAACAAACTAATGAAATAGGGCTGGACAAAAATGATGGTACCCATAACTTAATATTTTGTTGCACAACCTTTTGAGGCAATCACTGCAATTAAACGATTTCTGTATTTGTCAATGAGCGTTCTGCAGCTGTCAACAGGTATTTTGGCCCACTCCTCATGAGCAAACAGCTCCAGTTGTCTCAGGTTTGATGGGTGTCTTCTCCAAATGGCATGTTTCAGCTCCTTCCACATATGTTCAATGGGATTCAGATCTGGGCTCATAGAAGGCCACTTTAGAATAGTCCAACGCTTTTCTCTCAGCCATTCTTGGGTGTTTTTGGCTGTGTGTTTTGGATCGTTGTCCTGTTGGAAGACCCATGACCTGCGACTGAGACCAAGCTTTCTGACACTAGGCAGCACATTTCTCTCCAGAATGCCTTGATAGTCTTCAGATTTCATCGTACCTTGCACACTTTCAAGACACCCTGTGCCAGATGCAGCAAAGCAGCCCCAAAACATTACTGAGCCTCCTCCATGTTTCACCGTAGGGACAGTGTTCTTTTCTTCGTATGCTTGGTTTTTGAGTCTATGAACATAGAGTTGATGTGCCTTACCAAAAAGCTCCAGTTTGGTCTCATCTGTCCAAAGGACATTCTCCCAGAAGCTTTGTGGCTTGTCAACATGCATTTTTGCAAATTCCAGTCTGGCTTTTTTATGAGTTTTTTTCAGCAGTGGTGTCCTCCTTGGTCGTCTCCCATGAAGTCCACTTTGGCTCAAACAACGACGAATGGTGCGATCTGACACTGATGTACCTTGGCCTTGGAGTTCACCTTTAATTTCTTTGGAGGTTGCTCTGGGCTCTTTGGATACAATTCGAACCATCCGTCTCTTCAATTTGTCATCAATTTTCCCCTTGCGGCCACGTCCAGGGAGGTTGGCTACTGTCCCGTGGGTCTTGAACTTCTGAATAATATGAGCCACTGTTGTCACAGGAACTTCAAGCTGTTTAGAGATGGTCTTATAGCCTTTACCTTTAAGATGTTTGTCTATAATTTTTTTTCGGATGTCCTGGGACAATTCTCTCCTTCGCTTTCTGTTGTCCATGTTCAGTGTGGTACACACCTTTTCACCAAACAGCAGGGTGACTACTTGTCTCCCTTTAAATAGGCAGACTGACTGATTATGAGTTTGGAAACACCTGTGATGTCAATTAAATGACACACCTGAGTTAATCATGTCACTCTGGTCAAATAGTTTTCAATCTTTTATAGAGGTACCATCATTTTTGTCCAGCCCTATTTCATTAGTTTGTTTTTTTAAATAATTATGTTAATCAACAATTCAAAAGTAATGGCTGTTCTTGATTATTTAATTTTCAATAAATTTTTATTTATTGTTACTTTTGTGAGTTTCAAGTGATTTCAGTGAGAATTGTGGGTTTTTCCTTCTTTAACTGAGGGGTACCAACAATTTTGTCCACGTGTGTATGTCAGTTGGAGGGGCATATAGATGACAGTGTGTATGGTGGCAGTAGATTCCCTTAGTAAAACAAATAATCTGTAATTTAACATCAGATATTCAAAGTTCAGTGTGCCTCAGTAACGTCCATAGCTGTGTTTCAGTTGAGGTGTTTGTGATCTTGGCATTGCCTGATATTAAGATGTTCTGTTTGCCAGTAATACAGTATATACACACAGGCCTACAAATGTAGCATGCACAAAATAGCAAAAGCACTGCTATTCTGCAGAAGGTACTTTGTTACTGTATCTGTGTCAGTAATAGCGATCCCACGTGGACTGAGATCAAGGCTCATAGCAGGGTACTTCAGAACAGTCCATTGTTTTTTTATTATTTTGCTTTTGGATGTCGGTTTTGGGCTTATCCTATTGGTGGAGCCATGATCTGTGACTGAGACAGAGCTTTCCGACACCAGGCAGTATGTTTTGTGTCAGATCCTCTAACCTTCTGATTTCAGATTTTGTGTCTACCACAGTTTAATGATGCGACAAAAAGATTTGTCTGTCATTTTTTTCCCTGTGAACATAGAGCTGATGTCTCATTTTGTTTTGCCTGTGTTTGAAGCTTTCCTTTGTTTTTCTTCCTTCATAGACTATCCTTCTTTCAGTCAAGTGTCAGTTCTCCTGCTATCTCAGGAGAAATTTTGTACAGTCCCATTGGGCTTAACCTTGCTAGTAATAGAAGTTGTAATTACAGGAACATCTGGCTGCATGGAAATGGTCATGTTGGCTTTACCTCCACCAAGCCTTGCTGTTATTTTTTTCTTATCTCAACAGACAATACTCTTGTCCACATTAAGTGTGCTGCATACAATAATACCAAACAGCACAAGGAGAACTTTTGAAGATTAAATGCAAAAAGAGCCAATTAAGATGTTAAATTGCAGTTGTATCTGATGCTGCTTTGCATAGCAACATCAAGAGCAGTCATGAGAAGAGAGAAGAGTGTCCACTGGACTCTGGCTTTGACCCAAGACAAAAAATTGGAAATTAAAGATTTCTAGGGGAACATTAATGCTTTTTATAGTCAGTGGGATACCTCCAAGACTTTCACTTTGACAAAATGACAAAATCAAGAGAATTTGACTAGGAGATCATTCAGATGAATTTGAAAGCAACTCATACACTGGACAGCATAATTCCTCTCAATGTATTAGTTTTAATCTAAATGCTATACTAACATCTTAACAAAAAGTAGGCATGAAAAAGGAACTTGACAGAGGTAACTGCCAATGGTTAGCTATGCCAAAATAAAGGATGCAGGTTTTAGGTGAATGCTTGCAAGTCCAACTCATTTTTCTAGTGTCGCTTCTGTCAACAGTGAGTGAGTAATAGAGCAAGGGTCCACCCTCCTCTGGTGCATCCCCTTCTCTCATTTCCTTTTTTTTGATGTACGTCCCTCACAGGCTCACACTTCTTGATGTCAGACAACCAATCAAAAGGACCATGACAGTATGAAGAACAAAATGATTAAATGTTTTAACAAAGTGCTCTGCATATGTATTAGTTTATGAGAGTTCAAACAGGTGAGTTTCATGCCCTCCACCTCTGTATAGCTGACAGCTCTCCCTTCTTTTTTTTCCCCCTCTTCTTACTTTTTTCGGCCTTTTTGTAGAATTGTAAATATTGAACATTCATGGATAAAAAGAACTATATTATACTATTAAAGATATCATTTTGATTAAAGGGGGCTGCACCATGGCGTAGTGGTTAGCACTTTCGCCTTGCAGCAAAATCCCAAAATTCAAATCCTGGGGTGGACCTGGGATCTTTCTGCATGGAGTTTGCATGTTCTCCCTGTGCATGCGTGGGTTTTCTCCGGGCACTCCGGCTTCCTCCCACAGTCCAAAAATATGCTGAGGTTAACTGATTATTCTAAATTGCCCGTAGGTGTGAATGTGAGTGTGATTGTTTGTCTGTATATGTAGCCCTGCGACAGACTGGCGACCTGTCCAGGGTGTCCCCTGCCTTCGCCCGAGTCAGCTGGGATAGGCTCCAGCACTCCCTGCGACCCTTGTGAGGATAAAGCGGTGTATAGAGAATGGATGGATGGATGGATTTTGATTAAAGAGCTTACACATACTGTTGCACATTAACCATTACAAAAACATTAAAAAAGATATTTTGGTAATCATCAATATCGTTAATTTAGAGCAGCGGTGCATACAAGCACCTTACACTGGGTGGTGGTGAAATAAATTTGTTAAGCACTGCATGTGCAGCACAAACACCAAATATTAACTGAAACAGGAGAGACATGTAAATAGGCCTTTAAGTTCATTCAAATTATACACAATCAGAGAAAATGATCTAGTTTATAAACCACATATTTCCTTGGGTAACTGTGGAGTAAGTACTAAATTGTATTTTCTCAGCAGCATTTAAATGTGTTGTGGATTCATATCTATTCCTGAATTCCTGTAATTCATTTTCAACATCTTTGACATTATCTTGTGATTATCTTGTACTTTAGAAATAGTTGCAAAGCTTTTTCCATAATGCTTCCAATACTTCCCGCTATATTAGACAACAGGAGGGAAGGAAGGACATGAAGCAGAGATTTCTGCTGGAGAGTGGAGTAATAGCAATGCTTTAGAGCTGCACAGAGATGGAGTACTAAAGAGCACTGAGACTAATTTATGATCCACACACACACATACACAGCTGTTATTGCTCTCTGGGAGAATGAGTCAGTCTGGCTAGGACAGAGAACAGAAGAGGTAAACAAATAAATGAGAGGTGGATCCATGAGGGGCTATTGCAGGGACCGGTGGGAGTTTAAAGAAGGGGGAGTTGAGTCCAAGAGAGGATCTGCAGTCTATGGTTTAGCGGGAGTGAATGACTGAACCGGGCTAATGTTGCATGAGGTGAGATGACTAGTGCAGGAGAGAGAGAGAGAGATGTGTTCCTGTTCTAATGCGCCTTAAAGTCAGCAAGATGAAATGCAGAGAGCAGAAGACAATGAGGAAAAACTCAGACTAAGACTGTAAGAGAAGGGTGAACAAGTTAGTGTTGTAATTAATCCTCAAAGTCAGCATTGCTCCAGAATAAACAGTGCAACACTATAATTTCTTTAACCTTGTCTGCAGCTTCCTTTGGTCTTTGTTCCTCTCCTACAATGATACACAACAGTTCTACATGCGAAGAGAACTTCTTAATTTTATTTTTGATATTCACTCTTTAGGGGCTGCACAGTGGTTTGGTGGCTAGGGATCTTTCTGCATCAAGTGTGCATGTTCTCCCTGTGAATGCATGGGTTTTCTCCAGGTACTCCAGCTTCTTCCTACAGTCCAAAAACATGCTGAGGTCAATTGATAGTTCTAAATTATCTGTAGGGGTGAATGTGAGTGTGTTTGTCTCTAAGTGTAGCCCTATGAAAGACTGGTGACCTGTCCAGGGTGTCCCTTGCCTTCACCCTAAGGCAGCTGGGAAAGGCTCCAGCCCCCGCAACCCTAATGATGATTAAATGGTGTATAGATAATGGATGGATATTTATGATTTATTTCTGCAACCACACACCTCTTGAACTTTAGATATCTGCATTTGAAATTATTTATTTTGACAACTGGAACATTTTTAAATCTGTATTAATTTGTTTATAAGGCGAGTCCTGACTACAACATAGAATATTCTTTGTCATTATACAATTTATAATGAGACTGCAGAGCTTGTCCTTTTCAGTGCCAGGAAATCTTAAAGATAATGCAAAAACAGTTTATTTACATATATAATTAACAGGGTAAATATAAACAACAGTAAATATTGCACAGTTGGATTATATTGTTAGCTGGGTGTGAGACGTGAGAGTTCAGGGTGGTGATGGCGCTTAGAAAAAGGCTGTTTTGAAATCTGTTTGTCCTTGCTTTTATGCTTCTGTAGCGCCTTCCAGAGAGCAACAGATCAAAAAGCTGAGAACCAGGATGTGAACTGTCCTTGATGATGTTCTGAGCTCTGCTGAGGCACCGGGTGGAGTAGATGTCCATGAGGGAGGGGGGAGGACAGCCAGTAACCCTCTGTGCTGCTTTGACTGTCCTCTGAAGCCTCACTCTGTCTGCCTCAGTGCAGTTCCCGTACCATGTGGAAACACAGTACGTCAGCAGGCTCTCTAATAATGAGCAGTAAAAGGCCAGCAGCAGCTTCCTGTCCAGGTTGTTCTTCCTAAGGACCCTCAGCCTTGTTTATGAATGTGTGGACTCTCTCCACACACTCGTCATTGATGTGTGTGTGTGTGTGTGTGTGTGTGTGTGTGTGTGTGTGTGTGTGTGTGTGTGTGTGTGTGTGTGTGTGTGTGTGTGTGTGTGTGTGCCCAGGTGCTGGCTATAGTTGTGGGGACCAAATGTCCCCACAACCATAGGAAAACCAAAAGAAATGTCATTTGTGGACAAATGGAAACTGTTTTCTTGGCCATGTTGTTGTTACTGAAAAACGTAAAAGTGCAAAAACGTTTCTTTAGGGTTAGGCATTGTTTTGGTCTGGGTTAAGGTTAGGGTTAGGGTAAGGGTTAGGGGTTAGATACCCAGATAGCAAACTATGGGTGAATCAACGTTGAATCTATGTTGAGACCTAATGTAGAAATTATACAGAAAGCGCAAGGTTGATAAAATGTTGAGTCAACATTTGCTTTTCAACCATAAATCACTCTTTACCCAAATAGCAAAAGATGTTAAATCAATGTTGAATTAGGGTTAAGAAGGTTGAATTTTGGTTCCAGTTGAAGATTGATGGTTGGATCAATGTTGATTCAACAACATTTTGTCAACATTGAAGTTTGTGTTTAAAAGATGCCATTGAATCTACATTGTATTTTGGTTTAATTAAAATGTTTGACAGGTTAATGTTTAATTAATGTTGAATCTATGTTTGCAAACATGTAATCTATGTAAGCAAACGTTGACTCAATATTTTATCAACCTTGCGCTTTCTGTATAATTTCTACGTTAGGTCTCAACATAGATTCAACATTGATTCACCCATAGTTTGCTATCTGGGTATATATATATACATATATAAATATGGCATGCCGTTTAGGAAATTATATATTGAATGAAAGACGATATAAATTGAATGAAAGTTGATATATATTGAATGAATGTCGATATATATTGAATGAAAGTCGATATATATTGAATGAAAGTTGATATATATATGTAATGAAAGTTGATATATATTGAATGAAAGTTGATATATATTGAATGAATGTTGATATATATTGAATGAAAGTCGATATATATTGAATGAAAGTTGATATATATGTAATGAAAGTTGATATATATTGAATGAAAGTTGATATATATTGAATGAAAGTCGATATATATATATGAAAGTTGATATATATTGATTGAAAGTCCATATATATATATATATATATATATATATATATATATATATATATATATAATGAAAGTTGATATATATATATAATGAAAGTTGATATATATTGAATGAAAGTCGATATATATAATGAAAGTTGATATATCGTGAATGAAAGTCGATATATATATATATAATGAAAGTTGATATATATTGAATGAAAGTTGGTATATATTGAATGAAAGTTGATAGATATATATAATGAAAGTTGATATATATTGAATGAAAGTTGATATATATTGAATGAAAGTTGATATATCGTGAATGAAAGTCGATATATATATATATAATGAAAGTTGATATATATTGAATGAAAGTCCATATATATATATATATATATATATATATATATATATATATATAAAGAAAGTTGATATATATATATATAATGAAAGTTGATATATATTGAATGAAAGTCGATATATCGTGAATGAAAGTCGATATATATATATATAATGAAAGTTGATATATATTGAATGAAAGTCGATATATATAATGAAAGTTGATATATATTGAATGAAAGTCGATATATATTGAATGAAAGTCGACATATATTGAATGAAAGTTGGTATATATATATATAATGAAAGTTGATATATATTGAATGAAAGTCGATATATATAATGAAAGTTGATATATATATAATGAAAGTTGATATATATTGAATGAAAGTCGATATATATAATGAAAGTTGATATATATAGAATGAAAGTCGGAATATATTGACTGAAAGTACGAATATATTGAATAAAAGTCGGAATATATTGAATGAAAGTACGAATGCATTGAATGAAAGTCGGAATATATATTATGTTCAGACTTTCATTCCATATATTTAGGCTTTTTCCGACGGAGTCCCGGAAGGGACATGGCAAACAAAAACAGGAACCTTATTGGACGTTTGCTCTTCAGATGAGCTCTGCTGTGATTAGCTATCTGTCTGCATTGTTGTCACAGGCAACGGCGACTACGTATGAGAAGACAGGTAATATTTAGAGGTGTTTTGATTCTGAACACTGAACATGTTAGCATTAGCTTAACTACTTAGCTTTGACTACGTTTGCATCCACTACATAGCGGTTAAACACACGCTATATGTTGATGATAATGATAATATCTATTTTTATCTTTATAGCTGGTCTTAAGGCTAATTACGACGCAGAGGTCAGCTTCTGCCTGGACACATCCACGATCACGCCACTGGTGGGACACAATTGTACTGGATTTCAGCTGAAGGCTGCTGTTCTGTCCAAAATGTCATGAGACAGTTTTATTGTGACAAACTCTCCACTGTTGTTAGCTTTTGAAATCACTATTGCATGTTTCTACTTGAATGCCCTACTTTTATGATATACCACTACAGCATGAACTTTTTACATTTTCCATAAATTTCACCCAAAAGTTGAATAACTATTTGTGCGCAGTGTATGTCGACACATAATGTAAGCACACTTCAATAATATACCTGCCGCAGTAGTACAGTTTATCTACCTAGTTTGGTGTAACAGTAAAAAAACAAAAACAACATATGGTACTGATATGTTTGACTAAAATCTACTTGAAAAGCACAACCAATTATCTATCAAAATGTGTGTAACAAAAGTGTGCACTGAACACTGAATAAAGTCTCTGTAGATTATAGACAAAATTTGTATCTCTCATCACAAATTTCTGTTTATTCACTCGAAGTGCATGTGTAAAAATACAAAACAGGTGAAGTTAAATAACTAAAAATTAAAGGAATTTACAGAAAAAGATTTATTTTCTCGAAAAGGCAGTAGTCGACAATGCAGTTTATTTCTGAGACAGTCGCTCTGACACTGACACCATGCACCCATCAATCCAACCAAGGTTTCATCCATCCTCTGGATGTTCTGGAGCATGGCAGAGGTCACGTCTTAGTGTCTTCTGATCTGTTCCAAGAACTGTTCCTCTGACCTCTCCAGATACTGCAGCAGATCCACAGCAGCTTCCTGCTTCCCTTTTCCTGCATAAAAGCACCCAAAAAATACTAGTTGTCAGTAATTATTTTCTATTTTCATAAACACAGTTAACTTAAAGTAAATGTTATATTTTGTGTCCAAAGTAGTTTAAGTGAATCCACTGGACTTTAAGAAAGTTCCTTGAAGGCATTTCACCTCTCATCATGGATGGCTTCTTTCAAAGTAGAGAAGCCATCTCTGAACGGGGGGGTGGTCTGCGACATCATCTTTCGCCAATTTACAATCAGGTCCTTTCAAAACTCCCCAAAAGAACTACTCAGCAGACTCATGCTAATGACCACCATTAGCACACGAGGGCTCAGTGACATCTGTGCATTTCAACGACCCCCCACCGATACTCACAACGACCATCATCGTTGAGTAGTCAAATGAGTTTTGGTATCGGTCATTGGAATAATAGCCCTGGACACATCTCACAGAGGTTTAAAAGCTGAGGCAACACAAACCACCACCAGAACTGAAGAAGCCTCTTGGATGAGAGGTGAAACGTCTTCAAGGAACTTTCTTAAAGTCCAGTGGATTGACTTAAACTACTTTGGATAACCATGACCTGGATGAATGAGAACCTACACAGGCATGTTATATTTTGTGATTTTAGGATGGGCAAAAAGATAACATACTGATCATGTCTGCATAGTCTAATCAGATCTTACTTGATTTGGTCTGTTGAGAGGACGATGGCATGGAGGAGCTGCAGGATGGGACCAGCGAGCTGCAGACTAGTGCTCCTGGTAACTGGCCCTCATCATCCAAGGCCGACAACAAAATAAAATGAACAAGACATGCTGTTGATAGCATCTGTAATACAAATCATTTTCTCCATTAACTGATTAATTATTGCTTTGTCCATACAATGTTAGAAAGTGTTACCAAAAATACCTGCAATCATTTCCAACAGTGCTAAATGCCTTGTTTTATTTGCCAACAACTAAAAACCACCAAAAGCATCCGTGTATAAGAAATCAGTGCATTGAATTTCCACATCTGCAAAGCTGGAAAATCACACAACAATCAGAATTTTACCTTGAAATTATGAAAATAACTGCAGATTACCAGTACTCTTTACTTCATTGTGTTAACTTGATCATTGAATCAGTTTTTTAGACTTGTATTACTGATACAAAACATAATCAACACATAAATTAAAATGTGTTCGCAAAGGGTTCACTGGTTCTTCAAGGGAAATTTCAATGATTACCATATAGTTAAGTAATATGATTAATGGGTCATTGTGTAACAGTGTGGCAGGTTTTGAATACAGGTCTTCTAATGAAATATTGCTGCTGCTTTCCTCCGGTTTTATAGGGAGTTGTTTAATAGCTTGTTAGCTTACCAGCGGCTAACTGGCTGGCAAACAGTAGTTCAACGCCAACCTCTAATCACTGATCTGGTCCTTCATAATGCTGATGTGGAACTGTTGCAGCTAGCGTATTCATAGTAGGCTAACAGCAGGATGTTGGAGAAATAAAACTTACCATTATCAGGATCGCTGGTCTGCATGGCAGACTCGTAGTGCATCACACTGCTTGAAAGGCCGATTTCAAAATAAAAGTCAATAAAACTCTCGTCCGGGTGGGTGTCCTCCATTGTTGCTTCGCCATACTGACATGTCCCTTCCGGGGCTTGGTAGGGAAAAAAGATTTGATATATATTGAATGAAAGTACAAATATATATATAATGAAAGTCGGAATATATTCACTGATAGCCCGGATTTCATATGTAATTAAAAAATAAATTACAATTTAATTATATGATTTAAGTTAGATTGCATTACTGTCAAATGTAAGTATTTTGATTATTTTTCTGTTGCAGGCATGTTACTGAACTTCTGGGAGGAGAACAGTATGTTTCATGCTCTGTTTCATCTCTCTCGGGTGATGGAGAATGCAGATGATGACCCTGCCTATGTAATCAAATTCAAGTCTACATTCAGAACAGACCTGGAGACATGCAAGAAAAATGCCAACAGTGCTTATCTGAAGATTGCTGCTGCATTGGATCCAAGATTAAAGAACCTCAGGTGTATACCCAGAGCTGAGAGGGGTGAGGTGTGGGCCTCAGTCATCAACTTATGCAAGGAACAGACGGTTGTTGTAGAGAAACTTGTGGAAGCAACAACATCTGAGCCTCCAAAGAAACAGTTAGCTCTACTAGCTGCTTCATCAGAGTCTGAGCTCAGTTGAGAACACTGTGTGTCGATACCGAGCAGAGCCCTCCATCACTTCAGAGGACTGTCCATAGAGTGGTGGTCCAAACATGCAGTCTCACACATCAGGCTGGCCTCCATCGCACAGAAGTACTTGGCCACACCTGCAACATCTCTACCCTGTGAAAGGTTGTTTTCCCTTGTTGGTCATATTGTACAGAAGAAGAGAGTTTCTTTATCATCTGAAAATGTAAATGTTTCCTTCTGTGTCTGAGCAACTGGCTTGGTGCAGAAGAATAAGAAAATGTAAAGTCAAAGGAATGGATAAATGCACTTAATTATGTCATTGTGTACCTACTCAACCTGTGTCACTGAAAGTGTTTTTTTTTCTTTTTTAACTGACAATGAAATCCATTACAAACATGGACTTCACAGACTGAAAAGTCCCCTGAACAGTAAATCCAAGCTGTGTACTTTTTTTGTGTTCAACCACTTCACTCTAATTAACCACGCCTGACGTGTACGTCAGCGGGGTTACTGCTTTCGCTTTGGTATCTAACTGGCTGGCTGGGTAAGTATGTATGTATGTATGTATGTATGTGGGTGGGTATGTCCGGTCAGATATCTCTGCAAGTGCTGAAGTCAGGATAATCAAATTTGGCACTGAAGATCAGTCTAAGGTCCCCTGCTCACTTGTGGAGTTACAGGTCAGCAGATCAAGAAAGGAAGGGATATACGTAGGATGATCAAAATTGATACAGAGTATCATGCATGGGCGTGGTTCTGCCCTCTACTGAGGGCTCGTCTTGTTGTAAGTTGTTTTTCTTTAACAAACGAGATAAAAAGTTAATGCCCTGGCAGTGGCCAATAGCTTTAGTTTTTTGTTTATTTACAGTTGAGATTAATAATAAAGATATTTTAACTGCTACCGTTTGTAGGGAATACTGCTGTTGTAAAGCACCTTAGCAGTTGAAATAAAAAAAACTGCGATACTGTACTTTTGAATTCATTATTGTATTTTGTGCAAAATTATGCAGTTAATCTTGATTAAAATTTTTAATTGTTGCCCAGCACTAATACACACACACACACACACACACACACACACACACACACACACACACACACACACGGTGTGGTGGGATGCAAAAAAATTAATCAAATTAATTACAGGTTTTGTAATTAATCGCAATAATCGCATTTTTGTAGTAAGTAAATATTTTCAATTCAAATAAATTTTGATTGACATGTTGAGTTGAATCACTGAATAGACATATACATGTTTACAATTTTAAATTTATAAAATTAATGCAATTTTAAAATGGGACATATATAAAAAAGTGAATTGGATGATTTAAAGCCTAGATTTAGTTGTTTTTTTCCCACTGTATGGCACATTACAAAAGCATAACTAGTTCAAGGACCTTCAGAAAGTTTAATATCCACAGATTCATTCTGTTTTCATAGTTTCTGGTTTCTGATAAATGGTGTCATTTTGATGGTTCTTTTTTGGGGGGGAAAATACATTTTTATTTATGAACAAAAATTTTTTTTCATGATCTGAAAGTTTGTAATTAAGTTATTAAAAGACAGACATTTTTGTGGTTTATTACTCTGCCTAGGCTCTGCTTCTTTGGCAGTGTAATAACTTAAACCACGAGAACGTTTGTTTCATTTCTATTTATCTGCATTTTTCATCTGTCTGCTACATTCACAGATTACTGCAAACTTAAAATGCAATTATAGGGGTGCCAGCAATACGTGAGGACATGTTAACACAGTGCTCCCGACCGTGGCGAACCTTTTTTAAAAAATAACATTTTTATAAAACAACTTCAGACCGACTGTGTCTGTCCCTGACAACTGCATAACACCAGGATATCACACTGATAGCCCCATCTTTTCGCAATATACAACTAAACGACAAAATGCCGACGGAAAAACACCATAAGAAGGAGGCCTTTATTCAAGCCTCAGGCTCACAGAAACTGCGACCATGAATGAGGAATTTTCAGAGGAGGAGGCTACAGCATAGATATGAAGAGTAGATATGACACGCCCCTCTGAGCGCCCCTCCAGTGGCCTTTCAAATGGTTTTCCCAAGGTGTTAAAGTTTGACAGGGAACTCCATCTCTCTGCAGGAGGTCTGAAAGTCCCTTTTTTGCTGTAAAGGTTAGAAACACAGAAATACATGTGTCCTCATGTCTGCAGGATGGGGGTTGCCTTGCCAGAGTCAAATGTCTCATCATAATTCAATTACGGTGTTTTTCTGTGGAAGAAGGAGAGAGCTCCGGGGCCGTAAAATATCCAAAATGACACTTTGATGTGGGTTCTAAACCCCCATCCTAAGAGAGTTTGTTCTTATCTGAGTTTGTGTCTCTTCTGGAATTCCAAAGACCAAGCGATGTTCCTACAATGCTACACATACTAAACCTCTAACACTTTAGTGATGGCTCAATACCACTTTTTCACATCCGATACCGATATCGATACTGCAGCCTTGAGGATCGGCCGATACCGAGCCGATACCAATCTGATTCTTTTTGTCGCTTTAAAAGTTGTTAATAATACATGGATGTAATTTGCTTGATACTGACATCTAAAAACACCGTGTTCACTGTTCAACAACTGTTCTGGTCCCCTAAAAGAAAGAAGGAAAATATGTGACAACAACTGAAGTTATGTGTAACTGCTGTGGCTTTATTAAAACTTAGAGCTCACATCGCTTTTAACAGCACTGTAAACAAAACAGACCCAACTGCAACATTCAAATGTTTGAAATAAAATAAAAGTGTAACTTTGTGCAAATATTTAAATTAAATAATCCAAGTGTATAAACAGAAAAGTCACATAAAAACAGAAAAACAAGGGTAAACAGAGATAGTGCTATCTAGTGTAGAATGAACATTATTTCAATACTCACATTAAATAAAACACTTACAGAAAATAAAACATGTTAGCTGCCTGACCTTGAACTGAAAATGCTTAAGCTGCCTTGTCTTGCAACATGAGGAGCAGATTTTTCTTCAGAAAAATTAACATTTCAGCCTTCTCAGCAGTCAGTCTGCTCCTAAATTTGCTCCTTATTTACTTTGTAGCTGCAATTACTCCCAAAGTTATGACAGTGACAGCAGAGGTTTTTAGGAACAGCTCTGCTAAAATTTCAATGTGAATAATGGTCGGAGTATTTGGACTTACACTGCGCTATTATTGAGCAATCTTTTTAAAATTTGGCCTAGCTGATGTGAAAGTCCAATACTAGATTGCCTATGTATTCCTTTCAAACATGTCTTTGAATGAATGTATTCTTTCATTGTTTGCAATGGTCCCAGAAATGCTTAGCAACAAAAACAAGTAAAATTAGTTAAAATATCTTCTCAGACCATAGGAGTTTTAAGAGACAGAAAAACTTCTGTGGTGTCAGGAACACAACTTAAACCCCTGCCTGTCTCCCTCTTTCTTTCTCTCTTTCCCTCTCTCTCTTCCTCTCTGTCACCCCAGTCCTGCATGCAGCTTGCTTAATTGCAGAGATTGGAGACAGCTGTAGGGATTGGTTCACCTGTTCACGGCTGCCAATCCCCATAGAAAAGAGACTGTCCTGGAGTCAGGTGGCAAATCCTCTTTTCCAGGGAAGCTCCACCTTCTACCATCTCTATTTAAATTGCAATTTAAAAATCTACATCTCCCTGTGGAAAAGTAATTGACCCCCTAAACTTAATAACTGCTCAGGCTCTTGTCAGTAACAACTGCAGTTTAAGCTTTTGTGATTGCTTGCGATTAGTCTTTTACATCGGCCACTTGAAAAACCTTTGGTTGTTTTTGAGCCATTCAGAGGTGGACTTAAATATCAGAGAGGAATACCAGACATGCTGTTATGTTATTTTTGATCTGGAGTTGTTTGCACCTTGCAACTCTCCCATGGAAGCCATTTCGCCCAGTATCTTCTTTGTTGTGAAATCCTGTACACTGACCTTAACTGAGCTAAGGGAGGTCTGCAGTTATTTTGTTGTTTGTCTGGATTCTGTTCTGACCTCCTGTATGTGGATGCACTCTTGAAGAAATTTTGGAAGGTGGGTCACTCCATATTTAAACAGTATGGAGAGGAAAAAAGGACAGTGACACATGTTTCTTTGTATGTACAGGTGACATTTATAGAGCCAATAGAAGAGCCAATACAAAACAACTGTGGTACAGATTAATAAAAAACTAAAACATAACAACATAAATAGTACTAATAGTAGCAATACAGAATCCTGATCAGTACAAATATCTTGGTCCCCTTCCATCATCAGAGATGAGGCTGAATGACTGGTGGAAGAAAAATGAATAGTTTATTGCTTTCACAGTCTATCCAACACCCAATGCATCCAAACTTCTTATGTACTGTATACATGGATTGTTTAAAAGGAACATCACAGTAAAAAGTCCACAGGAATTTTAATGGTCTGGATTTCACTAGGTGAGTTTTCATATAACTGTCTGGAAAATTCAAAACATATTTTTGAAATTTTGCAAAACATTTTAAAAAATAAAACGTGAATTATTCTTGTTTCCATTTATTGCCCTGGGACAAATGAACTAGTCTGTGTACTTCTGTCAAAAGTTGGCAGTGTTGGCTATGTTGGACATAATTAACAGAGTAGAAGGGGGAAAATGGTTTTGCCACCAGCTAAAAATTTGAAAAAGAAGACACAAAATTGGCCATCTAAGAGACAAAATAGAGAGAAGACTTCAGGACTTGTTTTCAATCAAGAAAATAGTAATTGTTCTATCATGTTAGCTGGTATTGGCCATGCTTGATATTGTCTACAAATAAAAACAGGAAATGAAACAGGCAATCAGTCATGTAAGTTAAATGTTTGTTGTTTCAGAATTTACTCAGTTAAGTTGTTTCTGTCCCCTGTGAAGAGTATTACCTCTTTTTGCCCCTGCTACATGGTAAGAGTTCAGTCTGCATTCAAATCCGGTCACACCAGACAGAGGTACACTGCTAAATTCATCTTTGCATTAGATAAGAGGCTGGAGGACATGCCAGCTGCTCACTGGTGTAGATGGTGAACAACTGTACCCAGCCAGCTAAGCACTAAAACACTAGTCAATGGGAATATGCTACTAATAGCTTAACTGTACATGATTTTAATCAGTAAACAGTTGCTTAAAGGAAAGAAACAACAACTTACTGGCAGTTTTCAAGCTCCTTATAAATAAAATAGGATAACTCCATTTATTTGTTCCAATGATTCCTGTTTCCTGATGTGAAAAAAACATTTTTACTGAGTGAAGCACTTTACTCGCTGACTGAGGAGAGGTAAAACTGATAGAAATATGTTTTGGTGTTTCCCCCTGTTTTGAGTCTTTGATTTTCTGTTCTTTTTGCGCTAATTAGCATGAAAAGGATTGACTTTCCCACAAATAAATTCTTTCCTAATGCTAATGTGATTGTGTTGGACATATTAACCTTTACAGAGACAATAATGTCACTGACGTAAAACTCAACGTGTTTATTTAACAAAGAGGTTGAACATTCTCTTTCTGAGCTCATACTGATGTACACATTGTCTAAAATTCACTGTCACTTGGTTATTGTCAGAGAGCAGCTCCAGTCATGCTGGGAATACAGTACACTATGTCATTACATAGTGTAGTGTACTTAATACATTTCTTCAGTAATATAAACAGATTTCCCTCAGTTTAAGAATGCACACTGTCAGAGTAGTCGATGACCCTGATACTGACAGTTCTGTTATGACTATGTAGACAACATGCTGTTGTCATATTCAAAAAAGTGCAACACAACAGGTTTCTGATTGCACTAAATGTGATAATATACACTGACCATGAAAAAGACATTCATGCTTTTATCAGTTCAAGACTGGACTACTGCAATGCACTTTACATTGGCATCTCCCAGTCATCTATCCACCACCTCCAACTTGTGCAAAATGCTGCAGCACATCTTTTAACAAACACCCCCAGACATGAGAACATCACCCCAGTCCTTTACACTCTCCAGTGGCTTCCAGTCCAGTCAAAAATTCTTTATAAACTTTTATTGTTTGTTTTTAAGGCTCTTAACAGTCCTGCTCACCTTTATTTATCAGAGCTTTTACCTTTATAGAACCAAAAAAGAGATCTGAGGTCTTCCAGTTAGCGACTGCTTGAAGTACCCAAGTCTAAATACAAACAATGGGTTGACCAGGCGTTCTCTGTAGCTGTACCTAGGCTCTGGGCTGCTCCCCGACATGCGCAACTTCACTGGCCAGGGCCTTTTTAAATCACAACTCAAAACCTTCCCGTTTAAAATGGCTTTTCATACCGAGCGGCATAGTGACAATTTATTACTTTTAGATGATACATTTTAGTGCTGTTTTATTGATGTTTATTTTATTGTTTTATTGTATATTTTATGGGCTACACAGTCGCGTGGTGCTTAGCACTTCTCGTCTTGCAGCTACACACGTGTACAAAATTGTTGGTACCCCTCAGTTAAAGAAGGAAAAACCCACAATTCTCACTGAAATCACTTGAAACTCACAAAAGTAACAATAAATAAAAATTTATTAAAAATTAAATAATCAAAAACAGCCATTACTTTTGAATTGTTGATTAACATAATTATTTAAAAAAACAAACTAATGAAACAGGCCTGGACAAAAATGATGGTACCTCTATAAAAGATTGAAAACTATTTGACCAGAGTGACATGATTAACTCAGGTGTGTCATTTAATTGACATCACAGGTGTTTCCAAACTCATAATCAGTCAGTCTGCCTATTTAAAGGGAGACAAGTAGTCACCCTGCTGTTTGGTGAAAAAGTGTGTACCACACTGAACATGGACAACAGAAAGCGAAGGAGAGAATTGTCCCAGGACATCCGAAAAAAAATTATAGACAAACATCTTAAAGGTAAAGGCTATAAGGCCATCTCTAAACAGCTTGATGCTCCTGTGACAACAGTGGCTCATATTATTCAGAAGTTCAAGACCCACGGGACAGTAGCCAACCTCCCTGGACATGGCCGCAAGAGGAAAATTGATGACAAATTGAAGAGACGGATCGTTCGAATTGTATCCAAAGAGCCCAGAGCAACCTCCAAAGAAATTAAAGGTGAACTCCAAGGCCAAGGTACATCAGTGTCAGATGGCACCATTCGTCGTTGTTTGAGCCAAAGTGGACTTCATGGGAGACGACCAAGGAGGACACCACTGCTGAAAAAAACTCATAAAAAAGCGAGACTGGAATTTGCAAAAATGCATGTTGACAAGCCACAAAGCTTCTGGGAGAATGTCCTTTGGACAGATGAGATCAAACTGGAGCTTTTTGGTAAGGCACATCAACTCTATGTTCATAGACTCAAAAACCAAGCATACGAAGAAAAGAACACTGTCCCTACGGTGAAACATGGAGGAGGCTCAGTAATGTTTTGGGGCTGCTTTGCTGCATCTGGCACAGGGTGTCTTGAAAGTGTGCAAGGTACGATGAAATCTGAAGACTATCAAGTCATTCTGGAGAGAAATGTGCTGCCTAGTGTCAGAAAGCTTGGTCTCAGTCGCAGGTCATGGGTCTTCCAACAGGACAACGATCCAAAACACACAGCCAAAAACACCCAAGAATGGCTGAGAGAAAAGCGTTGGACTATTCTAAAGTGGCCTTCTATGAGTCCAGATCTGAATCCCATTGAACATATGTGGAAGGAGCTGAAACATGCCATTTGGAGAAGACACCCATCAAACCTGAGACAACTGGAGCTGTTTGCTCATGAGGAGTGGGCCAAAATACCTGTTGACAGCTGCGGAACGCTCATTGACAAACACAGAAATCGTTTTAGTGATTGCCTCAAAAGGTTGCGCAACAAAATATTAAGTTATGGGTACCATCATTTTTGTCCAGCCCTATTTCATTAGTTTGTTTTTTTTAAATAATTATGTTAATCAACAATTCAAAAGTGATGGCTGATTTTGATTATTTAATTTTCAATAAATTTTTATTCATTGTTACTTTTGTGAGTTTCAAGTGATTTCAGTGAGAATTGTGGGTTTTTCCTTCTTTAACTGAGGGGTACCAACAATTTTGTCCACGTATGTAGAAGATCCCTGGGACGCGTCTTGGCCTTCCCAGGGTCTTTCTGCATGTTCTCCTTGTGCATGCATGGGTTTCCTCCCACACTCCAAAAATATGCTGAGGTTAACTGAACATTCTACATTTGCCCATAGGTGCGAGTGTGATTGTTCTAAGTTACTACAGTGTTTTTAAGTTATTCTCTTGTTTTTTACTGTGAAGCACTTTGGTCACCCTTTGGGCTGTTGTAAAGTGCTATACAAATAAACTTTGATTGACTGATTGAAATGTAAATCATCATATATTGGCAAAAAGAAGTTGAATACTTTTGGTGGGCCATGTGTTGGTAAATTATCGTGGTCAGATGACTTTTTTTTTTTTTTTTTTTAAATCAGAGTACGTTCTTCCAAACCGAGTTTACAATGTGTCTATGAACATAAAACACCACATCCTTAGGTCAGGTTCAGCTCTGAAGACAGCCTATTAGTGTAAATTTGCCTATTTAATATCATTTCATGCAAATATTAGCTGCCTTAGGAACACACTCTTCATGTTAAAAAGCCACAATGCAATTGCAGGACAATCACAACCATCTATGGAGAGATGTAGTGGACTTTCTCCCAGTTTGAACATTGACTGATTGCAGAATGATGAATACAAAGTCTGGAAAGGCAGCAAACTCCTGCTCAACCATGTGAATGTAATCCTAATTTGCACCTATGAAAGCACTGTTCACGTGCGCTGACGGGCTGCTACTCTTGGGAATGGAACATGAAATCGTAGCCTGGTTTCACCCACTAATCTACAGAGACTCTAGAGGAGCACAGTGACACTACAGGGAAGAGTTGAAAGAAGCTCAACTTTGTGCAGATATCCCCAAATGACAATGACAGCCAGTTGTGCTAGTTTTGATACCTTTGAGATTCTTTTATAATCTGTAGAAAATACACAAAATAAAAATGTCCTCATGTATAGACATGTATCAGAAGTCAACTCTCTTGTTGGACGAGAGTTGTCAATCACAAGTTTAGTGCCATACACACAGTGGGCTGCAGCTCATCAGAGGACAGAGACATACTATTTTCTGAGTGTAAAGTTTGTGCAGTGCGCTCCCAACAATGGTCAGAAAACATTAAATACAAGCACATCACATCACAAAGAAGATTTTGAGTCTTTGTTAGCTGAGAAAAAATACTGAAATTTTTTTTTTTTTTTTTTAAATGGTGGCAAAAAAAATTAAGCAACATGTGAAATCATAAAACGACTAGTGTTCCCTTGGTATATATTAACAAACACATCAAATCTAAAAAATAACATAAAATGCCTTTTCCTTGTAGCTAATATTGCTGATGCAGAATACAGCAGCACAGTTCAGATGAGGTAAGAATGACTGAGTCGTTGAAAGGATTAAACATGTCGGCCTCTTTGAGAGTGGTTTGTTGGAAGTTTGTCAACAAATCAATTGGGGGAAAAAAAGGAAAAGATTCTTTCAGCCAGTACTGCACTGAGTGGACATCCTGTTGTTGTCTGTCTTAGTCTGGTTGGGTTTGATCTTGTGACTGTGTCTATATGCAACTATGTCCAAGCACGTATGATACTTTGTGTATATTGTGTGTTTTGTCTCTATGAAGAAAAGATGTGTGCTTATCACACTGCTACTTGATAAAATGTTTTAACCCTATTTTCTGTGATCAGACACGTAATTTTGTCAAAATTTATACCGGACATGTTTCGACGGAGCCTTCCGTCTTCGTCAGAGGTGTCACTAGGTGGTATGTGACGTGTTTAAAAACCAGCTGATGTTCACTGGGGCGGTGTCCCCCACTGTCCCCTCGCCGCTGTGTCTGATCACAGAAAATAAGGTTAAAACATTATAGTAACTTTAGACACTATGAACTTCATTGGATAAATACTTGATAAAAACTTTGCTTCACTGACTTTTTCCAAATTCTTCTGTTTCTTTCATCTTTCTTCTGGAATAAACAGCATAGATCTTTTATTTGATTAAAACTGCTTTCTTTTAATTAATGATTGATTGATGACATACCCAGCAAGCAGCTGAAGCTATTTTAATTTGTATCCAAACGAATATGTACAGACTCTGAGATAAAAATGTGATACTGATTGCTTGACAGTATTAATTCCTGCTGAAAAACTGAAAATTGGGAATATGAAGTTTTTGCTAAAGGGCAGATGTGTGTCTGTGCATATGTCATGGGATCTGGAGCTGCAGTTCTTCCTCCTCTTCGTCCATGTCGCTGCTCGGACCATCTGGATTTTCAGGACTGAATCGAGCTGATCGTATCTTCCCAAATAGACCAGGACTCTGCTGCTGTCGCCGCAGTCTGAGAGAAAGACGGAGAGAGCATGGCGATAAACTAACATTATGATGCTGAACAATATGACAAGACTGTTCTGACAAATTATGTGCTCCAACAATTTGCTCTCACTAGTTTTTAAAATATCTGGATATCAGCCAAAATATTAGTCAAAATCAAACTTTGAACTAAAGATGGCGCCATATGAAAAGCTTTGAAAGTGAAAATTTAGATCTACTAAAGAGTCAGGGGAAGCCCCACCCATATCCATGGCAGAGGTTGCTGAGATAGTGAAGAAGCTCCACGGTGGTAAGCTATCAGCAGAGGTGGGTAGAGTAGCCAAAAATTGTACTTAAGAGTAACGTTACTTCAAAATAATATCATTCAAGTAGTCATCCAAAAAATTACTCAAGTAAGAGCAAAAAAGTATTTAGTGAAAAGACTACTCAAGTATTGAAAGTACTGAGCAACTGTTTGAATGCAATGTCCGATTTGTTTTTTTAGAAATGATGGATCAGACAGACAAAAATGTAAAATGTGCAAATTCTAGTATTTCCAAATGATAAAATTTAAAAAAAAAAGAAGCAAAAATAAACATCTTTACAAAATGACAAATTAAGGCACAAGAAACAAATTTTCAAATCTAAGTTTTTCACAACAAAGAGCTTTTGAAACAAATACCTGTAGTAAGGCAACACATATGTTTGAACAGTGCAAACTACTTCCAGTGACAAGATATACTGCATGCTCATAGAGTCTATGATTTGTTGTATTTCTTTAAACTAATCACAAATGTCTTGGGCAGCAATAAGCCCAGAATGCAGAGATGGTATCCTGAAAAAATAGGATACAGAGGAATGGAGGTAACTACTATCATTAAAATGGCTGATTAAGCAAAAGAACCAAACAGGCCTGCCTTACTACCAGATCCAAGACTTCTTATCTTACTATTGTCAGTTTAGCAGCCACAGCTTGACTCTCCTTGGAATGCCAAGGGAGAGGTCAATCCAGGGAACAAATATTTCACTTGTTTAGACTCTGAACCTTCAACCACAATAAAACGACCACCCTGGACACTACACAGAATGAAGAAACCCACCCGTTCTCAGGTAGAACGAGGCAAGAAGAATTACAGCAGGAGACTGTTGTAATCAACATCATAATTTGTAATTCAGGAGTCAATGGTGCCACATTCATTATCTTACAGTGGAGACACGAGTCTCATACCTTCTGTGCAGTAATGAGACGGAATATGGGACCTTAACACTTCGGAGACTGCAACTTCAAAGATATGGCAACTCCTACCCAATTGTGAACACTTCAGCCCCCAAATCTGATCCCGGCAAGTAGGGCAGCTGATAAGGAAACAGTCATAAAACTGTTGCTGCATACCAACCGCTATCTGGAGTAATACTTTCACTGTTTTGAAGTTTCTTTGCATATGAACTAAATAACTGATAGTCTCAGTTTTGTGTGTTTGTAGATACAGACCATCATGTCACCTCTCCAAAAAACAAATCTGTAGGCGATATAGAGACAAAGTTCATATTTTGTGGAAATAAACACCTTTCTGACATGGACCCACAGTGCCATTTAGTGATACGAGATGGTCCGGTGAGGTCTGCATCATATCACCATTAATGCAATCATTGCTGTTATTATCAATATACAAATGGGAGAAATCAGTTTCATTGATATTTCTCCCAATGTGTTGGGTGATATACACTGATCAGGCATAACATTATGACCTAGAAGTCGGTCAGTGCTTCTTCCATCCATTTGGGCCTTTGTAGGCCTGATAGCGACTGGGGTTTTGAGCCAGTCACTTGGCTAAACTAGGCCCAGTATGCATCTTGGAGTCTGGAGGTGTTTGTTGTGGAATCCGCTGAAGGTCTGCTTTCTCATGGCCTCTTCCTGATAACACAAACTTCACACCATCCTGTAATGTGTCTGCCATTAAAGTTTGAATATCTGGTGGGATGCTTTGGTGCCTCTGCTCCATTGATCACAGTGAATCCTGTCTCCAGCCTGTGATTGTGAATTGATGAAACTCACTCTTGCTCTGTCTTAAAGTTGATTATGAATGGTTAATCCTACAGCTGAAATGGTAAGCTTATACTCCAAGTGTACAGTACAGCCAGTGAGAAAAATCAAAATTGTGGTCTGACACATAAAGCAACATAATCAAGTCAAAAATAACTAAAGCTGACCACAGTGCTTTACAAGGTCACAGTAGTAACAAATCATATGTGAAAAAAGTGTACAAAGCAAGACAAATAATGGCATATGACAAGGTGTCAATGCTCAACTTCAATTAAAAGCCACTGAGTACATATGTCTTCAGTAGGAACTTGAAGATATCAAGAGACTGAGAAGTTCCAATTTGCGCAGGTAAGCGACTCCACAGACTGGGTGTGGCCACAGAAAAGACCTTTGTTGCCGAGTCACCATCTGATTGCCCAACCTCAACGCTAAGACTGGAGCATGGATGTATAAATGCTCAGATAAAAGAGAAGGTGTCAATCCAGTTAACATCTTAAAAACTAATAATAAAATCTTAAAAACAATCCTAAAGTGGACAGGAAGCCAGTGGAGCGAGGCTAAAACTGGAGTTATGTGCTTCCGTTTCTTTGTCCCTGTTAGAAGCCAGACAGTCCCATTATATACTAGTTGGATCTGATGAAGAGACATCTGCTCAAGACCTATAAACAAGTTGCAATAGTCTAACCAAGGTGATGAAGGCATGTTTGACTCTCAAAATTATTGTGAGACAGATAAGGCTTCACTTTGGCCATAAGCCTTAACTGAAAGAAGCCAGTTTGACAACAGAACTGATCTATTGATCAAATTTAAAAGAACTGTCAAAGATCACACACAAACTCTTGGAAAATGGCTGATACACAACTGTAAGGAAATTCATCAGAGGGCATAACACATAACGTGGTTTTGATCCCTGACTGACTTCTCACCTGCAAACAATTTGTGTTGATTATTTTGCTTATGTGGGCCTGACCATTTAAGTTTCACCTAAAAAATGTAAAGACCCTTCCTGACCATAGGAAGACATGTCTTTGATTAAATATTACCATTTGTGAAAGAGGGTTATAAAATCAGGTTGAAAAACAGTGTCGCACTGGCTAAAATATCCTTGTATGAGTGTAAGCTACACCCTCTAAAGAACACACAAAGATTTGTGTCAGCCTCTGAAGCTGTTACCATGCCAACACTCCTGTCACTCCTTCACAGAGCGGAGCCACGAAAGAGCTCTGTTACTATGGTAACATGCGACTGGGAGGTTGGTGATTGGTTGCTGTGTGCTGAAGCAACGACGTGAAGAAAATGCGGTGGGAGAAGCAGAGAGCAAAGAGCTGACGAATGTGTCAAGCTGATATGTGAGCGCTTGACTGAGTGACAGCTATACACGCACAGAGCAGAGGAAGCTAATCTCTAAATAATAGGAGAAGGGAGTGCTGAGGCTCACAGCGACTCTGGCATCTATGAGTAGGCTGGCAGCTTCACATCACACACACTCACCTGAACATTGTGTGTTTTCAGCAAGTATCTTCATAGTTGCTCAGGACTGTCTGGTAATTAGAGTGCTATTGCCAAATGTGACACCACTCTGCTGACCGTCCCCCAAAAAAAAAAAAACCTCTTTTGCATAAGCCTCTTTGTAACATAGCACTGTTCAAGAGATCATTTATAACAAGACAAAAGTGTATTGTGATAAAAGGTTTCATTGTGTCAACATCAGGAATTTGATTGCTTCTAATGACCTACTTTAAATAAAGGCCATAATTTTGGGGCAGTGGTGATGCAACAGTTAAGTCTCTGGACTACTAATCAGAAGGTCAGTGGTTAAAACCCCAATGTGGCCACTGTTGGGCCCTTGAGCAAGGCCCTTAACCCTTCCTGCTCCAGGAGCACTGTACCGCAGCTGATCCTGCGCTCTGCCCCCTCCAGATTGGGGGTGGGGGCGTAATGTGAAAATCGGAATTTCCCCTCGTATAATAATTTTTTTTTTTTGAATCATGAAAAAGGCTTCATTTGAATCCAAGTACTATTTATCAAGGTACACTGGTAATAATTGTAATGTTAACACAATATACACAAATAAATTGCATGCAAGTAAAAAGTAAACAAAGATAAAGGAATGATTTTAGCATGATATACATTACATACAGTAAAGAAATCAAGGAAAAAACATTGGTGCACAGAGAGCAAGCAGGGTGAAGCTGGTGCAATGTGCAGAGGTTGAGCATGAGAGTGGCTGGCTTGGACTGGGTATTACCAAGAATTGCAACAGCCTCCATGTGCACCCTGACAACTTCATCAGCCCTCACACAGGTCAAGGGCATTTTCAAAACCACAAAGTCCAGCTCACAAGGGCACCCACTGATCCTCAAATGCTGCAGCCTCCACCAGGTTCAAATTGTCATTTTGCCCACCAATTTGCACTCAGTAGCAAAGGCAGGCAGTTTGTTTGAAAAATCTAAATTAAAAGTCCCACAGTCATTCCCTTATGAAGACCTTCTTTCTGTCCTCCTTCAAATGTAAAACCAATTGTTATTCTACTTCTGTTACGATTGTGGGGTGGAGAACCCAAGCGCAGACAAACAGACAGGCTAAATGGTTATAATGAAAATGGGTTTTTATTGTGAAAAACTCCAAAAATACAATAACTATGACCAGAACTGGGGAAGCAGGACAGAAACCAAATTAAACTAATGCTATGGAACAAAAAAATGCTTAATATAACAAAACTAAGGGGAAGTACTCACAAACCGGAGGAAACAATGATCGGGGGAGCACACAGGCTGAGGTAATCCAAAGGGCAGAGTCCAAGGAGGGTAAGTCACAAAGGGGAAAAAAAACACAAAAGTCTAAAAGCTGAAGCAGTCCATAGGCAGAAACTCTTGCAGGGAACAGAGGCTGTGGCAACATGTGATGAAGGCAATGATCTGGCAGAGACTGAGGGAAAGAAGGGAGCTTATATAGTTGAGGGGAACAGGTGAGTGAGGTGAGCTGATTAGCTGCAGCTGATGCCAATACAGTAATCAGCAGGCAGAGCTAGGGGGCGAGCAACCAGGACGGAATGATGACAGACAGGGGGAGACAGAGGCAACCAAGCCAAAACACACAGAGAAGGGCAACTGGGTAAAGGAAGGAAAAGGGGAGGAAAAGGGCAGGAGCATGACCATGACCATAACAACTTTAAAGTAGCAACACATAATGCTGCTGAGATCAGCACTGTCTTGTGAGAACACACTAATTGACTGTGTGTGTGTTTCTGTATTTTTAGGGACAAAAAATTATGGATCCCACAAAGTTAATCATTTAACTGATGTCACAGTTAGGTTCAAGTCGTTTGTGGTTGGCCATTCAGCTGTGAAGATCAAACTGTGAAGATTGAGGAAAGGGGGTAAAGTATCATGTCACTGGCATTAAAACCTCACAAAAATGGTAAGACAAGGACATGCGCATGTCCTACCTTGACTGTAAGTGTTCCAGTTGCACCTGCAGGTTCTCTGTGTGTTCCACCTGCTCATCCAGAGACCTCTGCAGCTTTCTGGTCTGGTTGTGAGACTCATCCAACTAGACACACAAAAACACACAGAAAAAACATGTGGAGCCACTTATAACTGTTAGTTTAGCTTCCAAGTTGATCATCATATAAAAATGTAGTTATTCCATAGCCTGTGTATAAAAGATGGTCGAGCAACTGTGAAGTTAGCCATCATTTGTGAACTACTTATGTTTATCATTTGAATGAAGACATAAGAAAGTGGTGGATCTGACTGGTGAACGCAAGGTGTGGCAACCTGTCAATCACTAGGCAGCCCTGCCCTAAAACGTACCATGCTTTGTAATCTATTTTACTCTAAATGGCACCCTAATTTACAACCATTCTCTACTTAAAATGGCTTGAAACTATTGATTGAGGCCTATCTTATTAGAAACATATTTACTGATGTGACAAATCAAGTTAGAAGGAAGGTAATTTTTTGATAGACTTCTTTACAATACACTTCTTTTTGTAACCAGACGAGCCATCCCCTGCTGGCTTACACAAAGAATGTAAGTTTAAGGCACTTCTACTTTTAGACCAGTCCATCTTTATTTGCAGTCTTTGGGATATTTTTCACTTTGTTGTTTTGCATCACATAAGTTATGTTTCCCATATCTTATGCTAAAGTAAAAGATGAGTGCATAGTCAAATTGCCCACAACTGCAAATATAACACTCAAATTTAAAAATATGGTCACAATCCATATCATCCATGACTTTCATGATCAGCTTCACTTACAACAGCTGTTTTGTTTTTAACTTGTCAAAGAGTTGCTTGGCATGAGTGGTGAATTGCATGATTTTGTATGACTGAACGAATTGTAGGGCTGCACAGTGACGTAGTGGTTAGCCTTGCAGCAAGAAGATCCCCGGTTCAAATCCCGGGCTGGGCCTGGGATCTTTCTGCATGGAGTTTGCATGTTCTCCCTGTGCATGCGTGGGTTTTCTCCGGGCACTCTGGCTTCCTCCCACAGTCCAAAAACATGCTGAGGTTAATTGATTACTCTAAATTGCCCTCCAGCACCCTCCGCAACCCTAGTGAGGATAAAGCGGTGTATAGAGAATGGATGGATGGATGGATGAATGAATTGCATGGTGCAATACTCAGAAGGTGAACATCCTGAATGAGCTGACATGAGCAATAATGGTCTCTGACTTTTGTATTTAAAACTATACTTACGCAAATAGAGCTATGTTCCTACCTCGTCCTCAGCCTGTCCCAACTCTTTCTTAAGCTCCTCTACCCTCAGCCGTAGCTTTTTTACTTCGGCCTCGTGGCTCTCCACCCTCCGGTTGGTATGGGCGAGCTCTGCTGTCTTCTCTTGGAGCTGCTTCTTTAGCTTAGCGTGAACATGGCGAAGGTCAGCCAGCTCCTGAGGATTAAAGACAGAGAGAGAGGACAGGCTTAGAGAATTGTAGGAGCTTCAGTAAAAATCAACTGGACTTCTCGACATTTCTTGAAGATGTTTCACCTCTCATCTAAGAGGCTTCTTTAGTTCTAATTGATTAATTTGGAGCTACAGAACTTATAGTCCCTCAAGGTCACATGGCTAATGGCCCATTAATGGCACAGGACTCACACATCTCCAGGTGTGAATTGTTGTGAAACCAAGAGGTCCACCACCAACAACAGCAATCATGTTGATGGGGCTGCCAGTTTACACAACAAATGATGTGAATGTCAATTCCCTCT
This sequence comes from Acanthochromis polyacanthus, assembly GCF_021347895.1. Lineage (NCBI taxonomy): Eukaryota > Metazoa > Chordata > Actinopteri > Pomacentridae > Acanthochromis > Acanthochromis polyacanthus. Next base: position 33,087,392 of record NC_067114.1, on the reverse strand, counting down.
CCCCGTCCCTGCATCAGCCCCCACCTGGCCTCCCTTTATTCTCCCTTTCCCGCTTTTTTCTGGTTTCCTCTGTTCTACCTCACTCTCCTGTGTCACTCCCTGCAGTGGCTGTAACCAATTCCCTCATCAGCAGTAACTCCAGCTGCGGCACTGTGCTCTGGTCACATCACCGCTGCAATAAAAGCCGGCTTCACACTCCACTCCCTGCCAGATTGTAGCTTCTGCTCATGCAGTTAGTGATGGGCCGCTGCACAGTTTCTTGCTGTTGCATGTCCCTGATTCTAAAAACAGTCTCTTTTTTCCTGCAGTACTGCTGGTCGCGCTGCCTGTGTGTCCTGCTACACCCATTCTGCTGCGTCTCTGGAAAACCCCCGTCAAACCTCTGTGGAATCCTGCTGTGTTCTGTCCCCATCTCTGCCACGCTCTCCTCCTAAGAGCAGACCGGCTCTCTCCTGGCCCAACTCCGAGCCGCCACTGCCACTCTCCACCGTCAACTCCCTCCATCCGGAGGTGCCACCCCTGGATCGCCGGTCTCCGGGAGCTGCTGCCCCCCCTCCTTCACCTGGTAGTGAGTTTAGTTCAGTGTCTCCCTCTTTAGTTATCCTTGGCTCTTTCTATTTCTAGCTTTAGTTATAGTTAATCCCCACATCCAATTTGGTTCTACCTGTTCTTTTGTTAATAAAACTCATTATCCCTGTAACCGGTCTCAGTCGTGCCGTGCTCATCCGCGACAGTGAATCTGCAAAGTCAGGACCAACTCAAGATCTTAACGATCGTGACACTTTCTGGGGAGAGACCTTATCACTGCATAATAGGTGTGTAATGAGTGGTGTCAAAAACCCTCCTCTGTTTAGAGATGGCTGTTCCAATTTGACATAAATGGCTTCTTTCACTCTTCTCTCTAATTTTCCTGCCTTTATTAATTCCCAGAGGGAAAATTCTGTATTTCACATTTCTGAGCGCAGGGTCCCTGCGCCCCTGGAGCAGGAAGGGTTAAGGGCCTTGCTCAAGGGCCTGACAGAGGCCGCATTGGGGTTTGGACCACTGACCTTCGGATCAGTAGTCCAGAACTTAGCTGTTGCACCACCAATGGTCCAAAATGTGGACAGCTATCCTCATAGTAATGCTCTTTCTCCTTCGGATGCAGGTGAACTGCCAAGTCTTGTCCTGATGAGCTCTGTTGATCTATTTGCTTTGTATGTTGTTTAGTCTCTCCCGTGTACAAGTCTGTGCACTCTTCGCTGCATTGGACTGCTTGTACAACATTGCTCCGCTTGTGTTTTGGTGTGTTATCCTTTGGGTGAACTGCGGGGTATTCCACGAAGCTGGCTAAAACAGGCTGGGCTTACGCCGGTAAGCGTGGCTTGAATAAGCGGCAACTTTAATCTCAGCTGCAAGTAGTTCCACGAACGAGGCTCAGCTGTTTTTCAGAGACGCTTATTCAAGCCAGGCTGATCCAAGCTGCGGCTGAGTGCGCGTCAGGGGGAGATAAAAGGCCCCGACGTGTCGATCGTCGAAATGATGACATTATGTCTAAAAACAGAGCAGAGACTTTCTCTTCAGTGGAGCAGAAACTTCTCACGGAGTTGTACAAGGACTACAGGGAGATTATCACAAGAAAAGGCAACACGGTTGTGATAAATAAAGCTCGAGACGCTGCCTGGCAAAGCATTGCCGACCGTTGTCGGTGTGTTTATTTTCTTTTTAATGAAGCACTTAGTCTGTGCGTACACATGCACACATGTCTGAAAATTTAATTTTCAGAGGGCAAGTTTTTGACACCGATTAGGGATAACCCACAACTGCAGTGGTTGATGACTTTTTTTTCCTCACCCTGAAGTTTGTCACACTACTGTGGCCCAGAGGAGATCAATCTTGATGAAATAAAGCTTTTCAAAACCCATTGAAGACATTTTTTTATGTGTGTATAAACATATATATATATATATATATATATATATATATATATATATATATATATATATATATATATATGAGAGAAAGAGGCTACAACATAGCCTGGTTTTGTGTAATGTGATGGTGGTTTTCACTTTTTACTCTGGTAGGCCTAATTCATGTTCTTGATTTGACAAATATATATCCACCATAGATGAATAAAGCAGCAACATAGGTAACACCTAAAACCAAAGTAGGAATACTTTGGAAAAAAGGGGCAACTTCATGTGGAGATGTTTCATCAAACACTAAAACTTTGAATAAAAAAGCAGAAAAAAACATGTAGGCCTATAGAGGAGATGTCATTTTTATTAGAGATGATAGTGCTACTGTGCACTACATTTAAATAAGGGAGAAGACACAAATGAGCCTGTACACAAAATAGTTATCTCATCATTTGGCATCACCTTTGGATTATCATCATGATCTGATTGGACCGCTGGTAAAAGGAAGGTATTCTTTATGGAAAACTGTGGCTGTTGTGTCCTGCTTATTTTAAGACAATCTGTGCCTATTTCTGTTACGTGTTGACTGCACTTTGAGGGTGAAAGAAGAAAGAAAATCAGATATTTCCAAGTATTTACCGCTGGTGGATTCGAACCCACGGCGCAATGAAAAGTAAAACCACATTTAATCTACTTAACTACGCTCTAACCACTGATCCACAGTTGCGCACTATGACAAAATGTGTAGTATAATATGATATAGTTTGATTCACGGTTATTCCGGCGTTATTTGAAAAAGGTCTCAATGTATGTCACCGAACAAGAACATCATTGATTACAGATCAAGATGAATTTAATGTGTAACATGCGGTTCACAGGCGTCTTTCTGAAGCTCGTCAGAACCTTCTCTGACATGGAGCTAAAGTAAGCTTGACTGTTAGCCTGCCCCGGACCAGGCTTGTCGCGCTGGCTGAGTTACCATGGTTACCAAGCCAGGCTAGCCCTAAGCCTTGTTGGTGGAACAAAACTCTCACCAAAGTTAGCAAAGCTGACCGAAATAAGCCAGGCTTAGACCTAAGCCAGCTTCGTGGAATACCCCCCTGTTCTTTGTCTTAGACTGTTGCTGGGTCTGACATGAACAGGAATGTTATGTTTGGAGAAAATCCTCCTGAGTTTTTCAGATACTCCGGCTACGTATGGTAAACAACATTGTTCCTCCTGTTTTCTTCACTGTTTGTTGTGTTGTGTTTCTTAGATCTTTTTGTAGTGTAGTGTGTTGACAAAGGGCCAGTTGTGGTAGCCACAGTTCATCAGTGGTTTCCTAATGTGGGAATGCTTCCTCTCCTTTCCCTCTGTGTTGGACGGAACATTCTCAGCCTGGTGTTTTAGAGATCTGATGACCTCCAGTTTATGTTCTGGTGGGGATCAAACAGCAGATATTGGTCTGTCTGTGTCGGTTTCCTGTAGACTTCAATGTTGAGGCCTCCATTCTCCTCCACACATGCTTCGTATCTTCCTGAGTGAGAATCTTCACAGAGGCACTCAGAGACTAATATTTTCACCACAAGGCGTACTGTTTACAGATTCTAAACAAGTACATTTTTTGTCAAATTGAGCTATACTAATTAAGATGAACTGTGCCTGTGACAGTATCCATGTTTTACTCAAGTGTCATTGCTGATAAGTTGGCTATGGAATTTCCATGGAGACTGAGTCACTTTTGGAGCAGACTCAAATGGACATTTTCGGAACGCATGTTGGCTCTACAGCCATGGCCATACGTTTGGACACAAGTACCATGACGCTTGTGAATCTTAGAAAATACCACAAAATTGTCACTTACAATACAGTACACAACTCCTGAGAACTATATTAAGTTTCATATTTTAAAAAAACATCAAAAGAGTTTGGTGTCATTTTGTTATTCTTACCAAATTCGGTTGTGAAAGTACTGCATTTTTTTTGTTATTTTCTTCTAATATTATGTTTTGGGAACAAAGTTGTTCCAATTGTTGGAATTTATTGATAATATTATATCCCTTGTTGATTTGTTGACTAATTAAACTGGTGCTGTCAAAAAATATTAGTTATGTTCTGTAATAGACATCATAACAGACATAGTAAGTCATGCTGTGTCCAAACTTATGGCCATGGCTGTATTATACAGCCCTGGAGGCTGCCGGCAGACCTCGTCACAGGTAGACTTTCTGATCGCCTTGTTTTTCTCTGCAACCATAGTGACCTTGGTGTGACAGCACATGATTCCCTTCTGCTCTTGCTAAAGGTCCTAGTTGGAGTGGAACACCAGCATACAGCAGATTTCAAAAAGAGTGGAACAAGGCACTTCTTTTCCCAGATGACAGACTCACTGGAGACATAGGTGAATGACATAGAGAACCATGTAACATGGTCAGCCTGCAGGTGGGAAGCATGAAATGGTCTACCTCGTTAGTAGTTACAAAACTTTCAAAATAAGACTTAATGACACAATCTGTGCAAGTCCTGTGAAGAGCAGTATGTGTTCATGATAAAAGGCTATAAATTCTCACCTATAATTGTGTTTGTATCGACATTAAATCAAAGATGTCTCCTACCAAACTCTTCATAGTGCATTATTACAGCTTCATAGGCACATGGGCATCTTAAAGAGATATTGTTAATGATTTATGCTACACTTGAAAACACAATGACTGAGCAAAGCTAAGCACAAATCCAGTGCTATTTGTAGTCACACTGATGAAAAGTGAATTTTTGGCAGAACTGTTACATATTAAGCCAATGGGAAAATGAAAGTTGGTAAGAGATTTTTACTTGGGACTTTAAAGTATGCATCTGTTTCAAGAATGTGCAGAGAGGAAAAAGCTGAAAACAATCATGCACAGAGGTCACACATGATGTAGCTGTTGCTAACTAGCTTGCAGCTAATTCTTTTATACAGCCATGGCCATAAGTTTGGACACAGCATGACTTACTATGTCTGTTTTGATGTCTATTACAGAACATAACTAATATTTTTTGACAGCACCAGTTTAATTAGTCAACAAATCAACAAGGGATATAATATTATCAATAAATTCCAACAACACTTCCACCTGACGGAGTGGAAATATCGCTTCACTGCGGCAGTGTGACGATCTCCATCACATTAACTGGTGACAGTCTGTGGCCTCAGTCCGACAAAAACACCAAACGTTTTGAAAATTAAATGTCAAATGTGATTTGCTTTTGCTTTTTCATTTAGTCACAAAATGAGCAGTCTTGAAGAAGAAAATGAAATTGCATTTTGGAATATTGCTTTTTCATTTCATTTTCGAGTCAAATAGTGCAGCCATGTCTTTGAAATTAAAAAGCATTTCTGCTAATGCTTTTGCATTTTCGAATTTGACATTTCAAATTGAATTTTGTTACCTTTTTGCTGGTGAACATTTCGAAAATTAAATGTCAAATGTGATTTGCATTTGCTTTTTCATTTAGTCACAAAATGAGCAGTGTTGAAGAAGAAAATGAAATTGCATTTTGGAATATTGATTTTTAATTTCATTTTTGAGTCAAATAGTGCAGCCATGACTTTGAAATGCAAAAGCATTCCTGCTAATGCTTTTGCATTTTCGAATTTGACATTTCAAATTGAATTTTGTTACCTTTTTGCTGGTGAATGTTTTGAAAATGAAAAAGCATTTCTGAGTTTGCTTTTGCTTTTTCATTTAGTCACAGAATGAGCAGTGTTGAAGAAAAAAATGAAATTGCATTTTGGAATATTGCTTTTTAATTTCATTTTTGAGTCAAAAAGTGCAGCCATGACTTTGAAATGCAAAAGCATTTCTGCTAATGCTTTTGAATTTGGTTTTGAGTCACATTCGCTTCCATAAAATGACAGTTATTTGCTTCCATTCCTGAACAGAAAAATACGCTTTAGTGGTTGTATGTTATTCTTGATTAATTTCTGACAAAATTATCTATTGGATAAAGAAAAGCACTCATTTGAGATCAAAACATAAATCATGCACTCAACCATGCTAGAAGTACTATAAATCACAGAGCAATGTGGCTGGGTCAAGCAGAGCAACCTTGTAGAAGCGAAATGAGGTGTGGTTTATTTATTTTCTGTTTATATCATGTGTTTTTATCGTGTGATATCGCTATTCACACGAGAGCCTCTCTGAGGAGCAGCCCTCCCTATCTGGACGGCGCGCTGCGCTGCGCTGCGCTGCGCTGCGCTGCGCTGCGCTGCGCTGCGCTGCGCTGCGCTGCGCTGCGCTGCGCTGCGCTGCACTTGCAGTGTGCTTTGACTTTCGGCGCTTTGTTCCGTTACGCGGCGCGATCACGTTATGTGGAAATTCGGGGTTATCATGGACAGGTGTTCTCTATGTTTGAGTCTACCTCACTAGTAGATCTGACTAAGATTGTTTTTTCCTCTAGATCTGCCACATGACCGTTAGATCCATTACCAGCCTGGGTCATTAAGGAGCTATAGTCAACTCTGGGACCCTATTTTCTATCCATCCTGAACTCCTCACTTGCTATTGGAGTCTTCCCTGCTTGTTTCAAATCTGCAGTGGTTAAACCCTTATTAAAAAACCAGGTCTTGACCCAACTTCCTTGGTCAACTATAGACCGGTCTCAAACCTGGCGTTTCTGTCTAAGGTCTTTGAGAAAGTTGTCTCAAAGCAACTTGTGAAATTCTTGTCTCACAATAATTACTTTGAGCCACTACAGTCTGCATTTTGGTCCAATTGTCCAATAGATCTCAGTGTGTCCTACACAACAATGTATTCTCTGGCAAACTTATTATGTTTAAATTCAGACAAGACTGAGATGGTGATTGGTTCAGAAAGACTGAATCACCTGAACAATAAGGCTGTCTGGACCCTAGATGAAGGCATCATTCAAAGCAAGGACACTGTTAGAAATCTTGATATGACCTTTGATCAATCTCTTACATTTGTCTCCCATATACGAGAGGTGACAAAAGTAGCTTTCTTCCACCTTAGGAGGATTGCTAAGATTCGTTCTTTGTTGTCTTTTAAGGACGCAGAAGTTCTTATCCATTCATTGTGTTTTCAATACTGGATTACTGTAATGCTCTCCTGTCTGGCTTGCCTAAGAGGAGCTCTCATAGCCTTCCGATGGAGCAGAATGAGGCAGCCCACATTCTGACGGGAACAAAGCAATATGAGCATATTTTACCGGTGTTAGTTGCACTCCATTGGCTCCCAGTTCACTTTAGAGCTGATTTTAAGATATTAATTTTAACTTATAAAGCGGTAAATGCATTGGGCCATCATATTTAAAGGAGCTGCTTGTGCCCTATGAACTAGCAAGGTCCTTGCGCTCCCAGGGGACGGGTTTACTGACTGTCCCAAAAGTTAGAAAGAAGACAGTCGGTGCACAGGCTTTTTATTTCCGTGCACCATCCTTATGAAATGCTCTTCTCTCTGACATTCAGCAAGCTTGCTCAGTAGAAGTATTCAAAGCTAAGCTGAAGATCCACTTGTTCTCTGCTGTGTATGAATCCTAACTGTGAGGTTCTTGATATTCAGCCATTGTTTTTCTTAGCCATTGTTTTTATTTTCTTAGCCATTGTTTTTATATTCTCAAGCAATGTTTTTTAAAATTTCTTAGCCATGGTTTTTATCCGTTATCATTTTATTGTATTTTATTTGTTGCTTGCTCTGTGAAGCACTTTGATTTGAAAGTGCTATATAAATAAAGTTATTATTATTATTATTATTATTATTATTATTATTACTATTCTTCTTCTTATTAAACCACGGGTGGGCAATTAATTTTCATATGTGGTCACATGAGAAACTATGACGGTTGTTAAGGGCCGGACCAATACACTTAAAAGCTCTGCTCAATATATATCTCAATAAAAACAGTAAATGAAACAGCAGAATGATACAATGAAAATGTGGAACACAGAACACAACTATTTAATGATAGATTTTGTTTTTTCATTTAAACTATGTGTGGCGACGGGCGTGGGAGAGCTCAGCTGCAGGAGAGAGAGGTGTGGAGGGGTGCGTGGAGGCAGCGTCAAGGTAATTGACACAGGTGGTGGTAATCGGCTGACCTGATTATCTCCGCAGTAGCAGCCGGAGCGGAGGATAAAAAGTCGGGCGGACAGAAAAGAGGGGAGATGAGAGGAGCAGCGGAGAGACAGTGGAAGCTGCATGAACTGAGAGACAGCGGAGACTGCGTAGACTGAGAGACAGCAGAGGCAGCGGGAACTGAGAGGCAGCGGAGGCTGCGTACCGGACTGTGGCGAACATTAAGTAGTGGAGTAATAAACAATATTCCCTCGACAACCAGGGCGTGTGTGTGTATTGAGTGGACCCACGGACAGCGAACCTGTCACACTATGATTGCTGCCAATTGAATGTAGATATTTACTGTCATAAAGACATACTTAAAATGTGAAACTGATTTTCCAAGTGCTTAATTACTTTTCAGCAGTAACTTTTTTTTTTACAAACGAAGTAAGTAAGCCATCACTCAAAATTTATTCCACGACAATATGACCGTCAGCTGGCAGAGATTTGAAACTTGCCTTGTCATGTCTGTTGTCATTCATCATGAACACTATGAGGTAACTGCTACAACTTATCTGGACTAACAGCTGCTGGATGTACAGTAACATTGCAAACATCTTGTACCATTATAGTGTTGTCAGTTTTTTCTAAATTTACATTAAGATGACTGTAGCATAATGAAGCATAAAGAAAGACAACAGCTACCCACTACATTTACAGCAATGTTCAATATAACTCAATAAAAACAGCAAATTATAAAATACAATGATGTACAATGTACAATAATTCTACAATAATGTGGAACACAGAACACAATTACTTACGTATTCACAAAAACATTTTCAAAAATGTGCAAAACCAGCACATTAACTTTCCATGAAAAGCATTAAATGCATCCAGCTTTGTTTGTTTGCATGCCTCAGTTCTTTTCTTTAATTCGTTCAGTGAGAGAAATCTAGCCTGTTTTGGGCTTGAACAAGTGCACTGAAGTCAGGTTGAATATCTGTGCTTGATATGCGAAGAACAGCACCCAAATGATCGTCACTGTAAGGTACCCAGCCTAAGCCTTTGGAATTCCTGAGAGATGGCAAACCCAGATAAGGACTCTCTCCCCCTAGCCTAGCCATGCTACACCCATGTTTCTGACGGCACATGGGTCTAGGGAAGCTCGACAGGGAGGGAGGCGGGCTAAAAGGTTGTCTATCAAATCCCTCTGCAGCAATTGGGTAGGTATACAACCAATCAACGCAACGAATAGGCTGACGTAGTTCCGAGAGCACCGGCGGATTGTGGCTAAGTCCCGTTAGCTTCCCAACCAGCGGAGACACGGAGCCAACTGGTGTATTAAGGATTTGCCATATCCCGTCGGCATAAGTCCCAATACGTCTTTCTTCTCAATGAAACACTTCAGTGCCGTCCTTTGTTTATCTTTCAAGTTGAATTTTAGCTTCAAATCTTTAAGGGCTGTGGCCAAAGCCGAGTCAAAAGATAACTGTTTATTGTGTGCTGGTTGTTTCTGTCAGAATCGTGGCGCCTCTGCCGTCACTTCGTTACGCCCGCCTTCTGACTCTACACTTCATGGTGATTGGTCCGGCCAGTTTTAGGAGAATCCAGCCTCGAGCCTTATGGAGGGTAACTAGACCCACCCTGACAGAGAATTAAATTCGTTGCCATGGGTTGTCTAGCGCGGCTAGGCTACTCTCCCCCCAGTTCCTGGAGACATGGGGATAGGCATGTATTTCTTTGTGTGCTTTCATTCACAGGAAAAAGAAAGAGACCTTTCACTTGAGGATGGAACTCCTGTGAACATTTATACACCTGGAAGAACCTTTTTGAAAGACAGTGATTCTCACTTTATGCTATGAATGTTTTGTTTAACCAACTTTCAGGCTAAAACCTCCTTTTCACCCTCTCAGGAGACACATCTGCCTTCCACCAAAGATCAGATAACAGGTCATAAACTTTACGACCTGCTGGAGCACATGGGAGACTAGCACAGAGAGGCACCCTCTCTCTCTTTGACTGAAACAAAGAACATTTTCAAAATTATTATTTCTGAGATGTATTCTGTGTTTACAGGTTTACCCAAGCTATTGAAAGGACTTCCTCTGTAACATATCCGAATTTGACAATTCTACCCCTTACAGAAGTTCAGATATCAAAATGCCTGTTTAATTCAATTTCTTCCACAGTCTCACAGTATTCCATTATTATTCTCTGAATTTATTTTCTATTCAGGTCGAAAGGATGAATTCTTGTGTTATCTGTTGTCATATGTATGACTTGTTATCATATTTTCACTGTGACATATATTTTTAATTTCCAAAACATAAACATATAATTATGAATTAAATAATTCACATAATTTTACACATGTGTTAACCTGCACATTTAGGAACATGTGGTCACATCTACTTAAATGGATTATGGTGAAGGAATAGACAGATCGTGTTTTGCGTGTTTAATATCATATTTTAATCCACTCCTGATCACCTCCCCTCTCTGCTTCTCTGGACTCTTGGAACAAAGGGTTCTGTTGCTAGGCAGATTTCGCTTCCTCCGCCTATAGGCACGCCTCCTAGACCTCCGACCTTTAACCCTTTAAGCTTCAGTCAATTCCAGCCGTTTTCAGTACAAAAAAATCGCTAATATTCTATTTTTAAATAAAAAAAATTACGAAAAATACAGGGAATATTGGACGCACATCGCGAGGTGCATTTCCTTGAAAACGACCGATTCGGGGATTTTATACCGACTTCAGGACATGTTTTGGATAAAATAGTTTACTGGCTTGTGCTATCTGGATGTAAAAGGTTGGATTATGGCCGTTTTTTGTGGAATCTTTTTTTCTGTGTGTAATAATAAACCCGGAAATGTGAGCCGCGCTGTGTGCGTTGAAGCCGTGTATAGAGAACGGATGGATGAATATTCGTTTTTGTCAGACAAATGTGTTTTTCTCACCCGCTGTGGTAATCACATCTGAAAGTGGTTTATACCGGCGGATTCATGAGAATCTAAGCTTTCCATCGGCGTATAGTGTTTGTATAATCGAGTTTGCAGCCGTCGGACATTCTTGAAATTCCTATGCAAATTAGTAGGTGTACCGCCGGCGGTACACCTATGACGCACTGAAGCGTAAAGGGTTAAAAGGCTGGACAGCGCCCTGTCCGTTCTCTCTTCTTTCTTCACTCTGTCTCTCTGGGGAGCCTATGCTAGAGTCTCCCACTATATTCTTATCTAAAAGGCACGTCTCTATCTATCTTCCAAAGTTTTTGTTTCAAAGTTTGCTACCCATTTATCTTTTAATATTTTTGTAACTTAAGTAGACATTTTTGCTCACTTTTAAGCCGAACTTATTCTTTCATTCGGGATTTTTGACAGGGAACCAATTAAGAACCAGCATTTATTTATTTTTCTTAATTTTGGCGGCTCTTTCATCAAACATCCGTTTCTTCTACGTGGCTAAAGCCTGAGAGGCATATCCATGGAGGGACGCACAGACCTCTACAGGCTGGAAAATGGCATTCTGACTGCCTTTAGGTATCAGGATGAAATCCTTTGACCCATTGTCAGACCCTACATTGGTGCAGTGGTCCTGGATTCCTTCTGGTGCACAGCAATGCCCAGTCTTATGTGGTAAGAGAACTCATGCAGTTCCTGGAGGATGAAGGAACTGATACCATGAGCTGGCCCATAGATATATACAAACACTAGATGTCTCAAGATGGAGTTGGCGGTGGCGTCACTTGGCGGCCATCTTAGGACAGGGGACTGCGCTGGTGCACTGTACTGTAGTCAATGGTAAGGTGGATGATTTCCTCACTTTAACACTCATAACTCGCTCAATTCTTGATTGATTTACAAACGGTTTAGTTTATTACAAGCCTTATTAACGTGGCTATGATTCAGGCTCAATTCCGAAATCGCAGCTTTTCGTTTTGAAAAATGCGGCATAGTTGTGTGTCTTTTCTGCCTGGCTACTCACATTGAAGATGGTGTTACTCACAATCTGATTTTCAATTATTAGGTTTTCCTGAGACCAACGTTTTTTGAGAACCTAATCTTTAGGTGAAATTACATTCTTTGTGGTTGTGGTTGTATTTATTTGCTTGTTAAGAGACTTTGATTGAGACCTTAGACTTATTGTTTGTATACATCTATGCCTGGATTAGTTAGCCTGCAGCCGGAATGCATTGTGGGTAATGTAGGCACCAGGTTCATGAAAAGAAAAGACAACATCTCTGTTTGTTGTGCATTGATTTTGGTTGAGCTTTGTTTTTATCTGTGCATTAGAAAGCTGATAGTAATAAAGAAGTGCAATGCTAAATAATAAAATTACATTTACATCCATTTATGCTGAAAAAAGATGATATCTGTGTTCATTATTATATGAATTCAATGGTTTTAATTATTCTTATGTAAGCAGTAAAAGAAGTACATCTCTGACGTTTATAACAAACCAAGCTGTTCTAAAATCGGTTGAAAATTGAGCAATCTACAGTGATTTTAAAATCCATGCTCCATTGACTTTAATGTTATGAGTGATCGAGCAGCCCTGTCCCAAGATGGCCGCCATGTGGCGACGTCGCTCCCCATAGGCTGACAGCGCTCATGAGCCATCTAGTGTTTGTATATATCTATGAACTGGCCCCCATGCTCACCTGACCTGAATCCAATAGAACACCTTTGGAACATTATGTTTTGTTCCATCCGACACCATCAGGTTGCTCCTCAGACTGTCCAGGAGCTCAGCGATGCCCTGGTCCAGTTCTGGGAGGAGATACTCCAGGACACCATCTGTCGTCTCATTCAGAGCTTGTCCTGGCATCGTCAGTCATGCATACAAGCACATGGAGGCCATACAAACTACTGAATACCATTTTGAGTTGCTGTCAAGGAATTTCAGCAAGATGGACTAGCCTGCCACATCAGTTTTTCACTTTGATTTTGAGGAGAGGCTTCCATCGGGCCACTCTGCCATAAAGCCCCGACTGGTGGAGGGCTGCAGTGATAGTTGACTTTGTGGAACTTTCTCGTATCTCCCGACTGCATCTCTGGAGCTCAGCCACAGTGATCTTTGGGTTTTTCTTTACCTCTCTCACCAAGGCTCTTCTCCCACGATTGCTCAGTTTGGCTGGGCGGCCATGTCTAGGAAGAGTTGTGGTCGTCCCAAACTTCTTCCATTTGAGGATTATGGAGGCCACTGTGCTCTTAGGAACCTTGAGTGCTGCAGAAATTCTTTTGTAACCTTGGCCAGATCTGTGCCTTGCCACAATTCTGTCTCTGAGCTCCTTGGGCAGTTCCTTCCACCTCATGATTCTCATTTGCTCTGACATGCACTGTGAGCTGTAAGGTCTTATATAGACAGGTGCGTGCCTTTCCTAATCAAGTCCAATCAGTTTAATTAAACACAGCTGGACTCCAATAAAGAAGCAGAACCATCTTGAGGAGGATCAGAAGAAATGGACAGCATGTGAGTTAAATATGAATGTCGCTGCAAAGGGTCTGAATACTTCTGACCATGTGATATTTCAGTTTCAATAAATTTGCAAAAAATTCTACATTTCTGTTCTTTTCTGTCAAGATGGGGTGCTGAGTGTACATTAATGAGAAATAAAATGAACTTTTTTGATTTTGGCAAATGGCAGCAATGACACAGAGAGTGAAAAATTTCAAGGGGTCTGAATACTTTCCGTACCCACTGTGTATATGTATATATATATATGTGTGTGTGTGTGTGTGTGTGTGTGTATGTATATATATATATATATATATATATATATATATATATATATATACCTCACGGGGATTCGTGAAACTGTCACGTAAGTTTTAGTTTCGGTTTCGTGCGCACCAACACGATTTCGTCATGTTTTTCGTGCCGCTCACCACGAAATGTTTTTCGCTGTGGTAATCACATCCAAAAGTGGTTTATACCGGCGGATTCATGACGATCTAAGCTGTCCATCGGCATATACTGCTTGTGTGATCGCGTTTGCGGCCGCCGGCCGCCGGACATTCTTGAAATTCCTATGCAAATTGGTAAGTGTACCACCGCCTTATGGTTAGGTTATGGTTAGGTTATGGTTAGGGTTATGGTTAGGGTTATGTTTAGGGACGATGTCATGCAAAATATAGCGTTGGATTCGCCACGGTTTTACATTAAAAATATAATATACACATTCTTTTGAAATACGTTCTGAGTGGCACGAAAAGTCCCCCGTTTAAAATACATTGGTGCACATTTCGTGGTGAGCGGCACGAAAAACATGACGAAGTCGTGTTGGTGCACACGAAACCGAAACTAAAACTTACGTGACAGTTTCACGAATCCCGGTGAGATCGGGCTGATTGGCGTCAGCCTCAAAAAATCAATATCGGTCGGGCCCTAATTCTTATATGGTATGTAAAACTGACCACAGGGATAAGATGGACAAGCTATGTATACGGTCCAATAACAAGAAATTCCTAACTGTGTGTTCACTGTGCAAGTTGCAACATTTGGACATTTCTATTGAGAATCTGGACAAACTCTATTATTCTCCATATTACACACAATATAAGAAATTTCAGTTTTGAAGTTATAGCAGGGCTGCACAGTGGCTTGGTGGTTAGCACTTTCACCTTGCACCTAGAAGATCCCTGGTTTGCCTCCCGGCCTTCCCAGAATCTTTCTGCATGGAGTTTGCATGTTCTCCCTGTGCATGCATGAGTTTTTTCTGGGTACCTCAGCTTCCACCCACAGTCCAAAAAGATGCTGAGGTTAATTGGTAACTCTAAATTGTCCATAGGCGTGAATGTGAGTGTGATTGTTTGTCTGTATATGTAGACCCGTGATAGACTGCCAACTTGTCCAGGGTGTCCCCTGCCTTCACCCTAAGGCAGCTGGGGTAGACTCCAGCCCCCATGTGATCCTAATGAGGATTAAGCGTTGTATAGATAATGGATGGAAATTATCGCAATTTGACATGACACCTGCAATTAAGCCTCACCCCTGGTTTGTTACAATCAGAGTTACTTTGGTGAGAACAATGCTATTATTAATTAATTAATGGACGAATTTATGGAAACAAAACCAAAGTTGTTCCTGGAATTACTATTTTGCAGATGCATGCCTCTACCGAGCAATCGAGTTGCAGTTTGCATCCATGTCTTTCCAGACTTGACCACTGACCTACGGAATACATATCGATAAAATGCTTGCCATTCTGACTGCCTCATGAGTTTAGGTTAAGGGTAGGGTCACTTAAACTGATGGACATTGACCACACTTTTACCAGCAAATCTCCATAGCAACCTGGTGAAACACGTGTAAACCAACAGATGGGAGGTGCATAAGGTGGTTCACTGCCTCCACCTGAGCTTCTCTGACGGCATTTCCATCTATATCATAATCCTGCTAGTTCCTGTGAACAAAGACATGAAGCCCACACAGAAGACCATCACTGTGTAGCTCAGTGGAACCCAACTGTTTCTATGCTCCAGGACTGTTTTGAGTGCATCAACTGGCAGGTATTCAGTGAAGCGGCAACTGGTGATGGCACAGAGGATTTGGAGGAATATGTGCCATCTCTGTGTGGACACATCAGCAAATGCATTGATGATGTCATAGTCACCAGGAAATAACTGTCTGTCTCAAGCTAAATTGAGAGGTGTCTACTCTTCTGAAGGCCCAAGACTCAGCCTTCAGGTTTGGAGATGGAGTGGCACTCAGTGCAGCAAGGAGGGAACTGGAAGCTGGCATCAAAAGGGCAAAGGCTACATGGTTTTTCCACCAACAACCCCCGGAGCATGTGGAAGGGCACAAAGAGCATCAT
The DNA here is from genome assembly GCF_021347895.1 of Acanthochromis polyacanthus. Lineage (NCBI taxonomy): Eukaryota > Metazoa > Chordata > Actinopteri > Pomacentridae > Acanthochromis > Acanthochromis polyacanthus. Next base: position 33,071,639 of record NC_067114.1, on the reverse strand, counting down.
TGACTACAAAAGGAGGATTGCTACATGCCCTCAAGACCCATCTCTTTCTGGTGCCTTGAATAACTTGTATACCTTCTTTGAGTCATCAAACTCTTCCCACAGCACCAGGCTCACACTCCTACCAGGTGAGCTGCTCTTCACTGTCTCTGCTGCAGATGTAAGAGGACACTGTGGAGTATCAACCCCTGCAAAACAGCAGTTCCGGAAAACATCCAAGGACAAATTCTGAGAAACTGTGCTTAGGACCTCACAGGGGTGTTAGACATCTTCAATATCTCACTCACCCAAGCTGTGGTGCCCATTTGTCTCAAGACATTCACCACCATTACGGTGCCCAAAATCTCTGTGGCGTTGTATTGACCCCCATCAGTACGCTTATAGGAAAGAATCAATTTGTGTCTGACGCAGTGTCAGCTGTTGTGCACTCTGCTGTCACATACTTGGAAGAGCAGGGATTCCTGTGACGCTTCTTTTCTGGACTTTAGTTCTGCTTTTAATACTATCATAGACTTAAAGAGGAGAGGTCACACAAATAAGTAGAATTTATCTGAATAACTTCACAGTTTAAAAACTTGAATCAAAGGATCAATGAAACAAGAGGACAGCTGTTAGCAGTGGAGATCAATTCTGATGGGCATGGAGCAGACACAAGGATTTCTAAAAAAGGAATGTTGTGCCCACCTTGTTTCTCTCAAACAGTTCGCTCTGAATGGCCTTAAGGTCGGTGTCGAGCGCAGAGGCTGCCTGCCGGCGTTTCTTAGCCAATTGCTCCTCCAGGTCTTCAACCTGAGTCCTCAGTTTCTTGTTGTCCCTCTCCAGGGCTAGTTTCTCTGTCTCCAAACGCTCTCTACGCCCCCACTCAGCAGCATTCTCCACCTGCAGCCTCTCCATCTGATAGAAAGGCACAGAGCAACCAATGTATTTCAGATACTTTTGTCATCACTGGATGTAACAAAAAGGTTAGAGAATGGGTTGTGTTGGCTCAAAGACCTGCTCCAGTGGAGCTACTCAGTAAAAGTGCAACTACAGTACAGTTCCACACCTGCATTAACTGTAGTATAAAACTGTACATACAGGTCAACTCCAGGTGAAAATGTTTTAACTACACTGAGAAGTGATGTCACACTGAATGATCTTTGAAGGCCAAACATTGCTTCAGGGAATTCTAGCATTAATGTTATGATGGAATTCCGACCACAACCAAAGGTACAGGTCTGATTTGGTTTGGCCTTTTTTAGGAGTTCCACCGACTACTTGCTTTTTGACAAGCAGAAGCACTACCAACAGATGACATGATTTTAGCCAATATTCAGGGATTAACTCTAGTTTTTGATTAAAACATTGAGGCCTGTAACATATGTGGAGGTCTACCATCATTGCCTGGTGTTGTCACAACAGGAGACACATTATTGAGCCACAGATTTGCTACATTAAACAAAAGACAATCTGTAAAGCCACGCCCTCTATGTATATGGGAAGTGGTGGACCTTCACTGTGAAACATCCAGATGAAATAGAAGCAATACTAGCTCTCTCATTCACTGTATGTAAAGATGGATGATCCTCCATTTCATGATCGACAGGTTCGGCCATTATCATTTTGGCAGTCCTTGACTCCTTGACATATTTCACATGGATTTCTGTTCCCATTCTCTTATCTGCATGTTATTATTTTCAAAATGCCCTTCATTGATAAGTAACAACAACCTCTGTGCAACAAGCCTTGTGCTGAAAAGCTCAGGCTGTGCTGAAGATCTGGATCATGCAAGATTTATTTCCTATGAATTAACCATTTTAATGATAGTGCTTGCCTCCCTGCAAGCACTTCATGCTAATGTTGCACTAACACAGTTTCCCCATTACTATTTTGTAGGGACAATGTTGCTACATCCTAAGCTTGGGCTGTGATTAGTGTAAAGAAATACAAACAAGCCAAAGCGTCAGAATGATGATGAAGCGCAGTCGGACTATTCTCCAGAACTGACACAGTGCTGTGGAGATCTGGCTATGTGATAATAAGAACAACCTAACTCCAAGCTAATCTAAAGATGAGGTGAAGTGTGAGCGGAGCTGACACCATGAGCTGTCTTAGGTCCTGTCACTCAAAGTAGCAAAACCTAAAGTATTAATTACATTTCTTCATTTTTCAGCTCCAGATGTTGGTGTTTGGTTCCTCTGTACAGTTTATCTTAAAGATTTTTAAAAATATTTTCTGCACTTCATGTCAGTAAGACATTCAGTGAGTTAATTATAGTCAACTGTAGGGAGATAACAGGAAATTGTTCGAGATGGAGAATGATATGTAACAAAAATTCCTCTCGATCCTGAACTGGCTTATCTGTCAGAGTGACCTATAGATGAGTACATCTTGACAAACATGGAAAATAGAGCAGATTAGGTATCAGTGAGGACTGACAAACTGCTTAAAGGGGAGTCATCATGTTTTACACAAAGTGCCCTAAGGTGACTTATGTTGTAATCCTGCTATATAAATGAAACTGAATTGAACTGAATACTATAGGAGTTTTTATCAAAATAGAAAAAAACTTAAGTTGAAGCAGGTTTTGGGCTTCTGAGCAAAACAAAGAAAAAGATGGACGTATCTAGAGGTGATGTGAATAAATACAAAGTTTTAGTCTGTGCAAAGCTGAAGCTTGTAATGTAAAGTAGGAGAAATAAACACATTTTCTCTCATGTTCTGTGAACCTACAGGGAGCACAAAGCCTTTGGCATGGTTGTGGATACAGTTGCTGATAGCGCTAAAAAAACAACTACTTTTTTAATATTACAGAATAATGAGTTATGAGTTTGTTGGCTCATCCTGCAAAAGTTGTTACTATTTATGTTTTACAGTCAAGGCTCTTGCATTAAATGTATTATTGTGAAACATAAAGTGTTAATATCAGTGGAGTCACTTTTTTTTTTTTTTTTTACAGAAAGTAATTAGGATTTTCACCAGAAATTGATTAAAATTTCTTTCTGTTACTATGAGGCCACTACAAACTGGGAAAAACATTGAATAGACAGAGAGGAAATTTGAGGATATGCAAAGAAACTGAAAAGAAACGTTCAGCAGCCTGCTGAACGTCATGTTAGATTCAGATTGGAACTTTGGAAAGTATTCTCCATACAATGTAGACTGTGGACTGTCATCTCTAACATATTTCATGGATGTAACTGTAGTCAATATTATCAGGGTGAATGAATAAAGCAGGTAAAAACATTTTCAATCGTCATACTTGCAACTGAATTGTGTTTTAAGGGAAATTTCAAAACCAGTAATCCTGTCCTTTAATGAAAAGCTAGGAGGATGCTGAAAATGATAATATAGATCCCTCATATAAAGATAAACACATTTACCAGCGCCAGACTGTTACTCTGACGGAGTCAGCAACACATTGTCTTGAATAATTCTCAAACAAACAATGGCTGTATAGAAAGAGAGCTGTGGTTTCATTCATAAGAAACTGACATTTTGTCTATACCTGTACACCCTTCTTCCACCACTCCACACTGCTGTTCCTTCTTCCTCAGTGATGCTCTTAACTAAAAGTGCTTCCTACACCTTTTTCTCTGCTCTCCTGTCTCCTCACCTCAGCTCGAAGTTCAGCTAATTTCTTGTCCATACTAGTTCGAGCTCCCAGTTCATCCTCCAAATCTTCAGATATGCGGCCAAGTTCATCCTGGTGCATCTCCTTCAGCAGGTTCAGCTAAATGGTGTGAGAAGAGGAGCAGGGAGGACGGGGGACAGGGAGGATACAGGACACATTCAACATTTACAAAGAAATAAGTTATACTTTTATAGGGAAATTTTTAAAACCACAAAATTTGATCATTTAACATCTCAACAACAGCTACATTTAAAAGAGCTTGACATTTGGTGTTATCTATCACTTTGGAGGAAAAAAATATATAAATTTTTGTACCAAACCCTCCTGTGATCTGGAGATATCTGAAACAAGAAGTATGTAGAAAACAGTGACCCAATCTCTTTTCCCTTACCTCTTAATGTCTACTCATTCTTATCTGATCATTGCATGTCTGTCTGTGTCTCATCTGCCTACTATCAATCTTCAGCACTTCACTGTATCCTGCTTTCATCTGCTTCCTCTCTATCCTGTTTATCTTTATTACACCCGTCATCACCATCTACAAATTTCTCATATCTTCTGACCCACACACTCCTCCTTTGTTTCCCTTGGCCGGGCTTTATCAGACTGATTTTGTTACCCAGTGTGTCTTTCTACACACGTTTACTGCAGACTCCTGTTCCCAACCATTCTCCTCTCTGCAGGCTTGGACTGCCCCCAAGTGGTGCAACACTGTCAAAACGTTAGTCATGTTTCAGTGCAGCTTAGAGGGCTTATGCCTGAGCTCTACTCTTTGAAATTACTGCTTTATTGGTATAATGCTCAAAAAAACCTAACAGTGCATTGGGATATTAAGAAAATATGTGATGATCTTCTCTCTGTGCAAATGAAAGGCAGATATCAAAGACTACAACAAAAGAAAACAGAGAAAGAGAAAGAAGGGACACATTTATGATGTCCATGTATGGTATGTAAAAGATATGTATAATAAAGTATCACCAGACACAGATGCATTATACTACCCTGCATTCACTATAATATATTTTTGCATGCTAGTATACACTGTTGTATTCTGTTATCTCACAGACTAGACATGTCTGAACACTAACTTATACAATCATCTTGGGGGGGGACAGCTCCACTCTGTTTCCCCCTCTGTCCTTTCTCCGAGTGTCCCTGGTCCCAGAGCCAGATGCTTCTGATCTGTAATTGCTGTCCCATCAACTGACTTCGTCCCCATCATGTCCACCATGGGATGCTGCTGCTGACTTTCCTCCAACCCACTGCTTCCAGCTGCCCATTTTCACCAATCTACTCTGCATCGCCCTCATTATATTTGACATGCTCATCTACACACTGTTTGCATCTTACTATGAACTATATATCTATTTAATGCTAGAGCCTTACACCATAACAGTAAACTTATGAATCAGTTCCAATGTTGGCTTGTGCTTGAATGTGTCATTTGTTACTCTGATCATGCATGTATCCCAATGCGTGTTATGTGTCCTTGTTCTTCACCCCCCTCTTCTCTCATCCCTCTCCCACACACTCACCCCTTCTACCTCTTCTGTCCCTCTCGACCTGCTGGCTAACAGAAGATAGGTGACCCACATGAGCTGGGTTCTACTCAAGGTTTCCTCCCATTAAAAGGAAGTTTTTTCTTGCCACTGTCACCATAGGGCTGGCTCTGGGGATTCAGATATATGCAGGGACGGCTGGTATAAATGGGCTAACAGGGCTAAGCCCTCCCAGGCCAACACAAAAAAATGAGAAAATTATTTTTCAAATAACTTACAACAGATTGTTTTAAGTTTAGGTGAAAACAAAGGTAGCAACAGCACCAATCAGTCAAAAGAAAAACAGAATATCTCTAAATTGGCTTATTTTTTACAGCCCCAGCAGATGCAGTCTGCTTTCATTCATTTCGTTCTTGTAAGTGATTGACAAGTGTCATGTCCCGCCCCCGTGATTTACTGATCATTTGGGCTAACTTCAGGCAGCCCACAGGCCTTTGACGCAGAAAGAAAAGGTTAAGCTATGGCATTAGCATGAACGAGGTGGATTATTTGCTTTCATGTCCATTTTCCTCAATGTCTTTGGAGGAAAAGCTGGAAGTTAAGAGACTGGGATCACATCGGCCGTCGATGTGAGCTTCTTTTCAAATAAGGTAGGCCCATGATGATCTGTTAAAGGACTGTGACACCTTGTTTTTGCTGAGGACATCTGTTGTACTGAAGGCGTGTTTTGCACTACATGTCGCCAAACAGTTGTAATAAGAGGCTGTCTGGCTATCTGTGGGCAGTCGTTGCAGTTGGAAGATGTTTTGTAGTGGTGTGTGTGTGTGTGTGTGTGTGTGTGTGTGTGTGTGTGTGTGTGTGTGTGTGTGTGTGTGTGTGTGTGAGAGTGAGTGAGTGAGTGAGAGAGAGTGTTGATGTAGAGCACTGAAAAAGTATAGTGTACCTGTAATTGATGTAACTGTGTGTATCATAGGTGATGTTGCTTTTGCAGCTGTGTTAACCATTTAATCGGTATTATGCATTTGTTAGCCCATCCAACAAATTTCACCACCAGCCGCCACTGGATATATGGGTTCTGTAAAACGTCTTGAGATCATTGGAATTATAATTGGAACTATATAAATATAATTTAATTGAAAACTGAATTTCCTGAAGATCAGCAGTGGCCTCCCTTTTGTCTCTAGTACTTCAAATCTGGAGGTGACTGACATTTGCTTCAGTTAGCTTTTGTTTTCGGTCTCTTCCTTGGTGCATTTTGTAATTACCAGTCTCTGCAATGGAATCCTAGGCATACATGACCACTCTGTGAGAGCACTTTATGTCTCAAAGACCATCCAGCATCATGAAATGCTGTCATTCAGACTGTCTTAGTGAGTTCCCTACACTTCACCATTTTGAACAGCAGTGAGGAATTTCAAACTGAATTCACATTTGTACACCCACATTTGAGCCAGCACACCGGAGTTCTCTGAAAACTCAGATATCAATCAAGAATATCAAACAACCAGTAAAAATAATTTTTCTGTTTACTTACACAAGCAAATAACTGTCATTTGGCATCTCAATCAAAAAAAATTAATAAGAAAATTCACGGATAACAATAGTTATTTTAGCATGAAATGTCATTTTGATTAGAGAGTTTGCAGATATTGGAAGATTAACCATTACAGAAACAAAAGAAAAAAATATTTTGATAATCAGCAATAATTTTAATTTAAGGCAGCGGTGTATGGAGGTATTTCAGGTGCAAAATGTTTGAGCACCTGTAACATCGAATTTGTAGTTGTGTACATTGAATTTGTATGTGTACATTGAATTTGTATGTGTATCAGCAAATCTGATTTCCCACACTCTATGAGTTGTGTACTTGTACAATAATTTTTTGTATGTGTCGATTTTTTTTCTTCCCACAAATACAACACAAAAATACACATTCACAAATCGTAATTACAGGTGCACAAATCATATTTACAGGTGTACAAATCATATTTACAGGTGTACAAATCATATTTACAGGTGTACAAATCCTTCTCTACAAGTCACATATTTCAACACTGACACGCTCACATTTTGCACCTATTGTTGCAGGACACAAAGTGCAAAACATACTTGTGCACCTGTATTGTACGAAGTGAAGTTGAGGTGAGAATTTGAATATGTGCAAATCTGAATGTGAACTTGTGCAATAAGTATGTGAAATAATTTACCACGAAAATACACAAATTGCTACTTACAACCACTCGAATCCTCCCCACGAGTCACACATTCTCTGTTTTCTACAGGTGCAAATCCGAAATCTACAGGTGCAAATCCGAAATGTACAGGTGCAAATCAGAAATGTACAGGTGCAAATCCGAAATCTACAGGTGCAAATCAGAAATCGTACTTCCGGTCCCGCTGAGATATTTGGTGCAAAACTACAAAACGAGCCGATCTGTGTATAAATTCTATGCTCTGAGATTGACAGACTTTTCGGCCAGTCAGGGAGACGCTTTGCCCGCCCAGCCAGTCAGAGGTTTTTATTCCGTCTGAGGTCGCTTTATCGACTTCCGGGTGTGGAATTTCACGATGGAGAGAGTGTAGGGAGTTCTTGTTTTGGACGGCTGGTCTGCTCTAATCTCTATAATGCGCATTTCCCAATGACTCAAATAACTTATCCATTCCTCTTAGTATATTGAAATCAAAGCCTACACCAGTGGTTGGCGACTGGCGGCCCGCGGGCCAAAACTGGCCCGTCAGATGATTTTGAAAATTTGACTTGGCATGGAGCCAAGCCAGTCCGTCACCACAACACGAAACTCGCGTTGTCGGCTGCTGCCGGGCATTTCCGCGTTTGCGCTACTGGTCGGACACAGTTGTACCAGCCAGATTTCACTGAGCAACAGTGTGTGCAAAACATGTGTGTGTCTCAGGAGTCATTTTTAATACATCTGTGATCAGAGACGTGTGTCCCAAGCAGCGGCGATCAGCTGTAGAAGCTCCGCTGCTCGCGGTATCGCCAGCCCCCCGCTGTTGGCCCGCTGTTCGATTGTTTACAAACATCAACTTGCCGACCCCCTGGCCTACACTCCCTCCATCGTGAAATTCCACACCCGGAAGTCGGTAAAGCGACCTCGGATGGAATAAAAACCTCTGATTGGCTGGACGGGCAAAGCGTCTCCCTGACTGACCGAAAAGTCTGTCAATCTCAGAGCACAGAATTTATACACAGATCGGCTCGTTTTGTAGTTTTGCACCAAATATCTCAGCGGGACCGGAAGTACGATTTCTGATTTGCACCTGTACATTTCGGATTTGTACCTGTAGATTTCGGATTTGCACCTGTAGAAAACAGAGAATGTGTGACTCGTGGGGAGGATTCGAGTGGTTGTAAGTAGCAATTTGTGTATTTTCGTGGTAAATTATTTCACATACTTATTGCACAAGTTCACATTCAGATTTGCACATATTCAAATTCTCACCTCAACTTCACTTCGTACAATACAGGTGCACAAGTATGTTTTGCACTTTGTGTCCTGCAACAATAGGTGCAAAATGTGAGCGTGTCAGTGTTGAAATATGTGACTTGTAGAGAAGGATTTGTACACCTGTAAATATGATTTTTACACCTGTAAATATGATTTGTGCACCTGTGGGAAGAAAAAAAAATCGACACATACAAGAAATTATTGTACAAGTACACAACTCATAGAGTGTGGGAAATCAGATTTGCTGATACACATACAAATTCAATGTACACATACAAATTCAATGTACACAACTACAAATTCGATGTTACAGGTGCTCAAACATTTTGCACCTGAAATACCTCCATAGCGGTGGCAAACACCTTACAATGAGTTGGTGGTATAATAAATTTGTTAAGCAGGAAGCTACACTATTGGTTTTAAAAATGCATTTAATTTTGTGCTTGTCTAGAAGAATGTGCTCTATATAACTTTCTAACTTGGTTTGGTTTGTTGAACTTATACAAATCCCATCCCAACCAAATTGTGTGTGTTGATTTATATCTATCTAACTTTTATCTATTCAAAGGGCATGTCCCACCCTCTGAAAACTAGTCTGAATGTACATAAGCATTTCACTGTGACTTTAGTTTCTGCTAACTCAGCTGCTGTTGAGGTTGGGTGTATGCCATCAAGCTCACAGAGCTGCTGCCTTAAGGCCCTGTCACACTCTAGCGTATAGAGCCAGCGTCTGAGGAACGTATGGACTTTTTGGGAATATGCTGACATACACTGAAACACGCTGAAACACGCTAGGGGTACGCTGGAAATACGTTTCTAGTATGCCGGGATACGTCGGTGTACACTGATGTATGCTGACGGCCAAAAAATTTTTTGAACATGCACAAAAATTTTCAGTGTATGCCGACGTATGAATTTTACGCTCCTCATATGTTCCTCATACGCTGAACACGCTAGAGGTACGCTGAAGGTACGTTACACATACGTCGACTACGCTTCTCATACATTGAAATTCAGTGAGTCAGGAAACCTAGCATTAGAGGAGCGTATAATGAACGTGTGTCTGATGTGTGTCTAACGAATGGCTAACGTTATGATGGTAGTTCTAATGACAGTCTAACGTACTCAACTTATGCCAAACGTGTTCTGAGCGTACAGCCAACTTATCCCATGCGTACGTATGACCAGCTTATGGTTGAATTGAGAAATGAAGATCACAGAGCCTTCAGGAACTTCCTACGCATGCCTCCAGAAATGTCTGATAAACTGCTGGACAGGGTTGGTCCCAACATCACCAGCTGTGTACGCTCATCATACGTGTGGCTGACGTTCCGCATACGTTTCTCATACGTCGGAGGTATGCTGATATACGTTACTCATACGTCGGTATACGTCCAACTCAAATACACATCACATCACATACGCTCACATACACTGACATACGCTATGCATACGCTACTCATACGCTGATGGTACGCTAGGCTCACGTTACTCTAATGGTCATTAACCGAAAATCGACCGCATACGCTGAAAAGTTGTGCGTAAACACAATTTTTTGAAATATTCTATACGTTCCTCAGACGCTGGCTCTATACGCTAGAGTGTGACAGGGCCCTTACCACCACTGGGCAGGTCAGACCATATCTTGGTTTATCTGTAGACCTGTTACAAACCTTATGTGCAGAGATAGCCTGCAACTAAAGTCAAAATCAGAAAATGGACTCCTCAAGCTAGTGAAGCTCTAAGGGACTGCTTTGAATCAACAAACTGGAATGTGCTTCTGGAAACAGATGAGGACAGTATGAACATTGACAGACAGGCTGATTGTTTTACTGAGGACATCAACTTCTGTAGAGACACAGTCATACCTGCAAAGACTGTTCGCTGTTTCCCCAATAACAAACCCTGGATCACACGCAACATAAAGGCAATCCTCAATCAGAAAAAACAAGCTTTTAGAGATGGTGATAAAGAACGGCTCAAAGAAGTGCAACATGAGTTGAAAAGGAGACTGAAGATGGCAAAGCTGGAATACAAAAGGAATTTTCAACACAGCAACATCCGTGATGTGTGGAGAGGGATCAGTATCATCTCTGGACGCAACAATAAAAAGAGGAGGGAGCCAATAGTGGGTGATGTGGAAACAGCTGACAAACTCTCCCTGTTCTTTAACATATTTGACACTGTGGACACACCTACTTCCACAGTTGCTTCTCCTTCTTTTCCTCAGCATATGGAAATCCCCACTATAGCTCCTCCTTCTCCTTCTCTGTCTCCTAGACAAACTCGATTTCCTGCAGTTTGCTTACAAAGAACACATTGTGTCCTCTTCATGCTTCACCGTGCCCTGTCTCATCTGGAGGAACTTGCAGTTTTTGTTAGAATCATGTTCTTTGATTTTTCAAATGCATTTAACTTCATCCAACCCATCATACTCAAAGACAAGCTCACAGACATGGGAGTGGATCCTTCCTGTGTTTCTTGGATCATAGATTACCTGACAGGAAGGCCACATTTTGTCAGGCTGGGGAACTGTGTTTCTGGGACATTAATGAGCAGTACTGGGGCTCCACAAGGAACAGTCCTGGATCCATTCCTGTTCACACTGTATACATCTCACTTCAAATACAGCACTGAGTCCTGCCACATTCAGAAATACTCTGATGACACTGCTATTGTGGCATGTATCAGAAATGGACATGAAGCCGAATACAGGGATCTGATAAATGCCTTCAGTGACTGATCCAAATCCCCTTTTCAGTCAGTGAACACTTGTGGTGTGGACATCGAGGTGGTGACATCGTATAAATATTTAGGTGTCCACCTTGATAATAAGTTGGACTGGTCTGCAAATGTAGACTTGATCCACAGAAAGAGCAAGAGCCGACTGTTTTGCTTCAGAAAACTTCAATCATTAGACATCTGCAGTAAGATGCTGCAGATGTTTTATCAGTCTGTGGTAGCAAGTGTCCTGTTTTATGTTGCAGTCTGCTGGGGAGGCAGTATAAAAAACAAGGATGCAAGGCGTCTGATCAAACTGATTAAAAAAGCTGGCTCTGTGGTTGGAATCAGATTGAACACATTGGACAATGAGGTCTAGAGATGGGCACTGAGCAAGATGGAGGCCATTCTTACAAACATGGATCATCCACTTCACATCTGCCTCAATGAACAACGAAACATCAGTGGACGGCTCCTATCCCTGCACTGCAGGACAGAAAGATTCAGAAAATCTTTCTTACCATCAGCAATTACAGTAGACTATTCAACTTAAAAGTAAACAGATGAGAACCCAGACAATTGAATTTCCTTTGGGTATTAATAAAGTTATTTGTATTTATTGTATGTGAATGATATATATGCTGGCATATATATCATTGTCATTGTCATGTTGTTGCATGCTCGCACTGTCAAAGTTCAACAAATTTGAACTTTGACCCCCGCATGCTATCATGTATGAACACACGGCCAATAGAAACGAGGCATCTCTCCTGGCGCCGAAGGCAAAGTGGAGGAAAAATATTATATCCCTTCTCAATTCCTTCATCCAGTTTCCCAATTCCCTACATAGTGTTTTCTTAGGTTTATCTTTGGTAGAATAAACTCTTCAAACTGAAATCCTGGTCTGTTGTATTTCCTGTCTGCGTTAGGTCTCTGGTATTCTGTGACACTCTTGTGTTTGGGTTCCAATGGAAAGTATGCACAGATCAAAGCACCTACCAAACCAGCAGCCACTACTTTAATTACAACTCTGTTTATGAATTTTAAAGATGTGGATGACAGAAACTTATTGTACAGTCTCTCTTCATAACAAGCATTTCATTTAAACGCTATTTGTGTTCCCGATTTGCCTGGGGACCAGACAGCCTTTATATTCTGTATTACAAATACACATAAAGTCAGTCTGGAACTGCTCCATTGAACCAAATCTAGCCCAGAGGCGGGACTACCGATCACAGCTTGAATTGGAGAGAGCCAATCAGCGTAACACATGTGACGCAATCACTAAGCGACCTAACAATTGCCTTTCCGCCATGATGTTTTGTAGTTTTAACAGCTTCCTTCGCCGTACAGGGGTCCTGAGGAAAATCTAAGCTCTCCCTTTCAACAGTGGAGGGCAGCATTACGCATTCTATCGTACAGCCTGCCGGAATTAAAAATACATCCTTTTTAAAAAGAAAAGCTTTAAGAGCTGCTTCTTGTTGAGGTTTTAAGGACAAATTCAGCCCGTGCAAAACAGAGGAAAGCGCACGAGAGAAACCTCGCTCTGTTGCGGTCGCCAACTCGGCCCTGAAGATGACGCATCGTTAACTCCCGCCTCTGGTGCTCTGATTGGTTCGGTCTGATCTGCTCGGAGCTTGAAAACCTGTCAAAATGTGTCAGTGGAGGAGGACTAGACCGTATTCCCGTATATCCCTTATAACGGGAATATAGTCTAGCTAAGCTAGGCTAGTTCCTGATGCCTTTGCCGTCAGCATGCTTGCAGTGCAGCCAGTCCACCTGATCATACATCTTGGTCTATATGCAGAAGGGTCAAACCCTTGCAGACTGAAGTGGATGACAAAATGTACATGACATGAAAAGCAGGGACGGATCCTCACAGGCCTTACACTGTCTGCATTTGCAAAGGCCTAAGTGGATGTGCATGCATGATATACGTCAACACCGATCTACTCTATCTATGGAATGCGTTGTTCCAGTAAACTACAAATTCTTCATAGCAACAACATAAGACTCTATAGTTATGCCAGAAGGTCTAAATCCGTACAGACGCACAGACGCTATTTGGGCTAAATGCATTCAGCTCATCATTGTCAACATGCTAATATACAATGTTAAGGAGGTATATTGCCAACATTCACTGTCATGCTTTAACGCGATAATATGCTCACATTAGCCATTTGATGCTGGACACTAAATGTAGGTGAAATTATAAAAATCTGAAGTATTAGCAAATTTAACAGTTTCCTCTGATAATGGTGCTTGGTTTAAAAAAAATCAGAACACAAACATGAGAACATTACATTCTGAAGGGAAACATGAATGTCTGAACCAATTGTTATGGCAACAGTTTTTGAGAAATTTTACTCAAAATTACAAATATCTATGTACATCATGGTGTCACTACAATACAGCATCTGAGAATAAATACCTCTAGCAAATGGCATGTTAATACATTCAATACTGACTGACTTATTTCAGACAAGATCAGTGGTGGATGGACCATATAATGCATGAGAGAGAAGATTCAAAGTTTGCCAAAAAGCTTTCTCTTACATTAGCCTGTTTTTCTAAGGCACATACAGTCCCCAGCAACAGTGGACAATGGACAACTTCCACTTGCCTATTACTGGAAACATTAAAGCACATTCATGTTATCAGACACTACTTATTTAAATTTATTGCAGGTGACCCTTCTGTCAAGACACAAAGTAGAGCCTAGACTGTCATGCAGAGACCCATACAGATATGCTCTTTCTCACATGCTGTGTCATCCAGACTAAAAGTGTGTCTCACCTGTTTGAGGGCCTCCTGTTTGCTCTTGCTGAGCTCTTCATATTTAAGTTTCCATTGACTGAGTTCGGCCTCCAGCCTCTCAATGCTCTTACTTAGAAGAAGCTTGTCTCTAGAGAAGACATAATAATAACACATTAGTGATTTTCAACACTCAAATTTACAATTCTGGTGCCAGGGTGAGCTATTATGTGAATGAGCAAATATCTGCAAAATTTATTTTTCTTTTTTTACACTTTACATTTCCACAATAACCCTTTTAACCCTAACACCTGCCAACAGGGTGGAAAGGTACAGGTTCATTTTTTATGAAATTATGCTGTTCCATTCCGGAACCTGCGCCTGTGAAAGTGGCTGCAAAGTTTGGTGTCTCTTAACTGTTTTCAGTTTTTGCTGTATTTTTGCTATATTTTTTAAATATTTTGTCGTGTCTTATCGACTGCTGATGGAGGTTTTTGCTGGGAGAAGAATTTATTCATGAGAGGAGCTTTTTTCATTAAGACAGAACAAATCTGGACTGCAACATCCAATTCCAGTGGACATCTTGAGGTGTTTTCGTGGTTGCCGTGCTGGTGCAAAGGTGAAGGCTAGGAAATGGAGATACAAGCCCTTTCTTCCATCAGTCATCATGGGAAACGTCAACTCTTTGCCAAACAAAAGTGACGAGCTGGAGACATTGGTGAAGACGGACAAAACATACCGTGAATGCCGTCTCCTGTGTTTTACTGAAAGCTGGCTGAATCAGAACATCTCAGACTCAACTGTGGATCTATCTGGCTTCACCCTCATAAAGTCAGACAGAGATGCTAAAGCTAGTGGCAAGAAGAAAGGAGGCAGTCTGGCTTTATTTGTTAACCAGAGATGGTGTAACTCCTCACACATAACGGTTAACGAGAAATTGTGTTGTCCGGATATTGAACTGTTGGCAGTTAGACTTCGGCCATATTATGTTCCAAGGGAGTTCAGTCACATCATAACAATACTTGTATACATTCCACCCAAAGCAACTGACTTGGTTCCATGTGATGGTTTGCATGATACTGTAGCTAGGATACAGACTCAACATCCTGAGGCACTTGTAATAATATCAGGAGATTTCAATCATGTCAGCCTCTCCTCTCATCTGACTGGATTTACACAGTTTGTTACCTGCCCTACCAGAGAGAATAAAACCATAGACCTGCTGTATGCCAATGTCAAAGAAGCTTAAAGAGCTACTGCCTTACCACCACTGGGCAGGTCAGATCATAACCTGGTTTATCTGCAGACCTGTTACAAACCTTGTGTGCAGAGACAGCCTGCAACTAAAGTCAAAATCAGAAAATGGACTCCTCAAGCTAGTGAAGCTCTAAGGGACTGCTTTGAATCAACAAACTGGAATGTGCTTCTGGAAACAGATGAGGACAGTATGAACACTGACAGACAGGCTGATTGTTTTACTGAATACATCAGCTTCTGTAGAGACACAGTCATACCTGCTGTTTCCCCAATAACAAACCATGGATCACAAGCGACATAAAGGCAATCCTCAACCAGAAAAAACAAGCTTTTAGAGATGGTGACAAAGAAAGGCTCAAAGAAGTGCAACATGAGTTGAAGAGGAGACTGAAAGTGGCAAAGATTGAATACAAAAAGAAGACAGAGAGGAATTTTCAACACAGTAACATCCGTGATGTGTGGAGGGGAATCAATACCATCTCTGGACACAACAATAAAAAGAGGAGGGAGCCAATAGTGGGTGATGTAGAAAGAGCTGACAAACTCAACTTGTTCTTCAACAGATTTGACACTGTGGACACACCTACTTCCACTGCTACTCCTCCTTCTTCTCCTCAACATATGGAAATCCCCACTATAGCTCCTCCTTCTTCTCCTCTGTCTCCTACACATGTCTCCACAGCTGCAGCCACTTCTGTTCCAGCACCTATATCCGTCTCTGTCACAGAGACAGGGGTGATGTTGGAGCTTCAGAGACTTTGCTCTGGGAAGGCAGCTGGCCCAGATGGTGTATGTCCAAGACTGCTTAAAGACTGTGCTGCACAACTGTGTCAACCTCTCCACAGGATCTTCAACCTGAGTCTACAGCTGGGGCGGGTGCCTGCTCTATGGAAAACATCCTGTATTGTACCGGTACCAAAAATCAAATGTCCGGCTGAACTAAATGACTACAGACCTATTGCTCTGACCTCACACATCATGAAAACTCTGGAGCAGCTGGTTTTACGTCTACAGAGAATTGAGGTCAAAGACAAACTAGATTCTCTGCAGTTTGCTTACAAAGAACACATTGGAGTGGATGATGCCATCCTCTTCATGCTTCACCGTCCCCTGTCACATCTGGAGGAACCTGGAGTTTATGTGAGAATCATGTTCTTTGATTTTTCAAATGCATTCAACTCCATCCAACCCACCATCCTCAGAGACAAGCTCACAGAGATGGGAGTGGATCCTTCCTGTGTTTCATGGATCACAGATTACCTGACAGGAAGGCCGCAGTTTGTCAGGCTGAGGAACTGTGTTTCTGGGACATTAATGAGTAGTACTGGGGCTCCACAAGGAACAGTCCTGGCTCCATTCCTGTTCACTCTGTATACATCTGACTTCAAATACAGCACTGAGTCCTGCCACATTCAGAAATACTCTGATGACACTGCTATCGTGGCATGTATCAGAAATGGACATGAAGTTGAATACAGAGATCTGATAAGTGCCTTCAGTGACTGGAGTCACAAAAACTGCCTGCTACTCAGCGCCTCAAAGACAAAGGAAATGATCATAGATTTCCGCAGATCCAAACCCCCTCTTCAGCCAGTGAACACTTGTGGCGTGGACATCAAGATGGTGACATATAAATATTTAGGTGTCCACCTTGATAATAAGTTGGACTGGTCTACAAATGTAGACTTCATCTACAAAAAGGGCCAGAGCTGACTTTATTGCCTCAGAAGACTTCAATCTTTAGACATCTGCAGTAAGATGCTGAAGATGTTTTATCAGTCTGTGGTAGCAAGTGTCCTGTTTTATGTTGCAGTCTGCTGGGGAGGCAGTATAAAGAACAAGGATGCAAGGCATCTGAACAAACTGATTAAAAAAGCTGGCTCTGTGGTTGGAATCAGATTGAACACATTGGACAATGAGGTCTAGAGATGGGCACTGAGCAAGATGGAGGCCATTCTTACAAACATGGATCATCCACTTCACATCTGCCTCAATGAACAACGAAACATCAGTGGACGGCTCCTATCCCTGCGCTGCAGGACCGAAAGATTTAGGAAATCTTTCTTACCATCAGCAGTCAGGCTATTCAATTCAAAATTAAACAGATAAGAACCCTGACAACTGAATTTTCCTTCGGGGATGAATAAAGTGATTCTATTCTATTGTATTCTATTCTATAAATGAAGACCCCCCCCCCCCCCCCCCCTTTGAAAAGTAAGATTTTAATCAATATCTCTACAAACACAAGGACAATTTCCTAAATTTTGACAAAACTAAGGACATATGTTTAACTCATAACATGAAGGTAAGGTTAAAAAGGTTAATAGTGAGAGACCCAGTGAGAGACTCAGAGACTGTTTCCAGACCACAGACTGGAGCGTGCTCTACAGTCCTCATGGAGACGACATCGATGGCCTCACGCACTGCATCACAGACTATATCAGCTTCTGCGTGGACAGCACTGTGCCAACTCGGACGGTACGGTGCTTCTCCAACAACCACCCCTGGGTCACCCCTGAGCTCAAAGCCCTCCTGAACCAGAAGAAATGGGCTTTCATATCAGGGAACAGAGAGGAGCAGAAGAGAGTGCAGCGTGAGCTCCAGTGGCAGATCAGAAGGGCCAAGAAGGACTATGGGAAGAGGCTGGAGGAGATGCTGGTTCAGAACAACGCGCTGGACGTGTGGAGAGGACTTAAGAACATTTCTGGACATGGACAGAGTGCCAGAGGGACAGCTGATGGAGACCAGCGAAGGGCGGATGAGCTGAACTGTTACTTTAACAGATTTGACTCTCCCCCCACCCCCTCTGCCCCCCTTCCTGCTCCCCCCTCTTCACACATCCCCAGCCCAGCAGACCCTCCCCTTCCTGCGACACCTTCACCGGCCCCCAATTCACCCTCACGGACTATTCCCACCCCCTGCAGCCCACCTCACTCCCCCCCTCATTCCCCCCTCTCCTTCACACCGGGCCAGGTGAGGAGAGAGCTGAGGCGACTGAAGCAGAGGAAATCTGCAGGACCAGATGGCATCAGTCCCAGGCTGCTGAGGACCTGCGCGGACCAGCTCTGTGAGGTCCTCTGCCACCTCTACAACCTGAGCCTCAGCCTGGAGCGGGTCCCCGTCCTGTGGAAAACCTCCGGCGTGGTCCCAGTCCCTAAAACAGCTCACGCCAAGGAACTGGCCCACTAGACCTGTCGCCCTCACCTCCCACCTCATGAAGACCATGGAGAGGCTCCTCCTCCACTACCTCCGCTCAGTGGTGAGCTCCGACCTGGACCCGCTGCAGTTTGCCTACAGGCCCAACATGGGGGTAGAAGACGCTGTCATCTACCTGCTGCAGCGAGCGCTCACTCACCTGGAGAGCGCCGGCAGCGCTGTGAGAGTCATGTTCTTTGACTTCTCCAGCACCTTCAACACTATCAGGCCGGCGCTGCTGCGGGGGAAGCTGGTGGACGTGGGAGTTGATGGACATCTCGCTGCCTGGACCACTGACTACCTCACTGACCGTCCACAATACGTGCGGCTGCGCGGCTGTGAGTCAGAGGTGGTAGTCTGCAGCACGGGGCACCGTCCTCTCGCCCTTCCTCTTCACCATCTACACCTCGGACTTCACCTACAACACGGACAGCTGCCATCTCCAGAAGTTCTCCGATGACTCCGCCATTGTGGGCCGTGTGTCTGAGGGGAACGAGCTGGAGTATCGGTCGGTCATCATGGACTTTGTGGACTGGTGTGAGCGCAACCACCTGTGCCTCAACACCAGTAAGACGAAGGAGATGGTGGTCGACTTCAGGAGAAGGACACTCCCACATCCACCAGTGAACATCCAGGGGCAGGACATTGAAACAGTGGACAGTTTCAAGTACCTGGGTGTTCACCTCAACAATAAACTGGACTGGTCCCACAACACTGATGCTCTGTACAAGAAGGGCCAGAGTCGCCTCCACCTTCTGAGGAGGCTGAGGTCTTTCGGAGTGTGCAGACCTCTACTAAGGACTTTTTATGACACTGTGGTAGCCTCTGCTCTCCTCTATGCTGTCGTCTGCTGGGCCCCGGGCAGCACAGAGCGGGACATGAAGGGACTGAACAAGCTGACCAAGAGGGCCAGCTCTGTCCTGGGCTGCCCACTGGACTCTGTGATGGATGTGGGTGAGAGGAGGATGTTGACCAAGCTCTCATCCATCATGGACAACAGCTCCCACCCACTGCACCGGACTGTAGTGGAGCTGAGCAGCTCCTTTAGCACGAGACTCAGACACCCTCAGTGCAAGAAGGAGCGCTACCGCAGGTCCTTCATCCCCACTGCCATCAGACTATATAACACTACTGTGTAGTTGTTATTATGTGCAATATTTATTATCTTGTTCTTGCACTTTCGTGACGCTTTGCACTCCTCTGTTTTTTGTTTCTAAGAGCCCTGTAATGTTAAATTTCTCCTTTGTGAGATTAATAAAGTCTATCTTATCTTATCTTATCTTAATACAACTCCGATTACAAAATCTTCAGTTTTACTCAAAGTAGTTGTTGCAAAAATGAATACACCCCACAATAAAAGAATAGGATAGAATAGAAAGGCCACTTTATCGTCAAACAGAGTATATATTAGCTGGTGCATCAAAATTTTATTTCTAATGTGCAATATATACACATACACACCTGCATACATACACACCTGCATGCATTTATTGCACAGTAAGAAGTAGCAGCAGTTTTTTTGCAGTGAAACATAGCAGCAGTATTGCACAGAGAAACACTGAATGTAGCAGCTATTACAATACACAGTGAACTGTGGGTGCCCCTGCCCAGAAGGATTATGGTGAATTAAAGAGTCTGATGGCTTGGGGTAAGAAACTGTTGCAGAACCTGGCTGTTCTCGCTCTGGTGCTGCAGAACCTCCTCCCAGAGGGGAGCAGGGAGAATAGTCCATGGTGTGGGTGTATGGAGTCTTTGATGAGGTTGCGGGCTCTGCTGAGACAGCACTTGTGTGCAACATCCTGGATGGTTGGAGCGAGGTCCCAATGATCTTCTCTGTCACATTCTGTAGCTACTTTATATCTGAGGCCCTGGAGCTGCCAAACCAGATGGAGATGCAGCTGATCAGCACATAGGTGGTGGTCAGTATGGGAGGGGACAGCTGTGCTCTCTGCATCCACTGCAGGAAGTGCATATTTGCTGAACCCGTTTAACCAGAGATGATGTGTGCAATGACCAGTCTAGACTGTCCGTAAACCCCCAGAAATTTGGTGCTGCTGACCACCTCCACAGCTTCATTGTCTGTGATGAGAGGTGAATGGCTGGGCTGCTTCCTCTTGAAGTCAATGATCAAGTCCTTGGTCTTCTTGACATTCAGATAACAATCAGTCTGATTGTTCACACCACACAGATCATTGTTGTCGCGAATGAAATCCACTATTGCTGTGTCATCGACAGACTTGATGATGTGATTTGAGGCGGATGTAGAGCAGCAGTCATGTGCAAGCAGCATGAACAGTAGCAGGCTTGGAACACATTCCTGTGAGACAGAGATGGAGCTGGAGACAGTGTTTCTCACTCATTGACTGCGGTCTGTTAGTGTGGAAGTCTAGCAGCCAGTTGGGAAGATTGTGTTAAATGCTAAACTGAAGTCAGGCAACAGCATTCACATGTGGATGTTTTGATCCTCCAGATGGAGAGCAGACGAGATAGCATCCTCGGTGGAGCGGTTCAGCCGGTGAGCAAAACTGATGTATGTCGTCCTTTACCAGCCTCTCAAAGCACTTCATCATTATAGGTGTAAGTGTCACAGGGCAGTAGTCGTGGAGGCAGGTGATGGTGGATTTTTTGGACACTGGTGTGATGGTGGCGGATTTAAAACATGATGGAACAACAGCCTGCTCGAGCGAGGTGTTTAAGATGTGCGTAAGCACCTGTGTCAGCAGGTCAGCACACTCCCTGAGTACTCTTCCTGGAATGTTGACAGGGCCTGCTGCCTTGCAAACATTCATTTTTCCCAGGGTCTTATGGAATGCAGTCATGCATAAAAAGTACTGCATCTATCATGACCTCCATGATTTTTAAAGACAGCACCAAGTCTTCTAGGCATGGAATGAACAAGTTGGTGGCATATTGCAACATCTATCTCTTCCCGTTCTTCAAGAACAATCTCTTTCAGAGCCTGGATACTGGATAGAGGGTGTTGCTCAAATTGTCTCTTCAGAATTCCCCATAGGTTATCTGAATTGGGTTCAGATCAGGAGACATATTTGGTCACTGAATCACTTTCACCGTGTTCCTCAGAAATGCAACAGTGGCTTTAGACATGTTTTGGATCATTGTCATGTAAGAAAAGTGCGTGACAAGCAAGGGCACAGAGTGATGGTAGCATCTTCTCCTTCAAAATAGAGCAGTACATCTGTGAATAGATGATACCATCAATGAAATGCAGCTGCCCGACACCAGCAGCACTCATGCAGCCCTACATTAGGACACTACCACCACCATGTTTCACTGTAGGCACCATGCAGTTTTCTTTGCACTCCCCACTTTTGCGGCACCAAACTGTTATGAAGCCATTAGTTCTAAAAACATCTATCATGGTCTCATCACTCCAGAGTATAGAGTCCCAGTAGACTTCATAATTTTCAGCATGGGTCCTGGCAAATCCCAAACGGGCTAAGGGCTTTAGAAGAGGCTTCCTCCAGGGATGACACTCATTCAAGCTATTCCTCTGCATAGTAAGCAGTATTGTGTCACGGGACAAAGTCACCCCAGTTTGGCTTTCTCCTTCTTTAGCTAACTGCAGAGAACTTGCATGGCAATTTTCTTCAACTCTTCTCATCAGAAGACGCTCCTGTTAGGTGTTAACTTCCATGGCCTGGATGTCTCTATGAGATGGTGGCAGTTCTATCTTTGTTAAATTTTTGTATCATTTTTGCTACAGTATTCTGACTGATAAATAAAGCTGAGCTGATCTTCTTGTCACATTCACCTTTCTTGTGTAAAGAAATTATTTTCTTTCTCAGGTCTTGTGACATTGCTTTTCCATGTGGTGCCATTGCTGAGAGCACGTAATTGGAAGGGGTGTTCATTGTTTAGTAATGCCCTTTCATAGTCAACTGTCTGCAGGACACCTGTTTAATGAATAATTAGACTCACCTGTGGTTGAATCCCTGTTAATTGGAATTTTGTAGTTTAAAATTTAGTTTTGCTCTTGAGACTTTCATTGAATGACTTTGTTAGAAAAATTACTTTATTATACTTACAAATTAACAAATCTTGTTTGCAATCAATGACTCCCATTTGTGGGAGTATTTTGTCATAAAATATCCTATAGAAAATGTTGATTCTGAAAGGAAATTTAAGGTTTTCTGACAAATTTGTTTGTCTGTACTCATTTATGCTGAGCACTGTATATTGTATTAACCCTTTAAGCTTCAGTCGATTCCAGCCGTTTTCAGTACAAAAAAATCGCTAATATTCTATTTTTAAATAAAAAATTACGAAAAATACAGGGAATATTGGACGGGCATCGCGAGGTGCATTTCCTTGAAAATGACCGATTCGGGGATTTTATACCGACTTCAGGACATGTTTTGGATAAAATAGTTTACTGGCTTGTGTCATCTGGATGTAAAAGGTTGGATTATGGCCGTTTTCTGTGGAATCTTTTTTTTTGTGTGTAATAATAAACCCGGAAATGTGAGTCGCGCTGTGTGCGTTGAAGCCGTGTATAGAGAACGGATGGATGAATATTCGTTTTTGTCGGACAAATGTGTTTTTCTCACCCGCTGTGGTAATCGCATCTGAAAGTGGTTTATACCGGCGGATTCATGAGAATTTAAGCTTTCCATCGGTGTATAGTGTTTGTATAATCGTGTTTGCAGCCGTCGGACATTCTTGAAATTCCTATGCAAATTAGTAGGTGTACCGCCAGCGATACACTGAAGCTTAAGGGGTTAAAATTGGCGATATTACATCAGTCATCAGAGCCAGAAAGCGTGATAACAGAAGCATTGGATTTTCAACTTTCTGGTCATTGAAATACTAATCTATGAAAAAAATTCTGTGCTACTTGGCAAACCGTGACACTATTAGTAACTCACTGCAACAAACCATCATGTGACAAAAATTCCGTGACTTTTTGACTCAAGTGGGGTGAACTGCAGACAGTGTTTTCACATAGGAGATGAGCATGGAAACAAATTAAAAATAGTATGTACTGAGTTACAGTTTTTCAGTACTGGTATCACTCGTGGGCACTTTCACATGTTAATTTCAAGTTTAAAATCTTTACTTTTTAAAGCCTTATTAAAAACATTTTTGAGTTCTCTCTACATCTGGCAATAGTAGTGTTGTTTCCATAGAGGTAAAGGATTTTAAAATGCAGTTAAAGATGAGCCAACAGTGAGAGAAAATAAGTTTAGGGCAAAAATCGCACAGACTATGTAGTTCAGAGAGTAAGAACTTTTGTGAACATCAAAAGAAAAAACTCACTGGTCATCACAGTCTTCCTTCATGATTGGACAATATTACACTGCAGATTACTGTCAATGACAAACACATTTTGACTAAAATATCTCAAATTTTCACACTAAGTGTATAAAATGGTGAGGATGCCTTTTCTGGCTTTTGCTGCTGTGAGTAGCTGCACAGTGGGGGAAAAGATGCTACCATATAGGAGGTTTAAAAAAGCACAAAAAATGATGTGTAAGTTTGATGGAGTGGCAGTAAAATGTCCTTCAAAGTAAAACTACTCATTATGCAGACTGACCTCTTTTATTATTCATGTTCTGTAAAGCGTCTTGAGACAATTTGACCTGTAATTGGTCCTATATAAATAAAAATTGAATTGAATTAATTGAATTATTATGCTGTTAGATATTGAATTGTTACTACTGTTGCACAGGACAGAAAGCAGCAATTACCAATAATAGTGGAGAAGCTGAATTCAACTATTAACATACTCTTAGGTGGTTTAAATTATCAGAGTGTATTGCAATTTATATGACAAACATGTTCATATGTAAATAAGACATCTGCAGAATAACTAGTAACTACAGAAGGACCTCAACTTACGTCTGAGTGCCGTTTCTACGGTGTGATGTAAGTCAATTTCCGCCATAAGTCGGAACTCTGGCAAAAATGTAAACATAGCCGTTATGTGCATCGCGTTATGATCTGTTCTTGGTAAAATACATGAATATCAATGATTTTCAAGCATGTATGAATCATTTTACAAGAAGATAACGGAATATTGTAATGGCCTGATATTGTTTTTGATGTTGAGATTCCAATGGTTATTGTTCAGTTCAAGATCTAGCTAATGTCAGTGAACATACCATGTTTAGTTAGCTCACCTCTGATTGGCTGACAGTCAGTAGTAGTGTGTGTGTGTTGCTCTGTGTCGTGCCAGTGTGTGTGTCGAGTGAGAGAGAGCTGGGAACAACGGCTATTTCTGGAGCTAAGTTATCAGGTTTTTGTAGTTATTTTGGCATTGGCTTTAGCCCACAGTAGCCAGTGTCAAGCTTCAATAAATGACCAGAGAACGGGGTTAAGTCTCACTCATTAATCACAGAGCGTCATCACAATATGTTGCACTGTTTTTACAACTTGACCGATGTTTATTGGTGTTTCGCTCCAAGTGTTTTATTATATGTTAATTCACTTCCATGGAGATGCCATCAGAAGGGTCTGATTTATGCTTAGGAGCCATAATGAAAGGAAAAGGTTAGTCAATGTTAGCACCGCGTGATGACATATTTGTCCAGTCTGCTCATCAACTAGTTCCACGTATCTACTTCCAACGTAATGACAAAATGCCGTATGTTTAACCGAAGACCGTCCCATAACCAGTTCCGATGCAACAACAAAGCACCGTAGATCGATGACGTCATAAATCGAAGACCTCCTGTATAAGTAAGATTAATGCAGAGAAAGAAGCAAGTACTCATCGTTTCCCCCTAAAATGTGGCAGAGCAAAAAATCAGACAGCATCATCTAACAGAAACTGCATTCCACCATGTTCTTTCAGATTGTGCTACAGTTTGGAGTTTTCTGTGTCTCTTACTCTCTTTCTTTGAGCAGAACTTTCTGGGACTCATCCAGGCGAAGCTGCAGGGCATTGAGTTTGCTGGAGTCTTCATCCACCGTGGTTATGTCTTCCCACAGTTGCCTGCTTCGTTCCTGCCGGCTCAGAGCAGTGGATGAGCGAGAGCCAGCTGGGTTAACACCACCACTACCGGTGTGACTGTCCCAGGTCTCCTGTGTGTCTGTGCCTGGGGTCCTGGAATGCAGGACAGATTCCAACAACTCCAGGTCCTGATACAGCAGAAGAAAAAGACAAGGAAGGGAAAATGAGACTGTTTTGCTGATAAAAATGACATAGTGCACACTGGGATATTACTGAAACCCAGATATCATGCTGATAATGATGCAAACAAAATCCAGGACAAGAATCTTCTTTTAATCGGTTTCTGCTTTAAAATATAGGCAGATATTGGTACTTAAAGCGCTGATTGTTACATTAATAATGAATAATGAGTAAATGAAAGAGAAGGAGAAACAATTCAAATGGGAAAAATAAGAGAGACCTTGATGTACAATGCCAATGTCATGAATAGGTCATCAATTAGATGTTAACAAAAGTAATTATATCCATATATCCAATAATATCCAATGTTTTGAAAATTGGTGCGACTTTATTTAAGCAGTTTATTCCAATTTCCTGTCAAATATTTTCAGTTTTTGTCACAGAGATATGCACAGTCAATGTCAATATACAATGAGGCTTTGAGTGTGAGCTTTTCACTGCCACTTGTATTTATTAGCAGTTTCCAACTGCATATCCCAGCTTGAGAAACATTTACCCTCCATTCCATTACTCTTGACAAACATCAGCAGGGTTTAACGCTTCCTTTCATTGTCAGTCCCAACAAAAACTGAAGTGTGGTCTTGTTTGCATTCATATGGACCTACAGTATTTTGAAGGGGTTAGAATTATAGGATTTTTTGGGGAATTTTTTGCTCTTCCGTTACTATTTTCCACTCCACCCTCTGCTCCTCCCTACCAAAGATGCAAATCATACTCTTCTATCCAACCAATTATCTGAATTTTTGCCAATGTGCTCTCACAGTAGAACTCAGAGTAGTTTCTCATGACCAAAACTAAACTAGAAACGTAGAGTTTGTCCTCGTCCCAACACACTAAATCTGGCTGCTTTGGAAGTAAAACAGTAAAACTTTGAATGTTTCTCTACCCTTCATCTTTCACAGCATCTGACAGATGTAAAATATTAATGCTCTGTCTCCCACAGGTTCCCTAACTTTGCATATGTCTCCAAGCTATTCATCATGGTGCCTTTGAGTCTCTACAAAAGCAATGCCTGTCTATAGTCTGGAGGTTAATCCCAAAAAATAGGCTTTTGACTTCAAGTCATGATGCAAAGGTTCCCTTTGGTATGGAAGTACCTTAGGGTCATACAAATAAATTTATCCTAAGACACAAGTGAGATCACCTTTTGTATTGGAAATAAACAAATTTTTTCAAAGGTAGTGTCTACAGATACGGACCCGTACCCGTAGCCTGTGGGCTACGGATACGGTACTTTCCATTTGCCAGACAGATACGGACCCATACGCGAGTCTCGCGAGTCAAGAAGCTGCTAACCACTGCAAACTGTTGAAAGGTAAGCAAAGGTTAAGGTTAGGGTTAGGTTTAGGGTCCGTACCTGTAGTACCGATGCTACGGGTCCGTAACGCTAGCGTCTACCGGGAGTCACGTGACCAGATCTCGCGTATCTGATTGGCAAATGGAAAGTGCCGTATCCGTAGTCCACAGGCTACGGGTACGGGTCCGTATCTGTAGACTGCTTTTCACAAGTGAGTGTGTGGTCTGTTGGAAAGTCTGATACCAGCATGAAGGAAAGACCTGCGGTAACGCTCCTTCACACACCTGGCATAATCAGTCTGTCACTAAAGGAGCTGTCTGGTGCCCTCAGAGTTTCCTGCATGGGGTGGGAGAAGCTGTCCAGCAGGGATGTTAGCTTGGCTAACATCCCCCTTTCTCCCACCACCGACACTGGATCCAGGGGGCTCCTCTGGACAGGGCAGGCCGTCTTGATCAGCCGATCAAGTCTCCTATTGTCAGCAGCTGTGATGCTGCTGCCTCAGCAGACTATTCCATAAAAGATGGCTGATGCCACCACAGAGTCATAGAAAGTCTTCAGGAGTGTCCTCTACACCCCAAAAGACTGCAGTCTCCTCATTAGACAGAGTTTGCTTTGACCCTTCTTCTAAAGTGCTGTGGTGTGGTCTGACCAGTCCAGTTTATTGTTCAGGTGCACATCCAGGTACTTGTATGAGTCCACTCTCTCCATGTCCATGCCCTGGATGTTCACCAATGGTGGATGTGTGTGACTGCGCCTGTGGAAGTCCACCACGAGTTCTCTGGTCTTTCCTGAGTTGATCTGGAGGCAGTTCCACTGGCATCAGTCCAAAAAGTCCTGGTTCAGTTCTCTGTACTCCTAATCATCATCATCTGAGATGAGACCGACGACTGCAGAGCCATCAGAGAACTTCTGCAGATGACAGCTGGCTGAGTGATCCATGAAGTCTGCAGTGTACCGGGTGAAAAGAAACAGAGCCAAGACCATTCCCTGTGGGGCCCCTGTGCTGCAGACTACCATGTCAGACTCACAGTCCTGTGTCCTCACAACCTGTGGTCTGTCTGTGAGGTAATCCATTATCCTACCCAAGAGGTGGTGATCCACCCCTGTGACCTCCAGCTCGTCCCTCAGAAGAACCGGCTGAATCGTATTAAAAACACTGGAGAAATCAAAGAACATGATTCTCGCAGTACTTGCAGGCTTCTCCAAATGGGACAGAGCTCTGTCCAGGGGGAAGATGACAGTGATTGCAATCATGTTTTTAAAAAAAAGCTGTAGATAAGATCCAGGACCCTCCTGAAGTGGTGCGAGTCACTATGTAGTGCAGGTGATGAGTTAAAATCCTGCCATGTGGCACAAAAGCTGCAGAAATGCTGTTGCATCACAAAGGCTACTTCACCCATCAAAATCATACATGTTGCCACTGTTCACAGAGTTGCCTACCAGCCCCACTATGGCTTGGCATGGAATGAAAGTCCTCAGACAAACAATCAGCTACCGTAGTCCAGGTCAGACATCCATGCTCCAGAGATTTGTCCCGATGCACTGTGGTGTATCTGAGGACAACATCACAACTGTGGATGCTGCACAACTCTCCCTTTTCTTTCACAAAGGAAAAGATCTTCACCACATTCCACCAAGTAGTGATGCACTCCATCAGCACCTCCTTCAAGTAGCTTATCAGATAAGAAAAATTTGTGAAGGGACATAATATAAATATGGCTAAGAATAATGGAGGGCCTTGGTATCACAAATCATGTTTCTCTTTGGCTGTAAGGCACCTTGCAAATGCTGCATGCAGAGGCTGCTTTGCATGTCTTTTTGTAGATGTCATGGCTCATGTTCCCACTGTTGTGCAGACATCTAAATAGACAATCACCTTTGGGATGTATTTACACTAAGCTATTAGTCTTCATCACGAGAAAATTGTAGGTATGGCATTGGCTACTTCTAAAATATGAACATACACTCATGGAAATAAATGTTGAGACCACCCTTGTTTTCCTCAGTTTCTTGTTCATTTTAATTCCTGGTACCACTAAAGGTACATTTGTTTGGACAAATATAATGACAACAAAAGTAACTAATGAGAGTTTAATTTCAGAGCTGATATCAGAGATTTTCCATGGTTTTCTTGATAATAACCAAAATGACTTCAGTTCTTCCATTAATAACTATGGCATTGTACTGCCAAAAAACAGCTTTTAGGGTTCCATGTTTTCTTTTCTGTCTGTTTTAGTCCCATGATCCACACAAGAGTTAGTATTGATCCATAACCATTGTTTCTGATGACTGCAGCCATGCATTTTGGCATGCTCTCTACCAGCTTCTGACATTGTTCTGCTGTCACAGCAGCTCATTCCTGTTGCATGAATTCTAACTAATCTGCTTTGTTTTTGGGCTTGTGGTTCTCCATTTAGCATTTGATGATTTTCCACAGGTTTTCAGTTGGATTTAGATCTGGTGATTGAGCAGGCCAAGGCATGATGATAACGTTGCAAGTTATCATACAATTTTGTTTAGAATAGGACAGAGCGGTCCTTGGGTCAACATTTATAACATTTCTAGTAATTTTAGACCCCTAAAACCTACTCGCGAGTGTGTTTTTCTTAATTTTTAGCATTTTCAGAAGGCTCCTGTGGTCTGTAGAGAGTAGCTATGAGGCTGTGAGGCTACCTGTGATGTCACATGGTTGCTGTGAGCTTGTCTGCCAAATTTCAGCCATCAATTATGTCTAGAAGCTGAGAAAAAAGCAGTTAAAAAAATCCTAGACGAGGATTTAGGGGGTGGGTTTAAGCCCAAATTCTAAAAAATTCAAGATCCCATAAGTTTGGAACTAATAGAGCTAGAGCTCTAATTTTTTGCATGGAAAGTTGTTTTGCGTCTATCTTCCATCACAAGAAAATGTAGCCAATTTCTAGATGGTGCAGCAACACTCATTAATGAAACCACACGAAATGACCCTTAGTAGACTTTGAGTTTTGATAATGTATAGTAGGAGTGAGCACCCATTTTTGGGTCAACCATTTTTCTCTCATGTTTAAGTTAGGATAGGGAGGTAAGACTGTATTTTTCTGTTACCAATTTTTTGTTTCATCAGGCCAGTCTTGCTCAACAGATTACTGGGGCTTTTGTGTATTATTTTGGTTTTGTTCACTCTGAATTTAAGCTAAAACATTACCAATGCTTTGTTTTTGTTTGAACCACATCCTTTGTTAGCTCATCACCCTGACTGTAAATAAACACTTCAATTTTCTGAGAAAACGTGCGTTTGTGGCTGCTTGGACCAGTGAAAGACGGCACTTCATATTTCATTCCAGTGACCCCTACGCTGGGTGTAAAACATGCTATTCCAAAACTAAATGCTTTGTCATTTGTAATATATATACATTAAGTCGAGATGTGCCAAGTGGAAAACAGAGATGTGATGCTGCCACTGTCATTACAGATAATCCCCAACAGAGGGACCTGATGTGTAACAGATGTCTGTAGGATAAAGCATACTGTGCCACATGTGGAAGTACTCAGTGTGTGAGAAGCAGAACAATGGAGGGAGACAGGAAATGAGGCTGTGCTGTGTGCGAGCAGCAGCTAGCCACCCTTCCGAGAACACCTCTGTTGCCACCACTAACAGACACATAATCATGGTTGATTTGGAACTCTACAGGCCAAATGTATTCGTATGTGTGTTATCAAGAGCTGCTTAATCAAGATGAAGGCCTGTGTGTCTGATAGGAAAGGAGAGGGATCTAAAGTCACAGCTATTTTGACACAGAAATTTTCATTTTGAGGATACAGCACATGTTCACATATGCATGTGTGTATACATGGGCCTATACAACTGCCAAGAAACAGAGGAACCCACCACTGCAAAAAACACCATGTTGGAACTCCAGTAAGATCCAGAGTAAGTTATGAACACAGGATGTCAAAGCAGTGCATATTTCTTTAAGACTGCGATGAATAAAAAACAAATAATGAATCTTGATCACAACATATATACTTCTGCCTTTAACAATAATGTTGTTGTACTTTACAGTCTGACTATACAGCACCTTTTGGACACATTTAAGGCATTCAGTTTCAAGGAACTCTGCAACTGCTATTATTATCCCCATTGGCCTAAAAACTAGAAACTATTTATAATAGCACGCTCAGGGCATGAATAAAATGAGCAGCACTTTCATAGTTCAGCCCTGAAGCTGAATCAGTTTGTAAACTAAGAGGCCCAGCTGAAATTTCTCATACTGAATAAAGCCAGCTGCCATTCACCAATCCAACTAATCATACAATGTTTGTCTGTGGTAAAGAGCAAAAGCATACTGACAGCAGACAATGTGTCAGTATATTTTGATCATAATTATAGCTACATAACAATTACAGCCATGGCCATAAGTTTGGACACAGCATGACTTACTATGTCTGTTTTGATGTCTATTACAGAACATAACTAATATTTTTTGACAGCACCAGTTTAATTAGTCAACAAATCAACAAGGGATATAATATTATCAATAAATTCCAACAATTGGAACAACTTTATTCCCAAAACATAGTATTAGAAGAAAATAACAAAAAAAATGCAGTACTTTCACAACCGAATTTGGTAAGAATAACAAAATGACACCAAACTCTTTTGATGTTTTTTTTAAAATATGAAACTTAATATAGTTCTCAGGAGTTGTGTACTGTATTGTAAGTGACAATTTTGTGGTATTTTCTAAGATTCACAAGCGTTATGGTACTTGTGTCCAAACTTATTGCCATGGCTGTATGTGTGTATGAGGCAGGTACAGTAGTCGCAATAACAACAGTACAAACATGTTTTTTGTTGTTTTTTGTGATAATCAGTCCCTCCAGGAATTCGCGGTTGCGATCGCACGAATTCAAACCAACCAATCTCCGCAAATTTTGCGCGGCCTTGCAATTTTGTCCAATCACTGCAACTTTCCCGCAATTTTGGCCCACCTCCCATGAGTTCCACCCATCATAGCAGCTCCCAGCGCAAACCTAATGCACGTACGTCACCGAATTCCCTTCCTTGTTTCTGGTTTGAAGATGCAGACGTGTGATACTGTTTCTCATTTAACAACAAACATTACTGCTGAAGACCATGATAAACAATTAATTCACTGATGTTCTTCACCAAAGCGGAGTTAAACTGTTTTACAACCGTGCAATATTGTGGTGGAATACAAAAAAGAAAAATCATCGATTGATGCACACTTAAAAAAAAACATGAAACATATTAGAACGGCTGAAATGAGCAGACAACAGACCAGACAAATCACCATGATGGAAACTGTTGCATCCAGATGAGGTAAATTAGATTAATTATTCCGCCAGCCAGAGAACACGGCGAAGTTATGTGACTATCAGCGTGTGCGAATCCTTCCTCTGTTACCCACATCACTCAAAAACGGACTCAGGGATTTGAATGAAATTTTCAGGGTTGATCAGAAATGACACAAGGACTAAGTGATTAGACTTCGGCAGTGATACGGCTTAAGTTTGGATCCACAGATTTGTTAAGGGTTCATAGCGGCACTGCATCTGATTGTGGCACGGTAACCATGGCAACAGGTGAACGCTGTCTCAGCGGCCTGCTGATGATCACATCATTGCGATCCCACTACAAATCTACCTCTGTGGACGTATCGGAAATGACACAAGGAACAACTGATTAAATTGTGGGGGTGTTTCTGAGTCCCATCAATTCCGGTCGCCCGCTACATAGTTAGGTCACGCGATTCGGTATGTACACACGCAGAACACACACCTGTGTTCAGCGCAAGGTCAGGTAATGAACAGTCTTGGTGGAGGACTGCGCTCTCTCAGTGCTGTTCTTGTTAATTGACGTGACAAGCAGTGAGCGTGTGTGTGAACAATTGTGTGCCAGGAAGTGAAATTAACTTTTTAAGCCACTGACAGATATGTCCAAATTTTGTGCCGCAAATCTACCAACCACGTCATATTAAACCAGTATCTGGCTGCTGCTAATGTCCCACCATGGTGTGCCAGCTTTTGTGGAAATGGGTTGGAATGTTAAATAATTAATTTTGGAATAAATATTGTCAATTACAGTGTTGAAACATGTTCTACAAGCTGGAAAAAAGCAGCTTTTCAGCAATTGTCACTGTCTCCCGCAATTTCATCACAATAAATAAGCTTAAAACATCGTAACTTTTATTGCAATTATAATTAGAAAAGCTGCCGCGAATTCAGGCATTTTCGGCCACAACAATCACGAAAAACGCTCGCAAAATCCTGGAGGGACTGTATAATACTTTTCTTTGTACTACATAGCATCTAACATCTTAGGCAACGCTGGCTCTACCTCTTAGGTTTACTAATACATAACTCTGGTAAGTCAGTGAAACTTGATATTGTAACTCTTATTAGTCTTTCATAGAAAGTCCTGACATCACATCCAGTTTATCTGCTTCTCCACCACTTCCTCTGTTTGTATAGACCATGTATACCACATAGTCATCTTGAGTTTCCAATGCCTCATATAACTTTTATTGTCTATGATGAAATCATTGAAACAAAAGCATTTTCCTCACAAAAAACAATCATGCATTTTGTTTCTTTTATAAATTTATTACAAGTCTTTGAAGAATATGATAAGATTTGCTGGGTCAAAAAATATGTATGGAGCAGTTTAACTAAATGTTGTGCTTTCAGACAAACTTGTTTCTTCAGCCAAGTCACGACTTTGGTCTAAAATCTTAATCCCAACACACTTTACCCATTTCTTTATTACTTTTGATGTGTTTGGGGCCATTGTCTTGTTGGAATCCAACATCCATCTTTCCAGGACCCAACTTTCTGGGTGATGATTTCAGCATTTCCCAAAGAATGTGGAGGGAATCCTCCATCTTCATTAAAGGAGTAACAATTTACTTTGTGTAAATTACCAGTTCCACTTGCACCAAAACATCCCCTGAGCATCATACTGCCACCATCGAACTTGATTTTAGGTTTGGTGTTCTTGGGGTTAATAATCACCTTCTCTCCAGAAGACATATTTCTATTTATTTTTAGTAAAAAAGGGAAGTTTCTGTTTCATTTGACCACAGAACTTTCCTCCATAATGCATTTTCTTTTTCCATTTGATCAAAAGCAAACTTCAGTCAAGCTTTAAGGTGTCACTTCTAGAGGAAGGGCTTTGTTCTTCCTTGGCAGGCTCATTGCAGTGTAGAAAAATTTGTGTTCCAGCAGCTTCTTAACTGTTACAGACCTTCTTTAAGTGATTCTTGATTGACTCTTCACCCTCCTGACCAATTGTCTGTCATCAGCAGGTTATAGCTTGTGTTTTGTTTCTGCACAGAAGATTTTGAGATCTGAAGCGGCTTTGGTTCCAAGTGACTTTCCTGACTTCTTTAAGTAAATTTCCTTTTTTCAGATCTGCGATGAGCTCCTCAGACTCTCCCCCAGTAATGTTTGTGGTTAAAGAGTATCAAATGGGCCCTATTCAAACTGGCTCAGAGAAGTCATCAGCTGTAGCCAATTCTAATCACCTATGATAATTTAAGAGGCCATGCCACTATGAAAATTAGATTGATACAGCTTTCTACATGACCAAAACTAATTGATCATTTTGTCACAGAAGATCTATTAAAAAAAAATGGAATGATTAAATTGCATTATTGTTTTTTGTGAAAGATATGCCTGTGTGATTCCATCAGAGAAAATTGAAAGCTGTAGAAGGCATTGGAAACTCAAGACTGACATTATATGCATGGTCTTTACAAGTGTATGTAAACTTTACCACCACAATGCCACCAGTAGGTACTAGGTTGACCCTAGGCTCTCCATTCAGTTGATCGTGTCCAGAATTTCCTGTGCCCAGAAAATTCCCAGTGGAAGACTTCTAGGAGGTATCCTGATCAGATCCCTCAACCATCTCAACTGGCTCCTTTCAATATGAAACAGCAGCAACTCTACCCCAAGCTTGCTCCGGTTGTCCAAAGTTGTCACCTCATTTTTAAGGCTAAGCCCACCTAATGGAGGAAATTCATTTTGGCTGCTTCTATCGGCCATGTCATTCTTTCAGTTACTTCCCAGAGTCTGTGGCCACAGGTGAGTGTGTAGACATATATCAATTGCTAAATCTCTTGAATCAAGACTTTCACCTTCTGGCTCAACTCCATTTCACCACAATTGTCTGGGACAAGGCCCTATGTTTTCAGTATAAAATGGCCTTCACACAGCATTTCAGAGGGACTGAGTGTGAAATGTTAATGCCTACATTCCACACAAATTTGAATTACTGACGAGTGCATGTCCATGTCCAAGTGTCAGTATGGATAAGCAGTCACAATGAGGCATGGTCAGGTGTTAGCTATAGATTTAGGATAGTCTGCACAGAATAGGTTGACAGAGAAGTACTGCAATATCTGCAAGCTCACTGAGCTCCTAGGGATAAACAAGCATGGTGAGTGTGCCCATACATAGGTAGTGGGTACCCAGACTGATGGTGTTTATCGGAAGAGGACACCTCCTAAAGGCTGGGTTTATGCTTTCTGCACAAATGAGTTGCGTGGAAAATAGCTGCACGGAAATCTGTGTGAGAGAACGTGTGATTTTATACTCCATGCGGCATGTACTCCCAAACTGCAGGGAGCAGTGTATCGCAAACACACCGTCTACTCTACTACCAAATTAGAGCAGAAGAAGTTTGCCATGGTTTACATCACTTACAACATGGCATTTTATAATAAAATAAAATAATTTTAACAGTGAGTTTTAATTTCACACCACAAATTGTTCATAACCCGGTTATCATGGTGATCTCTGTGTGATGAATCGTTTAAGTGCCTGCATTTCTAAACTTCAGCTACGAGTAGGTCCTGGTCCTCTGCCATGTTTTTCCGCACAGCTCCGTCAACGGAGACAGAAAAATGTGGAGGTGCACGCTGCAGAAATTTTTTTGAGAAGGGCCGCTCGAGGGGGCTTAGCGGATAAAATGACGCAATTTGTCCGCACGGAGCTGCATGGACCTCATAGACGTGGAAAGCATAAAACAAGCTTAACACAGACACACTTCTAGGAGTGAACTAACAGAGCTGTATTTTATAATCCTGATGGAGACACAGTAGTCAGTGTGGCCTATATACACTGAGGCTCAGGTCACATGTACCAGCAGAGGACATCAGGCAGCACACTGACATCAGGGAGCTAACCATTCCATTTCATATTAACATGACTGGATCTATCACAAGGCTGTTCTCAGTGTGCACCCCGCAATCTCAAATCCTGCATAAGTAAATGCTCAACTGTTAACAAATGTGAATCACAATACTATGCAAATGAATTTGTGCTGTCACACAATTAAAATCTTTAATCAGACTAAACACAGGGTTGCTGTGGATTAATTTCAAATAATCATGACTAAATATAATAAATTTTTAATCTCTATAATCAGATGGGTTAATTGTGCTAAAATTTTTAATCAGATTAATTATGATGATGGATTAATCCCCATGAATACATTCTAAAATTAAAATTAACATTAGCATATTGCACACACAAATAACATCCATCCATCCATTATCTATACACCACTTAATCCTCAGTAGGGCCGTGGGGGGCTGGAGTCTATCATAGTTCACTCAGGGTGAAGACAGGAGACACCCTGGACTGGCCTAGCTTAGCTAGACTGTATTCCCGTTATAAGGGATATACGGGAATATGGTCTAGCCCTCCTCCACTGACACATTTTGACAGGTTTTCAAGCTCCGAGCAGATCAGACCGAACCAATCAGAGCACCAGAGGCGGGAGTTAACGATGCGTCATCTTCAGGGCCGAGTTGGCGACCGCAACAGAGCGAGGTTTCTCTCGTGCGCTTTTCTCTGTTTTGCACGGGCCGAATTTGTCCTTAAAACCTCAACAACAAGCAGCTCTTAAAGCTTTTCTTTTTAACAAGGATGTATTTTTAATTCCGGCAGGCTGTACGATAGAATGCGTAATGCTGCCCTCCACTGTTGAAAAGGAGAGCTTAGATTTTCCTCAGGACCCCTGTACGGCGAAGGAAGCTGTTAAAACTACAAAACATCATGGCGGAAAGGCAATTGTTAGGTCGCTTAGTGATTGCGTCACACAAGCTGTGATCGGTAGTCCCGCCTCTGGGCTAGATTTGGTTCAATGGAGCAGTTCCAGACTGACTTTATGTGTATTTGTAATACACAATATAAAGGCTGTCTGGTCTCCAGGCAAACCCTGGACAGGTCGTCAGTCTATCACAGGACTATATATACAGACAAACAATCACACTCGTATTCTCACCTACGGACAATTTAGAATCACCAGTTACCCTCAGTATGTTTTTGGACAGTGGGAGGAAGCCGGAGTGTCCAGAAAAAAACCCATGCATGCACAGGGAAAACATGCAAACTCCATGCAGAAATATCCTGGGATACAAACCAGGGATCTTCTAGCTGCAAGCAGAAAGTGATAACCACCAAGCCATTATGAAGCCCCACTTATAAATAGCAGGATAACTGAAAAGGCAGATGGAATTTTTTTGTTTTTTGTTAATAACGATATTTTCAATGAAGACAACCTTGATGTTTAGCATGTGGACCATCTCGGCTTAGCATGTCAGGAGGCTAGCACTTACTTAAAGAGCCTTAAATACATTCCAAAATTAGAGATCAAAATTAGAGAACAACCTGCAATTTCCTAAACGTCAAGGCCACTGTGTAGTCATATTTGAAAATATCCAAACAGGAGTTAAAGACCAATATTTGAAGAATGTTTCATGAGTTACATATATTCTGAAGCACAAAAACTTAAATGAGATATGAAAAAAGAAAACTGATCAAAATTAGAGAACACTTTCAGATACCTCCAAGTTTTTGGTGTTAATCTGGCAGCCGGTGCTAATTTCCATAATTATTTGACAAACCCTATTTTACTGGCAGCTTAACTTTCCACTGACTCTGCAAGATGGTGAGCTGTTCTAAAGTGACTGAAACCCTTTGGCAGCAGGTTGTCCAGATGAGGGCCAAAGGGATGACCCTATCAGGCATAGCAAGAGAAGTTCGTCGTTCCAAATCTGTGATTTCTAGAATATTGGATTTTTACAACGTAACAAACTCAGTCAAGTCCCCCAAGAAGGCTGGTCATCCACAAAAGACAAATGCAGAGAGGATGGGATAATGTAGAGAATCTCAGTGGGCAACTGGTTCCCA
Source organism: Acanthochromis polyacanthus (assembly GCF_021347895.1). NCBI lineage: Eukaryota > Metazoa > Chordata > Actinopteri > Pomacentridae > Acanthochromis > Acanthochromis polyacanthus. The sequence continues at coordinate 33,033,490 of NC_067114.1, read as the reverse complement.
GCTGCTAGATGCGTCGGCGTTGTGCTACCTTGCGTCGGCGTTGTGCTACCTTGCTTAAGGCTTGTACAGAATCTCTCCTAAAATTGATATTTTTGACTAATTCTAAGCTCTATTTTTCAAGAATTTAGCTTTCGGACGTCCTGACTAGGGATGGGAATTTCGACTAATTTCCGAACCGACTAGTCGCTAATTTTATTGGCGACTAGTTGGTTCGGAAAACTTACAATTTAACCCTTTAAGCGCCAAAGTTGCAATATTGTGACAAGCAACATTGCTGAACATAACAAGCCATAGCTTCAAATATACTGCCTCGTGTGCCTCATGTACTGTACACCAGGAGATGGCAGACATCTGGAACTTCAATCTGAGCATCAGTTGTGGGCGTGTTTTCATTCAAAGTTTTGGAGTTTACAGAGTTTGAAATTTACAGTTTGAAAACCGAGGAGACGAGACTCGCCGTCGCAGCGTATCAGAGCGCAAGATGGCACATTTTAGAGTGAGAAAACTCACCGTACCGAGAGGTCTGCTCAACGCTGACAAAGTACTTTGTCAAGTAATGGCTTACTCAGATTCTGAAGAGGAATATTCACCCTCTGATAAAGATGTTCAGTTGTCCACTGAGACAGAAAGTGCCGCTGCGTCTGTGCGTAACGGCAGCGGGTAGGTGCGGCATGACAGTCCACGAGCAGCACATACTGGACCCGATGCTTTGCTTCGGGGTGGCAGGAAGGGACGTGGTGGGTGTAGCTGGAGTGGTCAAAACACTGCTAATGATGAGGGGGATAGCGGGGGTTGAAAAAAGAGACAAGCATATGCTACTGGCAGGATCAACCAGGTAGCCCAGACGGGACGAGAGTCATTCCATGTCAATTCAACAAATGCTTGTTGCACCACTTTCTCAGATCCTCCCAAAATTTTTTTTGGGCTTTATTTGGGTAATTTTATGAACAAATGCAAAGTATTATGGTTATAAACATACAGTATAAGCAGTAATGATCTAATCTAATACCCATAGTCAGTCCAAACTTAATCCTCGCCTATGATTTTAGGGTTTTAAACTACTAAAAAAAGCAATTTATACTCCTTTTACATGGTCAGAATTTTTTCCCCTTCCAAAACTTTTACCCTTCTGGTGAGAAAAGTATAGAAATGAATGAAAATAAAAAAATACTGGACTGTGGAATTTCCCAAAATATCCTTATTATTTCATGGGCGACTTTATTTTGGGTTTTTCATGCCTCTATTTTAGGACTTATTCTTGTGAAAAGACATTGAAAGAATGAATTTTCTTCTTTACTAATGAAAGTTGCATAAGGTAAAAGTTTTAAAACATTAAAATAAAGCTTATTTATTGATTTATAGGCTGTTGAACTCAGGTGTAGACCCAAAATAGCCTAACTTTAGGCATTAAAAAGTGCATGTGGGATACATGGTACGCGGTTCAAATTTTTTTTGGAGGAACTAGTATGTGTGAAGTATGTGTGAACTTACTTTCATATTTGTTTCTTGTGCCAAAGATGAGCAACTGCTGAATCAATTTACTATACATTTTGATCCTCGTTTTTGTTTTTAGGAACCATTTACATGACCAACTAAAGATGAAAGATGAATCTGAAGCATCAGCATCGTAGTATAAGTTACAAAGGGCATATCTGAAGTTAATTATTATATAGACATTGTTTTTTCTTTCATACAGTAACTGAATAAGAAGAAATGGCATCACTCCCAGACTGCATTCTCAGGACAGCCTCGGTATCGTATTTGACTTATCAGCTGAATTTGAAGATTTGCAAGTGAAATTCATGCACCCAAAAGGTCCCAGCAAGAAGTTCACATGGCCTAGAAAGGATGACGTAGTGTGGGTGCCTACAGCCCACATCCTCTGTCCAATCACTGCTCCTTCAACACGCCGTGGTGGACAGTACCACATATCTGGTGCAGATGATGGCCTGATTTCAGAGAAATTCAAGCAGTTCAAAGGACAGAAATAGTGGTGTGATAAGTTGGGGACAAATTACATGTTTTACATGGGACCTAAGGCAATATAACTCATTTTAACTGCAATATATTAGTTAGAATTCCTAAAAAAACGCCTATAAAACATAGTGCATTTCTTGGTTAAATTGGCCATGAAGGATTCAAGAAACAATGTTGATACTTCAGATATCAATTATTCGGATGTTTATTGTTATACAGACAAAGTTTCATGTTTCTACTCCATGTCCCACATTGGTTTCTGTGCCAATATATGTATGGTGTTTTTCAGTCTGTTTCATAAATAGGCATCGTTTTGAGGTCTAAGGAGACTAGCTAGCTCTTGGATATTTTTAGGTTAGAGAGAACTTTTAAGGTACTTTGAGATTTTTATAACATATGAACCTTGTTACTTATTAAAATTTGTGAAAAAAATGCCTAAATTCTTGAAAAATGCCATTTTCGCCAAATTTTTAAATTGCCCTGTACCACAGAGAAATGGGTATATTCATTCCAAATTTTTTTTTCCTGCTCTATTGTTAAGGTGTTTGAACCCTTCAGATCACTTGTAAGTCTATATCATCAGTCAGTTCCCAGTATTATCTTCCTAAATCAAGCCTTTCTACCTAACATATCAATTTCCGAGTGGAAAAATAGGGATTTAAATATTTTATAACTTAGCAAATAGCAATCATATGATGTTAAAACTTTGCAAGTAATCTATTCTTATGTTGGGATAGTTAAAAAAAAAGTTTGGAGATGATCAGAGGAGGTCATGCAACAAAATTTCCTCAGATTTGTTGAAATGAGATGGAATGACTCACGAGCGTGCGGCGCACGAACGAGCATAGAGCTGCATGGCGGCGCCCGGTCGGGGTCAAGGTGCATGATGCTTAATGCAGCGTTTAACTGACTAGTAAAATACTAAATGTTTAATAGATGAGTAAGCGGTTAAACGATTAAACAACTAGTCGCGCACATCCCTAGTCCTGACACTAAGTTTTTAAGTCTCCTGACCATGACAAGTGGAGTGTTGCTAACACACCGTTTTGTTTGTAGCACATTAACTAGCTAACTACCTTAGGTGTGACGTAATGGACAGTAGTTCACAGCAGAGTCTGTCACTGCAGCAGAGGAGATCTTCAGATCCATTTTTGTTTCTTGTTGTCTCACTGTAACAGACAGTCCAGGGACTGGATTTAATCCTATATCTCCTGATAGCGAATGAGAGATCAGTAATTCTGGTGTTTTTTGCCTCCACCACTGGCTAGCCGGCAGCCCGACCATCGGCTCCACCACCGGCTAGCCTGACAGCCCGACGACCGTCACCACCATTGGCCTGCCCGGCAGCATGACAAACGGCTCCACCACCGGTTAGCCCGGCAGTCCAACCATCGCCCCCACCATCGGCTAGCCCGGCAGCCTGGCGACCGGCACCACCACCGGCCAGCCCAGAAGCTCCACCACCGGCTAGCCCGGCAGCCCGACAGCCCGACAAACAGCTCCACCACCACCGGGTAGCCCGGCAGTACCACTTCCAGCCCGGTGCCCAGCCAACACAAACTATGCCTGCTTACGACTCTGCGGATAATACTTCGCTTCAAAAGGCAAATAAAAAGATCACTGTGTATAGAGAATGGATGGATGGATGGATGACCTTAAGGGGGACATACGATGGCTCTCCGACGAGCTACAGAAGAAAGACTCCCTGTTAGCTAGCTTCATGGAGGTAGCCGCGAAGCAGTCCAAACATATAGCCTCCTTTCATGCTTCAAGCCAGGCCACGGTTGTTTGGGACCCAGCCAGTTGTCCAAGACCTTCCTCTTGCTCATCCCCCAGCCATCAGCCGTCTTGGTCGGAGGTGGTGGTCCGCGGTCGCAATCGGCGCTCAGACGGGGCTGTCTCACCTCTGGGATTGAGCCTTTCCAACTACTATGCGCCTCTGTCTGGTGACGATCCAGTCCACCCAGCTGACCCTCCGGTCCACCAGGCTGACGCTCCGGTCCACCAGCCTGACGCTCCGGTTCACCCGGCTGACCCTTCAGTTCACCAGGCCAACCCTCCGGTCCACCAGGCTGACGCTCTGGTTCACCAGGCTAACGCTCCGGCTCACCAGGCCGTCCCTCCGGTCCACCCAGCTGACCCTCCGGCTCGTCAGGCTGTCTCTCCTGTCCATCGGGCTGATACACCTGCCGCTGTGGCTCTGGCTGCTCCTCAACTGTGTCTCCATCTGCCAACGGCAGCGGCGGGTATTTCATCAGCGATGGACAATAGCGTGAGGGTGGCTTCACACTACACCGGGAAGGTAAGGCCCTCTTCTCGTCCGAACGCCTTTTCTCGCCGTAGACTTCTGAGGGAGGCCGTGATGAGACGCTTGGGAAACCTTCCATGCTCCTCTCCCATCTCAAACACAGTCCCACCACAACAACAGCTCGACCGGCCTTCTCCTGATCCACAACCACCGCCTCCTCGTCCCCTCTTTTCTCCGACAACATTACTAGTTGGAGGCTCCATCACCCGACATATCCGTTTCTTCAATGCTGTCACACACTGCTTTCCTGGAGCCACGGTCCCGGTCATCCTGGGTAGACCCCCTGGGCTACTCCACTCACTTCCACCTTCCATCTACCGAGTGATAGTTCATGTGGGTTCTAATGACACAGATCGTCAGCAGTCTGAGCTGACTAAGAAAGATTTTAAGGAGCTTTTAAACTTCTTAAGGAACTGCGTTAAGTCTGTTTTTATCTCTGGCCCCATTCCCACATTAGGTCGCGGTTCTGGTTGTTTCTCCCGAATCCTTAGTCTCAACACCTGGTTAATGTCCATGTAGGCGACATCCAGATTCAAGAGGCCCAAACATTCCACAGGAACATCATCTCACAGAAAAAACAAAACTCTCTCCTCTCAGAAAGCTTAAACAAACAGACTAAGAGCCCAAAGTGGATTTTTATGGCTTCAGAGACATCTGCACCTTCCACCAAAAGCCTCGTAAAATTCATTTATGGGGACCTGTGACCTGGCCAGAAAGCCCCTTTTGCAGACTCTCACATGTATTGTTGTATTTGTATGTTTTCCTGTATTCCTACCTTCACAGAAGACACTGAGACCCCTTGCAGGGAACTGAAGGGGGCACAAACATTTCACACCTTCCTAAATTTGCATTTAAAGGACTGTTTCTTCCCTTTTGGTTCCTATCCTTTGATTAACTGAACTCATCTTCACAGACGCCATGCAGTCTCCCTCCCTCTCGATCAGATACCGAGAGTCATAAATACCTAATGACCCCCGAGAGGGCTGCAGAAAGACGCTCAGTCTGTTTGCTGCTCACAAGGACTCTCTTCCTAAAAATCATGTTTCTGAAATGTATCTTGTGATTTTGAAGTTATCAAAGTTGAAGTAATAATTTGTTATACATGTTGGTCCAACTCTGACGTCTCTAGCATATTCCTGTCCTAAGATATTAATTCTGAAAGTTTATTGTCTTCCTGACCCATTTCTTCCACAGCTCAACATTGCCCCCTATTGACGTCGGAATGCCATGACATTATCAAGGAATTCACTGAAATGAATCATAAAATTGTATTTTATACAGGTCGAAAAGAGTTGGAAATTGTTTATTTACCACCTTATGTACACCATGTTGTCATATGTACACTGTGACCCACATAATCACTAGACAGAGTACACAAACCTATAATTAAACAAATAACTCACATATTTTTGGTAGCTAGCATGTTTTATTGTGTTATACACTTTGATTGTGTTAAAAGTAGTTTCCTGGATTATGACAGAGTAAACAGATCGCTTTTTGCGCGTTTTAATATTTTAAATTCCCTATCTGATCAGCTCTCATCTCCTATCCGGAGCCCACAGGGAGGAGGGTCCCCAGGGTCTCAAACTCGCGCTTAAACTTCTAGTTCTCCGCCTCCTTTAGCCAAAAACTATAAGAAGCTTCATGCTTCTTTGTTCTCTCTCTTACGACTCTTACGCTCTTACCTCTTTTAACTTGCTACAAGAACTACGTTAAGCGAACCTTCCCTTTTTTCTTTAGGCGCGCCCTTCTTTTTCCTCCCCTCCAAACTTTACACATCACGGTTACAGAGGCTGGCCCTCTGTTAACCACAACTTCTTATTCAATTTTTCTTTTTGTTCAGAATAGATATTTTTGCTCATCTCCAACAACCAGATCTACAATTTTATTTTATATGCGATTTATTTTTGATAAGAACCAATTCGATTTTGTTCCGTCGTTTTTATCCTTCCTGCTGAAGAGTTCCAGTCTGTGCGGTCCTCAGCTACACTGACCGGCAGAAAAAGAACGCGAACCTTCAGCCTTCAAGATAATATTTTTGACAAAGCCAACCCAGAAGAACGCAGGCTGTTCCAGCCCTCGCCACCGTCATCTGAGCACCAGACGAACCGGGTCAAGCCCGACCCTTGGACACTCGAAGTTTGAAGCAGGCAGGACGAAGAAGCGTTGCCATAGCAGCCAAACAGCGCAGCGGCCGGTCCTCCTCTCGGGACCAACTAGATCCGTGCCACAGCAACCACGTCCCAGCCTCTGAGCTTTGAGCGATCCCTCTTCTCCAACGAAAAGTAAGACCAGCTGACGTGTGATCTAAGCTAATGGTTGATGTCAAAAATAATAGCTTGATTCAATATTAATCACTCCGTTTAATCACTTACCCGTCGTTCATATTCCAAATTATTAAACTCCTCGATATTTCTTCCGCGGTCTGATTACTCAGTGCCATAATCTCAGATTAGAAATGCAAATATAAATCACCTACACTCACACACACACACACACACACACACACACACACACACACACACACACACAACATTTATTCATTCCATATTTTTCACTGTATTAATCCCTGTGTTTATCATTATATTGGTTAATAAATATCTTTCATTTAGACCAAAATTACAGTCTCTTTTGCATTTATATGTGTTGACTGGGGTCAATGTTTTTCGAGGATTCTCGACATTCAGATATTAGACTCACTAACTAATCAAAATTTTCAATCAATTAATAATATTTTTATTAAGGTTAATTAATAATTTCCTGGCAGATTAAACGCCAGGTGGTGCCCCGATTAATAAACTACAATCAACGAGTGCATACTTATTAAATTAACGTTTAATAAGGCAACATCGCTACATTCGCATGTAGAGCACATAGTGTGGAATACATTGACAATTTTAATCTGTTCTGGAACCGCCAGTCTCTCTTCAAAACAGATGGCATTCACCCAAACTTTCTGGGCTCACGAATGCTAACCGCTAACATTCAACACGCCGTTCAATCATCTCCAGGTGACTGACTGTTTACACACCGCACTCCCTCCTCTGAGCTTCCATCTCCAGATCCATCTCAGGCCACTGTTGACAGCACTAGCTCCCCCTGCTGGCCTCCTTTGGCACCTCCATCACCCTCCCATCTTGCTATTCAGCCTGTTATCACAGATAGGTCCTCTCATCTCTATGCTACACATTACATCCCTGTCATCATCCGCAGAGAGTGGACCCCACACAACAAATCTTGCAATCTTGAGTCGCTCAGTCAGCTGATGCTGCTCCGCAGAACACTGAGGAGGCGGGGCAGGGGAGGTGGAGTTATCCCGGACAACCTCCTTCGTCCAGACGTTACATCTCAGCTAGCTGATAATGTGGAAAAAGTCCGAATGGCTCTTCTTAACGCCCGATCACTGTCAAATAAAACTTTCATCCTCCATGACTTTCTTGACACCCATAAACTGGATGTGATGTTCTTGACAGAGACGTGGTTGCGTGAAGGTGAAGTGACACCCCTGCTGGAACTCTGTCCCCATGAATGTGGGTTCTTCAGCTCTTCCAGGGAGGAGAGGAGGAGGGGTGGCCTCCGTTTTTAAGGACCATTTCAAGTGTAAACACACTTTGAACTTTCGTACTTTATCAAGCTTTGAATTGCAGCTTATTACCATAAACAGACCCTCTGTTGTTTTAATTGCTGTGATTTATCATCCACCCAAGTATCACGAGAATTTTATCTCTGAATTTGCAGACTTTTTAACATCTTTCGGTCTACAGTATGACAGGATTTTAATTGTTGGTGATTTTAATATTCACATTTGTTGTGATGACAAGCCATTGGTCAAGGACTTTTTAAACATTACTGAGTATTTTAATCTGACACAATTTGTGTCTGGTCCAACACATCAGTGTGGACACATTCTGGATCTGGTGCTTGGTTTTGGACTGTCCGTTTCAGTGAATGAAACCTGTGTGTTGCCAGTTTTAGATCATCCTCTGATTTTATTTGATGTTGGAATTCCCAGTTTATCTGTTTTGGGTACAGAGACAAAAACAACAAGGCCATCTTGATACATCAGCCCCAGTGCCTTACAGGATCTTAACCCTTTAGATGCCAGAGTTTTTTCAATAAAATATTTGTCACCAGGCGGCGGACATATGGATTACATAACTTTATTGAGGTTTATTGATCAAGATGGCTTTTCTTGGCTCAGAATTTGTCAGATCCCTGTCTCCACGATACCCAACAGGCTTATCAAAATGTCTGATCCACTTCTGAAACTCTTCCTCATCTGTCAAGCAAACCCAGCCATCATCATCGTCATTTACGACGGGGCCGTGAACGCCACTGCAGCCTCCACCGTTAATATCAGTGCATTTTCTCCCGTGTCTGCTGCTATTTCCGCGTATCTTTTTCACCCCCGCGATCCCCCTCATCATTAGCATCTTTCTGACCACCCCTGCTACACCCACCACATCCCCTCCTGCCACCCCGGACCCAGTGAAGCAAAGCATCGGCTCCAGTATGTGCTGCTTGTGGACTGTCATGGCGCACCGACCCGCTGCCGTTACGCACAGACACAGCGGCACTTTCTGTCTCACTGGACGACTGAACATCTTCATCAGAGGGTGAATATTCCTCTTCAGAATCTGAGTAAGCCATTATTTGACAAAGTACTTTGTCAGCGTTGAGCAGACCTCTCTGTATGGTGAGTTTTCTTGCTCTAAAATGCGCCGTCTTGCACTCTGTTATGCTCCGACGACGAGTCTCGTCTCCTTGGTTTTCAAACTCGACAAACTCCTAAACTTTGAATGAAAACGCACCCACAAACGATGCAGGGGTCTGTACTAGGACCCCTGTTGTTTTCCCTTTATCTGACACTTTTGGGTCAAATTTTGAGCTCCTTTGGGATTTATTTTCATTGCTATGCAGATGACCTACAACTATACATGCCCTTGGTCCCTCAAAGTGTTTTTGACACTGATAAACTCCAGGCCTGTCTCTCAGCTGTGAGGAGCTGGCTATCAACGAATTTCCTGTTCCTGAATTCTGCCAAGACTGAAATGATGGTGATTGGACCTGAAAGTGTTAATCCTCTGCTTGATGACTTTACTCTGTCTTTGGATGACTGTGCTATTCATTGTAAAGACACAGTTAAGAATCTTGGTGTACTCTTTGATAAAACCCTCTCATTTAAATTCAATATTAAAGAGGTGACCAGATTGGCCTTTTTCCACCTAAGAAATATCTCTAAAATCAGACCAAGTCTGTCATTTCAGGATGCTGAGGTCCTAATTCATGCCTTTGTTTCCTCACGGTTGGACTATTGCAATGTCCTTTTAGCAGGCCTGCCAGTGAAGAGCCTTCATGGTCTGCAGATGGTTCAGAACCCAGCAGCTCGCATACTGACCAGAACAAGTAAATACGAGCATATTACTCCACTGCTGGTCTCTCTGCATTGGCTACCAGTTCATGTTAGAGCAGACTTTAAGGTGCTGCTGCTAACCTATAAAATTGTTAATGGAATTGCCCCGTCTTATTTATCCAGCCTGATGAATCTGTGTGTCCCCGCTCGGGCTCTCCGTTCTCAGAGGACTGGACTTCTGAATATCCCGAAGGTCTGTACAAAGATGGTGGGGAAAGGGCTTTTTCTTTCCGGGCACCTACATTGTGGAACAGTCTGCCTGCTGAAATCAGGCAGGCATCGTCCATTAATGTATTTAAAACTAAGCAGAAGACCCACTTGTTTTCTCTTACATATGAATCCTAAATTGTTTGTTTTACTGATGTCTTTTTTATTGTTCTGTTTTTATTGTTTTTATTTTTATCTGTTTTTATTTCTGTGTACAGCACTTTGACGGAAAGCGCTTTATAAATAAAGTTATTATTATTATTAGCTGCAGCTGGAATTGCTCGCCAGTTCAGTGCTGATAAGGGTAAGGATCTGTCTCATCATACAGTGTCTTGATGTTTAGAAGCTTGTGGACTGAAAGTCCACTCTTCAGTGACCAAACCTCTCATTAACAGAAAGAATCAAAAGGCTGGATTAACCTTTGCATGTTGTGTGAACAGAGGAGAACTGGTCCAAAGTTCACTTTAGTGATGAAAGCCAGTTTAATTCATTTGGATCCAATGGGAAACATTATGTTCGTCGTCAAACTGGAGAAAGACTGAACCCAAACTGTGTGGAAAAAAGTAAGTGAAAGGTGGAGGAAGAAATGTCATGATGTAGGGAATGTTTTCTGCAGCATTAGTTAGGCCTCTTGTACAGCTACATGGAAGAGTGAATGCAAACGTTTATCAGAGCCTTCTTTGAAAACATATGGTTCCTTCCCTGTGTTCATCACCCAATCAGACAGCAATTTTTATGTAGGACAGTGACCCCTGTCACACAGCAAAATGGGTAAACCAGTTCCTTGAAACTGAAAACATTGAAATAATGAAATCGCCAGCCCAAAGTCCTGATCTAAACCCTATATAGAACATCTGGAAAATCACTGGCGACAAAGTTATGGCCAAGAAATCAACTACAGTCACTGAACTGCGGAAGAGAATGGAAGAAGAGTGGACCAAAATCACAGCAGAGCTGTGTGAAAGACTAATGATGTCCTGTGGCCGCAAATGTGCTGAAGTCATTCAAAGCCATGGCCTGTACACTTCCTACTAATTGCTGACTGTTGTAACCTTCAAAAAATTTTGTAGTGATCTTTCTCCATGCTACAGTCATTGTTGTTCACTAATTTTGAATTCTCGTTCAACTGTTGAGCAATGAAGATTGCATTGTTTCTGCAAAAATCAAGTGTTCATAGATTGTTCTCTAATTTTGATCTCCAGTGTGTACCACATTTCATAGAAAAATATTCAATAGCTGGTAAGATGTTTCACATAAAACATCAAATGTCAACTTAATTTTGGCACTAGAGAGAAAAGTCAAGGGATCTCAGAAGTAGGAAGAATTATTGGCAATTCTACAATTTCAATTAGCAGAAATTTTTATCCAAAGCAACGTCCGTCTGAGAGTAGATGCAACACAAGCAAAGATCTAGTCAGGAGAAAACAACCCGGAGAAGTGCCCTAAAACAAGGTTGAGTGTGATATTAGGACCTTTGTTCCTACATCAGTGTGGGACGTAATTGGATTTTTTTTTCTTTTTCCAGTCTGTCAAGTGTAAAGGTGTTCAGTGAAGAGCTGAGTATTTAGTCTTTTCTTAAAGACTGAGAGGGATTCTGCCGATTGAACAGAGTTTGAAAACTAGTTCCACCACCAAGGAACCACAGAAAAGAAGAGTATAGCTATCGACCGGCACTGTTGTGGTTTATGAGGTGCCTTTCGATGGCGGAGTGTAGTGAGAGAATGTAGACCTGAATAAGGGAGTTCAGGTAGGAGAGAGCAACTTTTAGCAAAAGTAATAGTATGTAAAACTAAAACATTTTCCATCACCTATGCAAACTTCAACATCAATTTGAAAGCATTGTCTTTGTTATCTATGAATGTTTTGTCATCTGGTCTGTGTAAGCAACATTAAATCTCAAACACATCAGCCGATGAAATGAAAAAATTCAGTCTCATTTAAATGCATGCTTCAGCCTCACCTTTTGTTGACCAATTTTTTGTCTGTCCAAGTCCACATCTCTCACTGGTTCTGCTTCTGGTTCTGGTTCTGAAGATGCTGGTAATCCCTCCCCCACCCTGTCCAGCTTGCCATCTGTGTGGACCTGAGAGGAGGAGGAGGAAGCAGCAGAGGAGGGAGAGATAGAGGGAGTAGAGGAAGAGTAAGCACCACGAGGGCGTGCGGGGGAGAAAGAAGTGGCAGATGGAGGAGGAGCCGCGTGGTCGCCATGGAGATGCAGCGTCTCCTGCCGAAGCATCTCATTCTCTGAGGCAAGTTCCTGACGCTCCCGCCGAACACTGGTTAGCTCCTTGGTGAGTGTGTCCAGCCGCTGCCTCAGCTGACGGACCTCATCACGAGCACGGTTACGCTCAGCACGGACCTGTGTAACAAACAATATTGACTGATACATAATAACTTATCAGCCATAAGCCCAGTGAAGATGAAAATGTTGAAGTCTTGAAATTAGAGTTCCATGTTTAAAAAAAAGACCCAATAAAAGATTTTTTCAATAGGTTTACAAGTGTGTAGTCCAGTGAACTAAATAAAATCCTTTAAAACATCAGTATAAACCCTGCTACTGCAAGATGTATTAAGAAATGTGTGCACATTTTGTTGACCTTTTGAGAAAGAAAAATTGAATCAGATCTTGCAGCAGTATTATACTAATTCTCTGCTTTCCAGCCTGTTTTCCCTCCTGAATTCAGTGAACAGCTGCCCACCTTGCTCCACTTCTCTCTCCAGTTGGCTGTGCAGTCTGACCACCACCTCATCGTCTTCTCCATCTGAGTCGCCCTGGCTCGAGCCTCCTCCAGCTCTCTGAGCCTCAGTTCCTCTCTGCTCTCCCAATCAGCTCCAGCTCCCTCGCTCATGGCCCCCAGAGAGCACAAACCGAGGCTCCCCAGCCCAGGCGACAGCAGCAGCGGGGGGCTGGAGCTAGGTGTTTCTCCGGTGGGGCTGGGGGTGTGGGTGAGGCTGTCTGGGGAGCGTATCCCCCTATCAGATCCCAGACCCAGGCTGCATAGGAGGCCACCTCCAGCTGACTTGCTGCCTTCGGACAGGTGGGGGCTGGGAGTGTGATTCATGATAAGAGACAACTGTGTTGACAAGGACAGAGAATGAAGGGGTGGAGGGTTGTGAGCAACTCAAGAGAGCATCGTCCTCTTCAGTCACTGATCAGCCTGGAGAAAGAAAGAAAGCAACAAGACAAAGTATTAAGGAAATAACACATGCTTGTGCATCTGCAATTGGCATGCATCTTGAAAATCAGCCCTGTCAGAGAAGAAAACTATTTAGGATTGATGGGGGGTAACTTTAAAACACAAAAACAAAGAAATTATTGTCAGGAAGGCTGGTACACAAGACTGTGACTGGATCTGCTACTAATGCATAATGGAAAGTAGCACTTTTTAAAACAAATACAACCCAAATGGTTATGAGAACACAAACAGAAACAGACAGGAATGAAATAATCTGAACATGAGGAACATTGGATTGATTTGACTTTGGACTCTCATTATTCAAGCCAACCATGCTCAAAAGAGAAGAAGATCTGATATCCTCTGAAAGCCTGAAAAATTTGGATTTGCACTCATCTCTGCCTCTGTCAGCAGCAGTTCACTTTCACCTCTAAGTCATGTTCTCACCATTCCCCAATCATTTTGAGTGCTTTGATTTGAGGCTAAATTTGTACATGACTTGCAAGAATCCTCTGTTTGGACACTACTGTCTATTCAGTCCACATGAAACTCTTTATTTCCATAAGCATGCAAAGTGCCAGTCTGAAAGAAGCTCAGATTAATGACTGAGAAGATACCGGTGGTAAAGCAATGACTCTCCTGTTTCTCCCTCAATGCATATATGCCTGAAATGCATTTCATTAATTTTGCATCTTGTTATTCATTTAATTTGTGCTTTGTTCTCTCTCTCCCCGTAGTTCTCTGCAGGTATCTCTGCCTCCACTTACCTGCTTAGTGTTTCTGTTTGTTGTTTGTCACATCTTTACTCTGCATGGAGTTTGCATGTTGTAACTGTGCATATGTGGGTTTTCTCCGGGTACTCCGGCTTCCTCCCACAGTCCAAAAACACGCTGAGGTTAACTGAATGTGACTGTGATTGTTTGTCTTTATGTGTAGCCCTGTGATAGACTGGTGACCTGTCCAGGGTGTCTCTTGCCTTCAACCTAGTCAGTCGGGATAGACTCCAGCTCCCAGCTACCCCACTGAGGATTAAGTGGTGTATAGATAATGGATGGATGTCTTTTCTGTCAGGGATGTTAAGTGGAGACAGGTCCTGAACAAATAAAGAGTCAGTGACTACACTCAAGCCACAGAGAAAGGGCAATTATAGACAGGATGAAAAAAGAATCCGTACGAACTGCATGGCAGTTGAGAGATGCATTTCCACTTAAAATATGACCAATACAATAGCATACTAAACACAAGACAACAACAAAAAACAACAAATTATATTAGATGAGGGATATGCAGCATAACTACCGGCAAAAAATGTGACATGCAGTCACATACTGACTTTCTATTTGACTCAATAAATTATATTTTGTAATATTAGTAGTTTACTGGTAGTTTAAATGTGCTACAATCACCTGTTCCAGTGGATTAGATGTGTAATCTGAAAGGTGTCCTTCATATAGCCATACCCACAGAAAATTATCACTAATTCTGCAGCTCATCTGAGCTCTACATAACAATTTTATGTCTTGTTGCTGTGGTTTTAGAGCCCATTACTTTACTGTTTTGGATGAGTCCCAGCACTTCTATCCACCTTGTCTTCAGCAGCAGTCACTGTACACAATCATAAACATCTTGAACATGTAGCAGTTAGAAAGACAGAATTTTTTTCTCAGAGGTTGGTGAAGAGAAAAACAGAGCTAATAAGTTATCAATTTGTCAGCCGGGCACAGAAACACCCCAGCTCAATGTAAATATTCAGCTGGCTAACAAGTTAGTCATGGAAAGTCAGTGTTGTCTTTATAAGTTATGCTGTGGCAGAAAAGAAATGTTGTCAATTACTCAAAGTACAATACGTCTTATTTTCTAGAAAAAATATACTACGGCTGTCTTTAGTCTGCAGGGAGAAGATCCAATCAACATGGCACTCTCTTCCATCAATATGTTATCTACCTACTAGGGCTGGGCGATATGGCCAAAAAATAAAATCTCGATATTTTTAGTCATCTTGGATGATTACGATTTTAATCGATTTTTGTTGTTTCTTAGCAGTCTGTTTGCTATGGCTAGTGCTAGCCATGCCGCACTCCCGTATCTGCGGGCACTCTTCCCATTCTTTAGGATGCCTCTGCCGGAGGTGCTGAAAGAGGTTAGTTGTGCTGCTACTCTTCGTTTTCACAGTACTTTTGCAAACCTTGTACATGACTGTAGTTTGCTCTGTGTCAGTCTTGTCAAAGCCGAACCACTTCCATATAATCGATGTAACATGAGGCCCTTTTCTCGCGACCAACTCTTCGTCTGCTGTTCTGTCCACCATGACGGCAGTGTGAGTGTTTTGGCGGAAGGAGATGAGAGGCGGAAGCAAATGCCAGTGCACAAGTCTTGAAAGGCAGAAGAAGAATCTGTATTGTTATGTATTTAAGCTCGCCTCGATTTTACGATTTGGCTAATTTTCGAATCGTCAGGTTTTAAAAAGGCGAATTAATTCGATTTATCGCTCAGCCCTACTACCTACACAATTTTCAATGTTCTTTTGGCAAAAAAAAATAGTATTTTTAGAGGTGTTTTTTTAAACTAAATACAGTACGGTGAAAAAAGTTTTAAGCAGTTTTAGTTTTTATTTTTCAATGAATTTCACACAAAAAGCAACAGCAAACAACAAACTAAGTTAAATCGGTATTTGCTGTAAGCACCTTTGCTTTTAAAACTCAAAGACAAAAATTGGTTCGCTCCAAGAATAAAACACCAACGTACAAGCAGAGTAACGCTGTATACGCAGTCCAATGCAGCTGGGAGTGCACAGACTTGTTCATAGAAGAGACTCAGCAACTGCTTCACATATGGCTCAACACAGGAGAGCAGCTGTTCAGAACAAGACTCAGCAGTCCACATGCATCTGAGAGTTAAGGGACACTCCACTGAGTACAGCAATGTACACATTTTGGACAGAGAGGCCAGATGGTTAGAAAGAAGAGTGAATGAACCATCTACATTAAATTGGAAGCACCATCTCTAAACAGGGGCAAGGGGCTATGACACTGATCAAGCACCTAAGGTGCAGTGATAAAATCTTTTTCCCAAGAAAGTTTCCCCATCCTTACCATCTTGAGGCTCCTGACTCCTGACTTGGCAGATTCATAACCTTTGTTGTTTAAAGTGGCAGCTCCACAGCCACGGTTACTGTCATTGTTGATAGATCACCCGGTTTCTCAACAATTCACATCTGAAGACGGAGAAGCACTGGGCCGTCAATGGCTCATTAGCCATGTGACCTGGAGGGACTATAAACATCTGAAACTCCCCGTCAGTCAGTTGGAACTGAAGAAGTCTCTTGGATGAGAGGCGAAATATCTTCAAGAACTTAAATGAGAAATCCAGTTGCTCTCTACTGAAGTGCCTCAGAGTATTTCATCCACAAATATTACATTTACCAAAATTGTTGCATAGGCTACAAACTAATTTTAGAAAATTTTGAAACTAGTTGTCAAATATTAGTCATTGCCTCATTAACCACATATGTCCCAGTAAGCTGAGCTCTGATAAACCTCAACAAATTTGTGATGCAGGGATAGACCCTCTGGCTCTGAATGATAGGTAAAACCATTACACACCTTTTTTTTCTGTAGTTGCCATTCCAAAGCTGTTTGGAAAAGATGAAAGGCTCAAGTTGAAACAGAGCTGTCACAAGTGGAATATTATACTACAAAAAATCTGGGGTCCAACTAAATAACAGAGCCCTACATGAGTCTGACTGTCCAAGATGACCAAAAACTGAAAAGTCGCTGTAAGCAAAATGGCATTTTTGTTGGTAATCACGCAATAAGAACATGACAGTGGAGATGAGAGTGGCGTTTGTCATTTGGGGCCTAAATGAAAGAGAGCATCACGAAGGCTGCCACCCTGAACAAGTGGACTAAATAACTATTACTCATGCTAAGTGTGCTAAGGTGTTCTTGCACTGTATGGGGCATTGCTGGAAAAAAAATAGTATAATGTCCATTTTTTCAACATCATGTAGTCGTAATTTGCATTATTATTGACTCAGAAATTCTGTGGGTTTCAAAATATCAACAATATGTTTGAAGTGATTAAGAAGCACCCCAATACAGCAGCAGCAAATGTACTTTTTAACTGTTAAACATTTTGCATAGCATCTTGGTGATTCTTTAAAAGTCTAGCTTTGGTCTCACACATCACTACTGATGCACTATTCATTTGACGGTTTCCAAACACAGTGTACAACACAGAAAAAAAAGAAAAAGGTTAAATTTTACTATCAAAAAGCAATCACATGGAATCGTTAAAAGCCTCGTGTTGTTCAAATGGGGCATATACAAAAGCAGATCAATAGTCAGAATCACAGCTGGCAAAAGTTAAATCAAATATTTCTATTTGAACCACAAAATAAGCAAACAGTGAGGAGGGAGGAAAGATGGTCTGTGTTGTAAATTACTATCACTATCCCAGAACGGTGCATTTCAAACAAAATTCATTTAAAGCCAAAATCCCACATTGTAACCGATCCAGCTATTCCTGTTCCAAATCCCAGCCCCCAGTTTATGTCTCAGTCACACACACGCGCGCGCGCACACACACACACACACACACACACACACACTATGTTTTTCTATCATTGTGGGGACTTACCATTGACTCCCATTCATACCTAACCCCTAACCCTTACCCTAACCCTAACCTTAACCCAGACCAAAACATTGCCTAACCCTAAAGAAACTTTTTTGCACTTTTACTTTTTTCAGTAACAACAACATGGCCAAGAAAACACTGTTTAAACTTGTGGGGACCGAAATGAGGTCCCCACAAGTGACATTGTTTTCGGTTTTCCTACAGTTGTGGGGACATTTGGTCTCCATAAGTATAGTCAGCACCTGACCACACACACACACACACACACACACACACACACACACACACACACACACACACACACACACACACACACACACACACACACACACACACACACACAATACCAGCAGGCTATTATACAAGAATCCCAAATCTGTTTCAAAGGAGGCTGAAGAAAGAACAATTAATTTTAAAAAAGGAAAAGTAAAAAACAAATGCATTTGTCTTTCAACCCCGAGTCAAAGTCAAGACAGCAATGACATGGATAGTGAAGCAGAAATTACACTTAAGAAATAAATGAAAGGGGCTCCTTAAGAAAATTTCCTCTTAAAGCAGGAAAAGCACACACCATGGCAACCATGGTTTAAATCACATGTTGCTTAATTTGGAGAAACTGAACTTGAAGATGATACAAGTTGCTTTCCAGAAAGTTACAGTCAAAGGAGACTTTTACAGGAGCAGATTTATTTAGCAAAAAATAAACTCTACATCCTCTGTCAGTTTTTGTCTTTTAATGTCAGAATAAGACTCAATCTTTTAACAATATAGTATGCTATAAAGAGTGATGGTATACTTAGATTTTCCCTGAAATCCCATTAACCAGTTTAAGGAGATGGCCTTCTCGACAAGATTAACTAGCACACAGGCATTTCCAAACAGACACCCAACAAACACGGTTGGGTTTAAAACTCAAGGGCTTTTATGAAAGTAACCATTGCAACCACTGCTTTAAAAAACTGGATTTCAAGAGTTTTAAATTTAAAAATTAAAAAAATTTTGATTTCCCTATAGGCCAGAATGCCCCAGCAGAACAAAATGACAGCACGAAAGATTATTAGAATACAAATGTGCTATTTACACAAGGAATGTCAACCATCCTATGGCTAGACCTTTCTGGAGCCTTGTGGCTTTACAAATTACAGGTTTCTTAACGCCCATGTTTCAGTGAGGACCTAGATCTTACTGCAGTCAAAATCATATCACTCACGTATCAAAATGACATGACTTTATTTGTCCATGATGCTGCCTGAAATTGCATCAGACAGTGTTTTTAAAAATGGCAAGCTACGGTTTGCCCAGTCATTGACCAGAACCATTCATTTTTACAACCAAACAACCAATTCCCTGCTTCTCTGCTTATTGTTTACACTGATACATGCATGGCTATTGTGCATAAATGGTCATGTGCATTTCCAGGCGAGTAAATATGCGCACAGATTATTTCTGTAATTGTGCCGAAATGCTTATCTGGATGAAGAGTTTTTTGTTTTAAAATGCTGTTTTCCAATTAAAACGACCAACTGTGAATGTAACCTCTGGCTACAAACCTTATGGTAGTGGTTACAAAAAAGCAGTGAATACTCACTGTCTCCAGCAATCATATTTGTTGTTCCTTTGCAGTGCTTTTTCTCAAGTGGAGTTTGATTAGAAGAAAGATGCTAAAGCTTTGAGAAGAGATTTTGGGAAAAGTTAATGTGTTTGGTATGCACTAAATAAAGGACGGTAGTTAACAAGGGTACACATTGTGATTGTTTTCAGCAGAGAAGTTCTGAAGACAGACAAGGTTGCTAATTGCTAGAGATGCAATAAACTGAAATTCCGCTTCAATAACCAACCACACTGGTTATCAACTATGTGCTGATAAGTGTTGATATAGCCCCAAAACAATGTGATATTTTTTGATTCACGAAGTAACCAAGGTAGGAGAATAAATGTAAAAAAAAAAAAGAAAAAAATCAAAAATAAGTTTACAGGGGCTAACAATACCACTGTACTTATTTAGCACCACCCTTAACAAACTGGTCATGTGATACATACAGTGCGTTTCTACCCAGAAACTCACAGGCCCACCACCACAACAATGCCATATTCTGAATTATGAAGACAAAAGATAAAGCTGTTTGAAACACAAAGCACTATGCAAATGTTTTTGGCAAGAAGAACTGCGATGAGTTGATTTAGGCTATCCTAGGGTCTTATGGCTGTTAACAATATCCAGTCATTATGAGTCTGGTCATATGTTTTGGTTTGTTCTGCAGTGGATTAAATGTACAAATGTTCAGACACATTCCTAATAGCATTGTAAGAACAATGCAATTAACATGACCCTGAATAAACTCACTATTAATCATCAGTAATGATCGATCATGTTTATAAAGTCGTGGTGGCTGCTGAGCTACAGGACAGGCAAAACACATATTCAGACAGGGTAATGGCTAGCCTGTAGAAGAGTCATAAATTTTTAAACAGGATCCAGTCAGTGAACAAAGAGCATATCAGGCAAGTTTAATGCTGCAGCAGGTCAGGTCACTCCACTAAACCTTAAACATATATAATCTAGAATTCTGAATATACGGAAAAGTAGTCAAAGCTAAATAGCTAAGCTAACGCTAACATGTTCAGTGTTGAGAATCAAAACATCTCAGACAATTACCCGTCTTCTTAAACCTAGTCGCCGTTATCTGTGACTACGATGAAGACAGGTAGCTAATCCCAGCAGAGCTAATATGAAGAGCAAACGTCGAATAAGATTCCTGGTTTCTTTTCGCCATGTCCCTTCCGGCGCTCCGTAAGAACAAAAGTCTGAATATATGGAATGAAACTATGACTATATGGAATGAAAATCTAAATATATGGAGCGAAAATCTGAATGTATAGAATGAAAATCTGAATATACATAATGAAAGTCTGAATATATGGAATGAAAATCTGAATATACATATATATATATATATATATATATATATATCGGGCTTTGCAAAAGTTCTGTTACACTTGCAAAATGCAATCAAAATGAACACAAAGATTTTTTTGTGCAATAAGATAATTTTTTATTTTCCAAATATTTCAATATATGTGTTAATGATAAGTGCGTGCCATTGCCAGAAGGTTTGCTGTGTCTCCCAGCACATTCTCAAGTGCATGGAGGAGATTCCAGGAGACAGGCAGTTAGTCTGGGAGAGCTTGACAGGGCTGTCAAAGGTCCTCAACCCATCAGCAGGACAGGTATCTGCTCCTTTGTGCAAGGAGGAACAGGATGAGCACTGCAATAGCTCTACAAAATGACCTCCAGCAGACCACTGGTGTGAATGTCTCTGATCAAACAATCAGAAAGAGATGTAATGACAGTGGTCTGAGGGCCCAGTGACCTCTAGTGCCCACTGTGCTCGGTGACTGGCACCGTGGAGCTCGGCTGGCATTTGCCATAGAACACAGGAATTTGCAAGTCCACCACTGGTGCCCTGTGCTTTTCACAGATGAGAGCAGGTTCACCCTGAATGCATGTGACAGGCATGAAAGGGTCTGGAGAAGCCGTGGAGAACGTTATGCTGCCTGTAACATTGTTCAGCATGACCGGTTTGGTGGTGGGTCAGTGATGGTGTGGGGAGGCATATCCATGGAGGGACACACAGACCTCTACAGGCTGGACAATGGCATTCTGACTGCCATTAGGTATCAGGATGAAATCCTTTGACCCACTGTCAGACCCGACATTGGTGCAATGGTCCTGTATTCCTTCTGGTGCATGACAATGCCCAGTCTTATGCGGTAAGAGAACTCATGCAGTTCCTGGAGGCTGAACGAACTGATACCATTAGCTGGCCCCCATGCTCACCTGACCTGAATCCAATAGAACACCTTTGGAACATTATGTTTTGTTCCATCCGACACCATCAGGTTGCTCCTCAGACTGTCCAGGAGCTCAGCGATGCCCTGGTCCAGTTCTGGGAGGAGATACCCCAGGACACCATCTGTCGTCTCATTCAGAGCTTGTCCCGGCATCGTCAGTCATGCATACAAGCACATGGAGGCCATACAAACTACTGAATACCATTTTGAGTTGCTGCTAAGGAATTTCAGAAAGATGGACCAGCCTGCCACATCAGTTTTTCACTTTAATTTTGGGGTGTCTTGAATTTAGCCCTCCTGGGGGGTTGATAATTTTCATTCCCATCAAACAATGTGGCACTTTTCATTCCTAACACATTAACCAGTCCATATCAATGCTTATATCCAGTTTGTTTTTTTCCCAGTGGGATATATTGTTTAATATATATATATATATATATATATTAAACAAAGTTTAAAAAGATCCCCTTTATCACAATGCAAGCTCAGAGGTCTTTTCCACACACACACACACACACACATATATATATATATATACTGTGTGTGTGTATATATACATATATATATATATATATATATATATACACTGCTCAAAAAAAATTAAAGGAACACTTTAAAAATACATCATATTTCAATACGGGGGAGAAACAAACTGGATATTAGCATTGATATGGACTGGATAATGTGTTAGGAATGAAAAAATGCCACATTGTTTGATGGGAATGAAAATTATCAACCCCCCCCCCCCCCTAAATTCAAGACACCCCTAAATCAAAGTGAAAAACAGATGTGGCAGGCTAGTCCATCTTGCTGAAATTCCTTGGCAGCAACTCAAAATGGAATTCAATAGTTTGTATGGCCTCCATGTGCTTGTATGCATGACTGACGATGCTGGGACAAGCTCTGAATGAGATGACAGATGGTGTCCTGGGGTATCTCCTCCCAGAACTAGACCAGGGCATCACTGAGCTCCTGGACAGTCTGAGGAGCAACCTGATGGTGTTGAATGGAACAAAACATAATGTTCCAAAGGTGTTCTATTGGATTCAGGTCAGGTGAGCATGGGGGCCAGCTAATGGTATCAGTTCCTTCATCGTCCAGGAGCTGCACTGTTGAGACTGTGCTGGGAGACACAGCAAACCTTCTGGCAATGGCACACACTGATGTGCCATCCTGGAGGAGTTGGACTGTCTGTGGAACCTCTGTAGGGTCCAGGTATTGCTTCATGCTACCAGAAGTGACACTTACCCTAGCCTAATGCAAAACTTGTGAAAAACAGTCAGAAAACATTAGGAAGGAAAAAAATGTCAGTGGCATTCACCTGTAAACTCATTCCTGTTTTGGGGGTTGTCTCATTGTTACCCCTCTAGTGCATTTGTTGTTAATTTTATGAACACCAAAGCAGCTGAAACTGACTAAAAAGCCCCTCAGTTACTCACTTGACCAGATCAGTATCCCATATGTTTCACTGATTTGATGCAATACTTCGATTAAAAAGTGTTCCTTTAATTTTTTTGAGCAGTGTATATATACATTATACATATATACACACGTGGACAAAATTGTTGGTACCCCTCAGTTAAAGAAGGAAAAACCCACAATTCTCACTGAAATCACTTGAAACTCACAAAAGTAACAATAAATAAAAATTTATTGAAAATTAAATAATCAAAAACAGCCATTACTTTTGAATTGTTGATTAACATAATTATTTAAAAAAACAAACTAATGAAACAGGCCTGGACAAAAATGATGGTACCTCTATAAAAGATTGAAAACTATTTGACCAGAGTGACATGATTAACTCAGGTGTGTCATTTAATTGACATCACAGGTGTTTCCAAACTCATAATCAGTCAGTCTGCCTATTTAAAGGGAAACAAGTAGTCACCCTGCTGTTTGGTGAAAAGGTGTGTACCACACTGAACATGGACAACAGAAAGCGAAGGAGAGAATTGTCCCAGGACATCCGAAAAAAAATTATAGACAAACATCTTAAAGGTAAAGGCTATAAGACCATCTCTAAACAGCTTGAAGTTCCTGTGACAACAGTGGCTCATATTATTCAGAAGTTCAAGACCCACGGGACAGTAGCCAACCTCCCTGGACGTGGCCGCAAGAGGAAAATTGATGACAAATTGAAGAGACGGATCGTTGGAATTGTATCCAAAGAGCCCAGAGCAACCTCCCAAGAAATTAAAGGTGAACTCCAAGGCCAAGGTACATCAGTGTCAGATCGCACCATTCGTCGTTGTTTGAGCCAAAGTGGACTTCATGGGAGACGACCAAGGAGGACACCACTGCTGAAAAAAACTCATAAAAAAGCCAGACTGGAATTTGCAAAAATGCATGTTGACAAGCCACAAAGCTTCTGGGAGAATGTCCTTTGGACAGATGAGACCAAACTGGAGCTTTTGGGTAAGGCACATCAACTCTATGTTCATAGACTCAAAAACCAAGCATACGAAGAAAAGAACACTGTCCCTACGGTGAAACATGGAGGAGGCTCAGTAATGTTTTGGGGCTGCTTTGCTGCATCTGGCTCAGGGTGTCTTGAAAGTGTGCAAGGTACGATGAAATCTGAAGACTATCAAGGCATTCTGGAGAGAAATGTGCTGCCTAGTGTCAGAAAGCTTGGTCTCAGTCGCAGGTCATGGGTCTTCCAACAGGACAACGATCCAAAACACATAGCCAAAAACACCCAAGAATGGCTGAGAGAAAAGTGTTGGACTATTCTAAAGTGGCCTTCTATGAGCCCAGATCTGAATCCCATTGAACATATGTGGAAGGAGCTGAAACATGCCATTTGGAGAAGACACCCATCAAACCTGAGACAACTGGAGCTGTTTGCTCATGAGGAGTGGGCCAAAATACCTGTTGACAGCTGCAGAACGCTCATTGACAAATACAGAAATCGTTTAATTGCAGTGATTGCCTCAAAAGGTTGTGCAACAAAATATTAAGTTATGGGTACCATCATTTTTGTCCAGCCCTATTTCATTAGTTTTTTTTTTTTTAATAATTATGTTAATCAACAATTCAAAAGTGATGGCTGATTTTGATTATTTAATTTTCAATAAATTTTTATTTCTTGTTACTTTTGTGAGTTTCAAGTGATTTCAGTGAGAATTGTGGGTTTTTCCTTCTTTAACTGAGGGGTACCAACAATTTTGTCCACGTGTGTATATATATATATATATATATATATATATACATATATATATATATATATATATATATATACACATACACACACACACACACACATATGTACAAACACACACACAAGCAAACTCATGAAAAGATCTGATTGGGGTTTGAAAAATTTAGAGACCAGGTTAACTCAAGGTTTTCCAGCATAACATTGCAGTGTCAAGTTACTGGTCAACTAAGAAAACAATTCTGACTGTACAGCAGTTTCACTAGCCTTTTGTGGTAACTGAGCCACTCAAACTAGGAGTGACTGAATAGGCTAACAGAGCAAATATATTTAGCCAACTTAATAATGGGGGAGCTAAGACCAGCCTCGGGGTCATTTCGTGCACTTTCGGGTTGGAAGCATCAAACTTTCCACACTTATAAAGTAACCCCAGGTGAGCATTTCTGGATGGGGAGGCAAGCCATCAGAGGCCCCTGGTGGCCACCGCAGGAACTATCATTTTTCTACCTGGCGAGCATCACTAAAACTGTTAGATATGGTCAATTTTTTTGTCTTTTCTTTTTCTGTGTGTGTTGAAAGCAGAAAATCTAAGCTAACACATTTAGAAATCCCAGATGAACATTTCTGAACGGTAGACAAGGACTAGGCACCACCTGGTGGCAACCGAAGGTAATATGATTTTATTACCTGGCGAACATCACCAAAACTGCTGAAAAGATGGTGAAGTCAGGGGCAATGAGACCTGGCAAGAAAACTGACTTGCTCCCTCCTCTGGAAGGGCTAGCTGACTCTGATATCACAGAGCCAAAGGCCACCACAGCTGTTCTGGATGGTGCCATGCTAGTGCACTCTCTCAAACCAAACACTTCAAAGACATTCTCGGACTATGTCTCACAAGTCTTTCTGCCTCACATTCACAATCTCCTGGAGAGTGTGGACAGAGTCGATGTGGTCTTTGATGTGTATGACAAACACAGCCTGAAGACATCAACCAAGGAGAAGCGAGGGTCTGCTGTGCGTAGACATGTTGCTCTCACCAATCAGATCCCTCCAAAATGGCAGAGCTTTCTCCGAAACAATGACAATAAGACAGAACTGTTCTCATTTCTTGCTGAGCATGTTGCTGGAATTGAAGTGGAATATAAGCAAGTCCTGTGCACAGTGAAAGAGAATGTTGTCTGCAGTTCAGGAGTAGCAGACAAATCTAAGCTAGAACCGTGTACTCAGGAAGAGGCTGATACACGCATCATGCTCCATGTAATGGATGCTGCCAGCAAAGGCCACACATGTATCTTGATCAGGACTGTGGACACGGATGTTGTCGTTCTTGCTGTTGCTTTCTTTAACAGTTTCAATATTTCAGAGCTGTGGATTTTGTTTGGCACTGGGAAAAGCCAAAGATACATTGCTGTACATGAGATTGCTTCTGCTCTGTCACCACCCAAGGCACGCACCCTACTCGCGCCCTACTCTTCCAAGTAGGAAGAGTGCGATGTCACATCCTTCTTTTCCGGTAGAGGGAAGAAGAGGGCCTGGGATACCTGGACCGCCTTCCCAGAGGCAACAGTCGCATTCTCTTTCTTGGCAGATGTGCCAAATGATTTACCAGAGGACGTGGTTGCTCTTGTTGAAAGATTTGTTGTGGTAATGTATGACCGCACAAGTGAACTTTCCTAACAGGAACTGCACTCAGACAGCACATCCTTATCGTCACATACCAAGGAGGACACCTGTGGGGTAAGTCCCTTGAGAAAGCTGCACCTCTACCTAGCCCTTCCTTGATTGGTTGGGAATGGGGTGAGGGATCTTGCCGGTGGATCCCAAAGTGGACCACCCTCCAACAGGCTCATGAGATGTGCTATGAGCTCATCCATTGTAACTGTAGGGTTTCATGCAGAGGTGCGTGTATCTGCTACAATGCAAAGCTCAACTGCACAGGCCTCTGCCACTGTGAAGGCCATTGCTTCCAGACACAGACAACTTAAACTTGAGTGTAGCCACAATATCCCGTCTTGTTAGCCTAGCCGCGCTAGACAACCCACGGCAACAAATTTAATTCTCTGCCAGGGTCAGTCTAGTTACCCTCGGTAAGCCTCGAGGTTGGATGCTCCTAAAACTGGCCGACGAATCACCATGAAGTGTAGAGTCAGAAGGCTAAGTGACGACAGAGGCGCGACGATTCTGACAGAAACAACCGGAAACAACCATAGAAACAAGGATAGACAAGAAGATGGCTGCGTACAATAAACAGTTATCTTTCGACTCGGCTTTGGCCACAGCCCTAAAAGATTTGAAGCTAAAATTCAACTTGAGCTTCACCCATTGACTGTATAAATAAGGCTTCACCGAACTCCCGCATCCTCTGATTTCCGGCGCTCTAGGAACTATGTCAGCCTATTCGTTGCGCTGATTGGTTGTATACCTACCCAATTGCTGCAGAGTGATTTGAAAGACAACCTTTTAGCCCGCCTCCCTCCCTGTCGAGAGTTCCTAGACCCTTGCGTCTTCAGACCTGGGTCTAGCGCGGCTAGGCTACCGTCTTGTCTCACTAGGTTTCGTCTGCCCATCATCAACTCTGCCTATACCCAGACTGGACCACGGAACAGCTGCCATCATTAATGGCCGTGTCAGTTGTCTTGCGTTGTCTCCTGTAGATTTCCATGGCTTTCACTGTATCATAAAATATTTCACAAGCCATACGGATGGATCACTTGATAGTTTGACCAGCTTACTCCCTAACCATAGTTGTGTAAAGCAACATTCACAGAAAATCTGAATTTCGATTTCATGCATGTTTGTAACATAATTTCAGCTGATGATAAGGCCACCAGAGAAATCTGGCAGTATGCCTCTCTATAAAAACATGTTCACTTACACTACTCTTCAAACATGCTAATTTCTTTATGCTTCCAAATTAAGATGAAATATGAAAATAACAGTTTCATACCTAACAGTTTCATGGACATTCGGAAAAAAGGTTAAGCTCCTGCAATGTCAATCAGGGATTATCTTCCTCTCCTTAGATGCTTATCTGTGTTTACAAATGTGCGAAATATTCTGCTTCCAATATACAGAGAATGAAAATTTGAAATAGATTTGCTCACTTTTAACCGTTTAACTGACGCTCGCCAGGTAATGAAATTATAGTTTTTGCTGTTGCCACCAGGTGGTGCCTAGTGCCTGTCAACTCTAGAAATGTTCACTTGGGGTTTCAAAATGAGATTTTCTGCTTAAAACACACGCAGAAGAAAAAAATATTTAAAAAATGACCATATATAACAGTTTTTGTGACGCTCGCCAGGTAGAAAAATGTTAGTTCCTGCGGTGGCCACCAAGGAGCTCAGACGGCTTGCCTCCCCATCCAGAAATGTTCACCTGGGGTTACTTTATAAGTGTGGAAAGTCTCATGCTTCCAACCCGAAAATGCACGATCTTATGCTTACATCCTCCACTATAAGGTGAAGTGTAGGAAGCAACAACATGATGGGGACTATGTGGAGTTCAACACTTAGTTTGGACAGCATTGCCAATTATTATTACAGTTGTTAAATTGCATGATTTACTGCTCTTCCACTGCCACAGCAAACCGCAAAGCTTGCCTGATACAAAGTCAAATTTTCAGAGTACTCATTGAAAAAGTTGTTTTTCAGTCTTATTTATTTATTTACAACTCAAAAAAATGCCAAATTTTAAAGGCTGAAAGGACCAATCCTTCTGCTCTGTCTGTCTTTAAAGAGCACATAATATGTCCATTTGAAGGTTCATATTTTTGGAGTTTAAATTATGTTTACATGCTTCAATGTTCAAAAAATATATATTATTGTTTTTAAACTACATTGCACGTGAAGAAAGGAAAAACACAGGAGCAGAATATAGGCTCCTCAATACCCATTATGTCTGTCCTAATGTCTGCACACCTTGTGGATAAAACAGCTACTCCATCTTTCATGCGTGTGGACAAAACTGTTAACCAAAAGAACTTCATATCCCATGGAGCCCCAGGTGTTGATGCAACATGAGGCTCCGTTGAAGCAAATTATACAGTACATTCCTGAACCATGACTCTAGCCCATTCTCCTGCGTGCACACTCAGATCCTGTGGTTCCACACAGTATACGCTCTACATGCCACCAGAAACACACACAATCCCAGAAATGCACTGTTCACATACAGACCATGCAACTTTCCACCAGTTTCGCACAGGGTATACTTACAAATGCTACAAAGCTAGTATACACACTCACTGTAAAATGTAACAAACACAAGTGTGCCCATGACTTCAAGGACAGTGTTACAACTGAAGAGGTCAGCAACTGAAACTTTTTGGCTTTATACTAAAGACAAACAGAGAAATGTAATAGTTAGACAAAGAGAAAGAAAGTGGTCATTGTGATTGGGTGTCCAGCTCAGTATAGCCTCGTGCATAAATATCACATTGCCATCATTCATTCAGAATGACTGAGAAAGACATAATGAATGGAGCTGATGCAGGGTGATGGAGGAAGAGGATGATATGGGAGCACAAAAACAGGGAGATGCATTTTTTATGCCTGCTTCACAGTTCAGTGTATGAGACTTCATGACTGGTTGCCATCAATAGTGCTGTGGTTTTCAATAGTGTTTTTAATAGAACCTATAATTACACCAAAAATGCATTAAAATAGACAAAACCGTAAAACAGACTGAATATCAAAAATAGTTAAGAGCAGGAATCAACCAATATGGGTTTTTCAGAGCTGACACGGATGCAGATTACTGGTAATCAAGTACAGCCGACAGCTAGTATTTGGAGCAAATACACATTAAATGGCATTTATAACTAAGCTTCTTCATGAATAAGGGTGACTATAATTGAACATGTTAAATAGGAATAAAATTATTAAATTAGAACATGTTCCTCAAGTGATCAACTGAAATTGATCAGTTTGTCTCCTGCAGTTACATCTGCTGTTCTTCTGTTTTTTTAATATTTAACTGCTCGAACACTTTTATTGTTCACTAAAGCCCATGTCATAAAGCAACATTAATTATTGTTTTCCAAGGCTCTGTTTCATGGTAATTTGTGGCTGCATTTTTGGTTTACTTTTTGCACTTGTGGCTTGAAAGATATTGCTGAGAGTGCAGAGTGACTACAGACAGAGTGAGGTGACTGCACAAGACCTGAAGTGATGCATTCAATTTATTGATAACCGGCCAATAAAAATTATGATACAAATACTCAGAAGAGCCAAATATCAGCCATGATAATCAGTCAGGCAGATAATCAGTCTATCCCTAGTTAGGAGTGACTGAAACACCTTCTAAAATATCAATAAGAAATATTGGTCATAAAAGTTAAAGAAATTGTCACTCTGTCAGTTCTTTAGGTAGAATGCACAAGCTGTTTGAACCATATAACCTAAAATCTGCTTCAGTTTTGCTTCTGAAACAACTAAAAGATTCAAAATGAGGACATGGGGGTCATCCTGGCTTGTACAGAGCAAATGATAATGAATTATTTAAGATACCTACAATCATTGTAAAAGGAAGACAGACAGACAACAAATGGAAAGGTTCTTCTGGTACTAATCAGCACACAGACAGCAGGGTTTTGAATCAATTGTAACTGATTCATAACATTTTTGAGTGGGCCAGATAGAACAGCATAATACTGGTTATCAAAGCATGCCTTATCTTCATCATCATCCTAGGGCTAGGCACTACAACAGTAATGATACATCAGATGCAAACTGCCATATAAGCACTGTCAAGAAAACACAATGTTCAGTTGCATTTGAAATTCAAAGTGTGCTCCTTTCTTGGATTATAAACATCCTATCACATCCCTTGATAATGGAGCCCCATGACTCTCCGCCACTCAGTCAGGCATGCTAGTTCTGTTGCCTGAGCCTTTTGTTACGTCCCTCTACACCTGTAGACCTCCCCTGGTCTACAGGGGAGGTCTACAGTGATGATCGTAAATGGTCTTCACGTATACACTACTTTTCTACCTTAGTATTCAGAGTGCTTTATAGTGCTTTATAGTCTTTCCCAATCACCCACTAATGGCAGTAGAGCTACCATGCAAGGTGCTTATCTGCCATTGGTAGCAACTTCGGTTCAGCGTCTCGCCCTAGGACACTTCAGCACCTTGATAAATTGACAAAAGCCATAAAATTCCAAATAAAAATATTTGAAATGAAATTTTTTTCTCATAGGTTTTTATAAAAAAAATAGGTAACTTTAAAATTATCACTACTAACTGACATCAACTGAAATTCTCAACTATATTGCCTTTTGTCAACTCTGCAGCTTCAAAGCTTCTCCCACTTGGACTTCCAGTGGCGTGACGATGAAGATAGCAGCCTAACTTGTCAGCTCTTGATTGAACTACCATTAACCCCCTTAAATCTAGGTGATTTACAACCAAAGTGTTTTTCGGTAAATGATCATGTCGGGGGGAGAAGAAAAGGGTCTCAGTAGGCATTAAGAAGTAAAAAAAAAAAGGACGCTGGCACAGAAGATGCGGGCTGTAGTGACGAGGCTATGCTAGCAGAAATAGTCACATTAGCCTCCATCCGTGACACCATAAATGAAACCATGGTCAAAGCTATGTCTGGACAACAAAACAATATCCAAACAGTTAACAGATATCAACCAGAAGCTGGAGGAAACTGCCGGAAAAATAGAGGCTACTCTACAGAGACTAGATGAAGCACACCGGAAAGGCGAAAGCATTTGGTGTGGAGGTGCAATAGGTTTTAACTCATACTGTGATTGTGATTATGATTATCATTATATCGTTGTTTACTGTTGCTATTGTTGCTCTACTGTATGATGTCTGCTGCTGTAACATGGGAAATTTCCCCGGACACGGTGAGTAATAAAGGATTATCTTATCTTATCTTATCTTATCTTATCTTATCTTATCTTAACTCAGTTGCAGAAAACCCAGCTGGAACTGAAATCAAAGATCACTGAGCTTGAGGGACACTCACGCCGCAACAATATTCGGATTTATGATACTGAGAAAGGAGCTGAGGGGACCTCTATGGTTCGCTTTGTGGAGAACTTTATAAAAACTGAACTGAGAACACTGGCCTGAACGAACTGGGCACTGAATGCGCACACAGAGCAGCCGGACCTAAACCTGCCGAGACTGCTCCCCCAAGATCGACGGTTGTGAGGTTTCTGGGTGTCAACATGTCATGATATCTACAGGTATGGCTTTAAACTAAACCTTGTGACACAAAAAGGGCATTACTCTTTTTTGCTTTTCAGTACTTTAAATTGGGATACAAGTATTAGTAGTCATTCCAATGGTGGTATTATGCATAGGCGTTTCTAGCCCATTTTTGGGGGTGCTCAAGCACCCCTAAAATTGAATCCCAGCACCCCTAAAATTTGAGAGATTTTTTTTTGTACTGCATGTCCTTTTTATTTAACAAACCAGAAAAGTGTAAAAATCATACAGTACTTGGTTGATACGTAATGTTTTAACAACAAAAATACAGCACTCCTCTCCCCCCATCTTGCCTCAAAATAGTTTGATCCCGCCTAACTTTCCCAACTTGGGCTCTGAGCCTTTACCTGCAGAGCGAAGCGCTGCATATGTTCTGTAGTAGTGTAAGTACCTGGTTTAAATCAGGATACGTGGCACAATTCTTAACTTCTACCACTCAATACCAACACATTATTATCATTACAAGTCCTCGTTTTTGCTGCATTTAATCACAGGTTACTGTTTATGTTGTTAGGTAGGAGTTAGCAGACGTTTTTTCTAGCTAGCAAACGTTACAGGTGGTCAGTGTCTGTTTGAACTGGACTGAGAGAAGCTAGCTGTTGTGTCAGTACATGTGTTAATATTAAAGCTAAGGTTCTACTGACTAGCTAACTGACTGGATGCCCATTAACATTATAACTCCTATTGTGTGTGTGTGTGTGTGTGTGTGTGTGTGTGTACAGACAGACAGACAGCCTCATCATGGACATAAGACTTTTTTTTTTTTTTTTTAAAGAGCCAGGATCAGGTAAGAGTGTAAGATCAAATGGTTTATCTATCATGAGTAATGTTGTAAGTTGGATCAATGTATCAGTGTTTATAGCTCTTATTAGACATAAAATGCATTGTTTGGTTATTTGCCTTTAGGCTGACAGCACAAAGAGAGAGAGAGGACGTTATTTATTTGTGTTCTTATTGGTATTTTTCATATTTATGTAATTTTTCATCTAGCTGAATACAATCTATTTGTGTATGATTGTCAGTCCAAAGAGGGAGAGACTAAAAAGGGGAAGGAGAGGAGAGAGTACAAGTCAGGAATAACCAGGTAAGAAAACAAACAGAATAGGGGCATGCACAACAGCACCTGTTAAGATGACAAAGAAAAACATTCCATTCACAATATAATTTTACACATATGTCATAGATGTTATGTGTTCTCCCCACAGTAAATGCTTTCCAGAAGCACACTTAACAGATATCAGTGGACTTCATTTTAAACAGGACGTCTTCATTACATCTTCCTAATTATCTGCATGCTTTAATATTTACTTAATTTCACTACAAAAGGAGGAGAAGAACAGGGAGAAACCCCGGTGGATGAGAGAGAGCAGACCAGGGAAAGAGATGCTGTGCATCGCTTTTCAAATAAAAGTCAAAAATTAAGTCCAAGGTCCGTTTTTGGTGTTTTTGGTGCTCAGTATAGGGGGCTGGTTTACTCCAGAAATATACATGCTGTTTATGTGTATATTAAGGAGCTGCTGTATCTAAATTAGTCACTTTTCCAAGAAATTAGGGTTGTGATAGGTTTCTTTTTTTTGATTCCAGAGCATTCCTCCTTTGCTGAGATTCAGCATTTAAATATCCTTTATCAGATTGGATGGTTTAGTCACAGACTTTTTCAAAAAGTGTTGCTTTTCTTTGACAAATGTGGGAATGAAATTGCATTAAAATGTAAAAAACAGTGAAATTTATCTTGTCTGACCAGGCACCTCTGGGTGCTCAGCACCCCTAAACCTCTGATCCTAGAATCGCCCCTGGTATTATGTTTGTTTTGTTCTTTTTGAAATGTTAGTTGTTAAAGGTGACTACCTTCAAAAAGTGTAATGACATGTTGACACCCATTTGCAATGCATACATGTGATTATAACATACACATAAAAATTACATGTACTAACGTGAATTCGGGGAGCTCTGTAGTAGTTTATGGTTGATTAATTTAAAAATACAACAATAATGTTAAATTTTACAGTAGCAGTGCAGTGGGATTAAACATGTTAAATTTAATTGTACAATGTCGTGTTACAAGCAAAATAACCTATACCTAAGTTATAACTTAGGTATACCATTACACTTTTTGAAGGTAGTCACCTTTAACAACTAACATTTCAAAAAGAACAAAACATACATAATACTACCATTGGAATGACTACTTATACTTGTATCTCAGTTTAAAGTACTGAAAAGCAAAAAACGATTTTGACATTACCCATGCCATGTTGAATAAGAATATCTCAGTAACTACAAATATAACCCTGCTGCTTTTTTGTACAGTGATAGACAGATGGAACTGTCTTGTAGAAAAATTTGGAGTCTCTGGTACCTGTCCCACACTGAGATTTTTGCCACCAAAAACAGCCAATTAAAAATCTCGTCCAACTTTGGGAGCTCATATTTTCCAAACTGAGGTACCTAGAAAGCTCCAGTTTGCTAAGTTATCACACACGTTTGTGGAGAATGGAACCCAGGGGTGTTAGAACACTTCTGTGCAGTATTTCTAGTACTTTTAAGGTCCCAAACCCCACTCGTGAGTAGGTATCTCTTAATTTTTAGCATTTTTAGCAAGCCCCCATGGCCTGCAGAGTGTAGGGAAACACCTGGGGATGTTTGTGGGGCACTAGCTACATGCAGAGGCCTTGTTTACCAACTCACAGCTCTCTGGTATGTCTAGAGGCTGAGAAATAACCACTTAAAGATAAAAAAAAAAAAAAAAACGCTGACGAGGCTTTTTATAGCCCAAATTCTGAAAATTTCAGATCCCCACAACTCAGAAACTATTTGAGCTACAGGCCTACAATTTTGCATAAAACGTATTTTTGTGACTATCTAATGGCATGCAAATTTAGGACTAATTTGAAAATGGTGCAGCAACAACCCCAAGGAATATCTGGTCATTTCACCTGGAATGATCCAGGGGTAAAATGATATCTCAGGTAAAGAGGTAGAAGGCACAAATAACATTTTGGCAAGAGACTCACTTAACAAACCAAGAGCTTGAAAAGATGAAGAAAACAGGTTTTAGACACACTTACTATTCATCGTTCAAAACAGGATGCAACAGAGGTGTAGCTATTCTGATGCCAAAGTCTGTTCATTTTGAGCTTCTACCAGAGACCGAAGATAGAAAGGGCAGGTTCATCACAAACTAGATGATAAAGAGTTGACTTTGCTAAATGTTTACGCGCCTCCAGGTAGCAACAGGGTGTGTTTTTTTTAAATACTCAAATTAATTGCATTCTAAACTGCTGGAGTTCTGATTTGCGCAAGTGACTTCATCATGACCTTAAATCCAAAGCTGAACACAACTAACCAAAAAAAGGAAAATCACCAACATTGAAAGATGGTTTAAAAGAAGTGTCCAGGATCGCTTGATAGATGTTTGGAGAGATTTTCACAACCAGGTCAGACAGTATACATTTTACTCAAATCGACATAATGCCTACTCAAGGACTGATTACTTATTCATGCAGAAATCCGAGAGACATAGGTTAAAAGAATGTGATGTGACATATCAGATCACTCCCCTGTCCACTTAAAATTGCACTTAGATAGTGAACATAAGACAACAACATGGAGATTAAATATCAGCATGTTAAACAACCCTGGAATCAAGGAAAAAATACAGAACGAACTAAAAACATACTTAGAGGATAATGATGATGGCAATGTGAACCCAGTGATACTGCTGGATGCCGCCAAGGCAGTCCTAAGGGGGAAACTTATATCAGAAACCGCTTTTATTAAAAAGACAAAAACTCAAAAACTTCTAGAACTGCAAAAACAACTTCTAGATCTCAAACAACAACACAGTAAAAATGGGGATCCACAATTACTGCTGCGAATGAGGCCAATTAAACAAGAAATTGATAAGATATATTGTGATGAAGTAGAGAAAAAACTAAGACTTACAAAACAGACATATTATGAGGCAGGTTCTAAATCCTCCAAGATATCAGCCTGGAGGCTGAAGAAACAGCAAACACAAAATACAGTCTTCAAAATTAAAGATCTCATTACTCGGGATGTGCGCGACTAGTCGTTTAATCGTTTAACCGCCTACTCATTTATTAAACGTTTAGTATTTTACTAGCCGGTTAAACAGTGCATTAAACATCATGCACTTTGTTCTTCGTGCGTCTGCCTCGGCTTCTTTGTAAACAGGCTGAGCAGCCAGGGAGAGAATTGCTCCTCCTCCCCTCCCCTCACATGCACACGTAGCAGGGGGCAGGGATACACAGTTTGGGGAAGAAAGTTTGGAAAGGTAATGTGGGAAGATGGCGACGCTCCCGCGTAAGAAAATCAGCACTGTTTGGCCGTATATTGACACAGCAGATGACAACAAGGTCGCCTGTCAGCTGTGTAAGCAGAAATCAGTGTTGCCAACTTAGCGACTTTCTCGCTAAATCTAGCGACTTTCCAAAGCGTCCTAGCGACTTTTTTTTTTTTGGTCAAAAGCGATTAGTGACAAATCTAGCGACTTTTTCTGCCGTTTTGGAGACTCTGACAGGAAAACTCGGATCATTCTGCAGTTACTGTCCTCAACGAGCAGCAGGTGCTGCTGTGAGCTTCTCCCGTCCCAAAGCACAGGCTGTCAGTCCAGTAACCCCGCAGCAGTCCCAGTGTCTGAGTAGGGGAGACCAACATCACTCCACGGCCAGACGGCAGTTGAACTGAGCATGTGCAAAGTCACTACAGATCCCATCCAGACTTACGGAGCGGAATATAAATGAAAATGTTTCTTCACTGTTATTATGTGGCTTTATAGACTAGTTGACTAGTCGCAAAAAATTTTTTTAGACGAGTCGGTTAGGAAATTAGTCGAAATTCCCATCCCTACCCATTATTATAAAGGTCACATACAAACTAGAAGGAATACAAAAAGCATTTGAGAAATTTTACCAGACTTTGTACACCCAGCCTACAACATTCGACGCTTGCAAGGCTGAGGAATTCCTGGACCTGCTGGACCTGCCGTTCTTTGAAAAAATGCAAAATGACAAACTAATTAAAGAAATATCTCTGGAAGAAATTGATAGGGCTATCTTCTTTCTGAAGTCCTGTAAATCTCCAGGGACTGACAGATTTCCAGGAGAATGGTACAAATCACTCAGAGAGCAATTAATAAGAATATTACAAAAGAGTTTAAATTACACCTTGAAGGAGAGAGTTCTACCCCCATCTTGGAAGGAGGCCACAATCTCAGCAATCCCAAAAGAGGGTAAGGACTTAAAGAATGCGGAGCATATAGACCTATTAGTGTCCTGAACCAGGATTATAAAATTTTTGCAGCTATTTTAACAAAAAGAATGGAGGAGACGATGCCCTTCCTGATTGATGAAGACCAATCTGCTTTCATCCAATGCAGGCAGACTCAGGACAATATAAGGAGGGCCCTGCATACCATTGGCTATATAAAAAAGGAAAAACTTGGAGCAATTGTACTGAGTATGGATGCAGAGAAAGCATTCAACTCAGTAGAGTGGCAGTTCCTATATGTATACACCCGTGGACAAAACTGTTGGTACCCCTCAGTTAAAGAAGGAAAAACCTACAATTCTCACTGAAATCACTTGAAACTCACAAAAGTAACAATAAATAAAAAAATTATTGAAAATTAAATAATCAAAAACAGCCATTACTTTTGAATTGTTGATTAACATAATTATTAAAAAAAAAAACTAATGAAACAGGCCTGGACAAAAATGATGGTACCTCTATAAAAGATTGAAAACTATTGGACCAGAGTGACATGATTAACTCAGGTGTGTCATTTAATTGACATCACAGGTGTTTCCAAACTCATAATCAGTCAGTCTGCCTATTTAAAGGGAGACAAGTAGTCACCCTGCTGTTTGGTGAAAAGGTGTGTACCACACTGAACATGGACAACAGAAAGCGAAGGAGAGAATTGTCCCAGGACATCCGAAAAAAAATGATAGACAAACATCTTAAAGGTAAAGGCTATAAGACCATCTCTAAACAGCTTGAAGTTCCTGTGACAACAGTGGCTCATATTATTCAGAAGTTCAAGACCCACGGGACAGTAGCCAACCTCCCTGGACGTGGCCGCAAGAGGAAAATTGATGACAAATTGAAGAGACGGATCGTTCGAATTGTATCCAAAGAGCCCAGAGCAACCTCCAAAGAAATTAAAGGTGAACTCCAAGGCCAAGGTACATCAGTGTCAGATCGCACCATTCGTCGTTGTTTGAGCCAAAGTGGACTTCATGGGAGACGACCAAGGAGGACACCACTGCTGAAAAAAACTCATAAAAAAGCCAGACTGGAATTTGCAAAAATGCATGTTGACAAGCCACAAAGCTTCTGGGAGAATGTCCTTTGGACAGATGAGACCAAACTGGAGCTTTTTGGTAAGGCACATCAACTCTATGTTCATAGACTCAAAAACCAAGCATACGAAGAAAAGAACACTGTCCCTACGGTGAAACATGGAGGAGGCTCAGTAATGTTTTGGGGCTGCTTTGCTGCATCTGGCACAGGGTGTCTTGAAAGTGTGCAAGGTACGATGAAATCTGAAGACTATCAAGGCATTCTGGAGAGAAATGTGCTGCCTAGTGTCAGAAAGCTTGGTCTCAGTCGCAGGTCATGGGTCTTCCAACAGGACAAAACACACAGCCAAAAACACCCAAGAATGGCTGAGAGAAAAGCGTTGGACTATTCTAAAGTGGCCTTCTATGAGCCCAGATCTGAATCCCATTGAACATATGTGAAAGGAGCTGAAACATGCCATTTGGAGAAGACACCCATCAAACCTGAGACAACTGGAGCTGTTTGCTCATGAGGAGTGGGCCAAAATACCTGTTGACAGCTGCAGAATGCTCATTGACAAATACAGAAATCGTTTAATTGCAGTGATTGCCTCAAAAGGTTGTGCAACAAAATATTAAGTTATGGGTACCATCATTTTTGTCCAGCCCTATTTCATTAGTTTGTTTTTTTAAATAATTATGTTAATCAACAATTCAAAAGTGATGGCTGATTTTGATTATTTAATTTTCAATAAATTTTTATTTCTTGTTACTTTTGTGAGTTTCAAGTGATTTCAGTGAGAATTGTGGGTTTTTCCTTCTTTAACTGAGGGGTACCAACAATTTTGTCCACGTGTGTATATAACATCCAACTATATGCATATTAATACACACATAAAAGAGGACTTGGACAGATGGGTGTCTCTGCCCATAGATCTTGGTAACAGAATAATGGCGATAAAAACAAAAATCTTGCCCAGACTACTTTACCTATTTCAGTCTTTACCCATTCATATTCCAGACAATCAATTTAGAGAATGGGACAAGGTGATTTCTCGGTTCATCTGGAATGGGAAAGCCCCCAGAGTGAAATGCAAAACTTTGCAGTTGCCAAAACACGGTGGAGGATGAGCTTACTGAACCTCAAAGACTTTTAATTAGCAGCACAGATAAGGCCACTCATGCTCTGGTGTAACCAAGAGTATGCTTCAAAATGAAAAGCCATGGAGCTGTCACGGTTGGATAGGCCTCTGCAGAGCCTGCTGGGATGTCCATTGACTGCCAAACAATATGATATCCAGAGCCAGTGGGTTAGGTCTTCTATAGAAATCTGGTCCAATACAGTAAAACAACTTAACATTCAGAAAGAAATTAGAATCTTAACGTGGCCAACATATCACCCAGATTTTAAAGCTGCTGGGGATGGCAGAGGGTTCATTCAGTGGGAAAGACAAGGTCTCACAGCACTATGCCTAGTGGTCAATAACAGGGAACTTTCAGATTTTAAAACCATGTCAGAGAGATTTGGTTTCAGTCTACAGGATTTTTACAGGTACCTTCAACTCTGTCATTATTTTAATAAAAATGATAAAGGACTCTTACCAAGAAATCTATCGGGTATAACGCAAATGTTCATCAGGGCCTGCAATACAAAAACTGTCCAGAAAGATTAATGGAGAGTTATACAGCTACATAACAGAATTAAGAGGTCACTCAACAAATTATGTAAAGGCAAAATGTGAAAAAGAATTGGGGATCGTAATCGCCCCTGAAAAATGGACAAACATAATTAATACACAAATCACAACTACTGCTTTACATACATGGAGAGATTTCATCCATCCATCCACCCATTCTTTATACAACGCTTTATCATCACTAGGGTCGCGGGGGGTGGGGGGGTGGAGCCTATCCCAGATGACTTTGGGCGAAGGCAGGGGACACACTGGACAAGTCGCCAGTCTGTCGCAGGGCTACATATATAGACAAACAATCACTCTTGCATTCACACCTACGGACAATTTAGAATAATCAATTAACCTCAGCATATTTTTGGACTGTGGGAGGAAGCCGGAGTGCCCGGAGAAAACCCACGCATGCACAGGGAGAACATGTAAACTCCATGCAGAAAGATCCCGGGAAAGTCGGGATGCAAACCAGGGAACTTCTTGCTGCAAGGCGAAAGTGCTAACCACTACTCCACTGTGCAGCCCCATTTGTCATGGAAAAACTGTATTAGATATTTTATAACTCAAAAAAAATTTTCCAAATAGACTGGGATGTGCCCCAAATGCTGGAGATGATGCGGCTATTGTGAAGCAGACCATACACACATATTCTGGGGATGCTCTATTCTTAAACCTTTCTGGGACATTGTTCATGGCGCCATCAGCAAAATCCTGTCTCATGATACTGAATTCACTTGCATGTCCTTTTATCTGGGGGATATGGAAACAAGCTTACCTAAAGGTGACGAGTACTTCCTAAAAATCTTCATGGCAGCGAGTAAAAAGGCTATAACAAGGCGATGACTCTGTGGGGAACCTCCTACTATTGACCAATGGGCAGCAATAATCACAAACATCCAGTGTATGGAATGCATGACTTTCAGTTTAAGGCTCCAAAAGGATTAATATGATGCTCTCTGGGAAAAATGCGACACATACCTCACAACAAGAGGCGATAACCCACTTTGTTTCTGATACATGGTTTATAAAAACAATATTATTGTCATATGGACTCCAGTATTGTGTTCCAATCCTATGTACCGTTGCTGTTCCCAGCATCATTACATATTCATTAAT
This sequence comes from Acanthochromis polyacanthus, assembly GCF_021347895.1. Classification (NCBI taxonomy): domain Eukaryota; kingdom Metazoa; phylum Chordata; class Actinopteri; family Pomacentridae; genus Acanthochromis; species Acanthochromis polyacanthus. The sequence goes on along the minus strand of NC_067114.1, from coordinate 32,992,428 downwards.
GTATGTATTTGTATCTTGTGTACAACTAGGCAAACGCATGGAGGACAGTTATTTTTCCTTCTCAGTAAAAAAGCTGGAGAGATAAACAAAATGATGAAATTCCAGGGCAGAGATAGAGAGAGATACCAAAGCAAATCACAGTGTAGAAAGAGATGAAAAACAGAGGTTGAAGTTGTACTTTCATAATAAGACATCCATCCATCATCTATACACCGCTGAATCCTCATTAGGGTCGCGGGGGGGCTGGAGCGTATCCCAGCTAACTCGGGCGAAGACAGGGGACACCCTGGACAGGTCGCCAGCCTGTTGCAAGGCTATGAACCCTGACAGTATCATCTGGCCCACAAAACAGACGATGATAGTACAGGCAGCGTGGAGATACTAAGTCAGGAGCGATGTTTAAATAAATTAGTAAAGTGAATTTGACACGAAATGTGTCACGAAACTGGCGTGTGAACCCAAGCAGCAGGCATATGCAGGAAGGTAAGATTAATAAGGATTTAATAGGGAAAACAAAACAAATTCCTAAATAAGGAAGCAGGTGGGAAACAACAGAGAAAGAAATTAAACTAAACTAAACTGACTAATCTAAACAGAAAGCGGACCTGAAGGCCGAGGTTAAATGCAACATAAAACTAAGTTAAATCAAAAGGGGAAGGAGGCTTACTGAGTCCAGTCCAGTGTCTAGCAGCGAGACAGAGTCCAAGGGGGGAAAACAGAGTCCGGGGAGTGACGTGCAGAAATGGAGAACAGAGTGAAGCGGTTGGCAGGACGCGAGTGTAGCAAGGAGGTTTAACAGATTTCCTCACTGGCTCTCAGCAGGTAACAGTCAACTTCTGACAGGCGCATGCATTTGCAGGTGAAGTCAACCAACCAGACAACATCCCTCAAGATTATGATGGAAACCTTGCAACCTAAGTGTGCAGAAATGGCAGGAAAATGTTGACTAGTGACTAGTTTTGACAGTGTGGTCTCAGTTTGTTCTGATGCATTTTAGATTCAAGATTCAAAAACTTTACTGTCATACACACATCAGAAACACAGTGATTACCCTGAGTGATGAAATTCTTATTTTGCGAACTCCCTTTACACAACTCAAATAAATAAAATGGCATAAGATAAAAATGAAATAAGAAATAATAATAAAAAAATAGAATAAAAATAAAATAAGATAAAAAAAATAGTTACAAATAAATTCTGTGTGCAAATGTTGGCAATACTGTGATGTAAATGCCCTGTAGGGAGGGGAAGGCTGCTCCACAGATGAACTGTGCTGTAGTAATGACACACTGTAGAGCCTTCCTGTCTTTACTGCTGCAGGTTCCATACCAAATGGTGATGGAAGTGGTCAGGACACTCTCCACTGTGCATCTGTGAAAGTTGCTGAGGAGTTTGGAGGATAATCCAAATTTCCTCAGCTTCCTTAGGAAGAAGAGTCTCTGCTGAGCCTTCTTGATAATCTGTAGTGTGTTGTGAGTCCAGGAGAGGTCTTCGCAGATGTGGGTGCCGGGGAGTTTGAAGGTCCTCACCCTCTCCACTTGAATCCCATTGATATGTAATGGAGTGTGTTGGTCTCTCCTCATCCTCGGGTCGATAATCAGCTCCATCTTCTAAGGAAAGATTATTATCCTGGCACCAGGACACCAGCTGAGCCACCTCATCCCTGTAGGCTGCCTCCTCTCCACAAGTGATCAGCCCAATGACAGTTGGGTCATCAGCGAACATGATGATGGAGGTGTTGCTCTGGGATGACACGCAGTCATCTGTGAAGAGGGTGTACAGGAGTGGGCTGAGTACACAGGTCCTGGTGCCAACTCTGACTGTCTGGGGTCTGTCTGTGAAAAGTCCAAGACCCAGTGGCAGAAGTGGGGTGTTAGTCCGAGAGTGAGGAGATTTTCAGCCAGTCTGCTGGGGATTACAGTGTTGAATGCTGAGCTGTAATCTATAAACAGCATTCAAACATATGTGTCCTTATTTTTGAGGTGTGAAATAGCTGTGTGAAGGATTGTATTGACATTGTTGCCTGTTGACCTGCTCTGATGGTAGGCAAATTGCAGGGGATATAATGTGGCTGGGATGGCTGCTTTGATGTGTGACATGACTAGCCTTTCAAAGCACTTCATTACTATTGGAGTGAGGTGTATTCCGGCAGGTTATGGTGCTTTTCTTCGGAAGGAGCACTATGATAGCAATCTTAGCATGAAGAGACTGATGACTGAGAGAGGAACAGATTGAATATATCAATAAATACCTCAGCCAGCTCTGAAGAACAAACCTTTACAGCATGACCAGGGATGTTGTCAGGACCAGCTGCTTTTCAGGGGTTAGTCCTCCTCAGAACCCTGCACACCTCAGTTGAAGTCACCGTAAGTGAAAAGCCTCTGCTGGTAAAGTCCCTCTATGGTGGTTGGTGTTGAGAGTGTTGAAGCGAGCGTACAACTCATTCAGCTCATCTGGAAGTGTGCTGTTGTGGCTGGCTGTGACCCTGCTGCTCCCCAGCTGGGTGTTAGTGATGTGTTTAGCAAATCAAGCTAATGTTATGGTGCATGCTGCTTTGGTGGGAGGCTGCTGAGGGTCTTAGTGTGTTTCTGTGAACAAACCTAAGTCAAGCTTGAAGTTCTGCTCTGGATCTGTTCCACTGAATGCACAGACTAACATACAACAGTGGACATGCTTCTATATTGTGGGTTTTCTTGGTGAGACAATAATTGATTTTCTACTTCGTTTCTAACCAGGCACCCTGTGATAAGTTGTAACTATCCCCAGTTGACCTGGGCGTGCTTCCTGAACAATCACCAGGTGTTAAAAGCCTGACAGAATGACATTGATCTATGTAGATGAAGAGGGATGTTTGTCGGACTGATAGGTGGCATGATGACTAAGACTGTGGTAATTTTAATGTTGGACTACATTGATTCTAATCCTCTCACCATTCTTGAAAAAGTACGTGTTTTTTATTGCGGCCCAGCACATTTCTTTCTACTGTCTGTAGATAATACTTATATGATGACAATTTTTGGCGAAGTTTTCTTTATCTAGTATCTCATCTTCACGCACAGCCAGGTCTGGCTGTGATGAATCTATTGACAAAACATATGGAGACGGCAACTATCGCCAGTTAACCTGAAACACTAGCAACACGTCACACTCACTTGAAAAGGCCCCATCCAATCGTAGCTATCCACACTGCAAGGAAAAAACAGCGAACTGTGCAAATGATGCTCCCGACATCATTTCAGCAGTTCAGAACGGGCAAAGGCAATAGGTCCATTGGTGTTTTCGTAGCAACAGATCTACGACCATACTCAATTGTTGAGAACCGAGGTTTTAAATTTACGATTGAGGTAAGCTTACATTAACTTCACTATAGATAAATGATTATGTCGTATATTTTTGAGCCTACTGGTATTCTAGTATATTTATGCTGCTAAATAAGAGCCTAACTAAATATTATTGCTTTTTAAAAGCTTCCTTTTTGTACTAGAAAAGTAATCTGAGTTATAGTTACAGCAGACCAATAAGCTGGAATTGTTAATGCTGCACTTGCACTTTTATTTATTTTATTTATTGGATATTGAGAACAGCAGCAGTATTACGATTATGAATGGTCTGAATTAAATAGTTTTACTGTCTTACTTTGTAATTATTTGTGTATTTACCATGGACTGTGCACATTAAACACACTGTACTAGAAATAGCTATGAGTTTTTTTTTTGTTTTTTTTTGTAAACCTTTTTCAGGTTCAATTAAGCTAAAATGGGATTCTTGGCTGAGTACACTACTGTGATGAAGCCTGTTGCCATGGTCCTTAACATCCCCCAAAGAGAGTCATTGTGCACATGGACTTCTTACTGCCAACACTTTACCAGTTGCAGGGGAAACTGAAGAGGCTGGAGTCATCTTCCAAAATGTGTAGACCTCTTGTTGATGCCCTGCAGGAAGGGATCTAGAAACGTCTCTGAGACATCATGAAATACTCCTATCAAGATTCGCGGATCCTAACATGGCGGACACAGGTAGGGACTCCTCGTTAGTGGACCGCCTCCTCACCCGAACCCGTTCTCACGACCATATCACACCTGTCCTGCAGAACCTCCATTGGCTTCCAATTTTACACTGCATCCAGTATAAATAAACTGCTTCTCCTCACCTTCAAATCCATCCAAAATCCCCCCCCCCCCCCCCCCCCCCCCCCCCCCCTACCCTGCCGATTTGCTCATCCCATACACCCCCCTCAGGAATCTCCGCTCATCCCACGCAAGCCTCCTTTCCATCCCGCACGGGACCAATCGGCGACATTGGGGGGACAGAGCCTTCGCCATCACTGCCCCCACACTCTGGAACTCACTCCCCTTCACCCTCCGTAACTGCACCAACCTCTCCACATTCAAATCCCTTTTAATGACTCACCTTTATAGAGATGCTTTTTTTGAAAAATACTACTTTATTTTAATATTTTAATTTTGTCGTTTTTAAATTACTGTTTATTGACTTTTTAACTCTTGCTTTATTTTATTGTATTTTATGTACAGCATCTTTAAGATTCCTGTAAGGCACTTTATAAATAAAATTTATTATTTATTATTAAGATTCAGAACATCCTGGACCACAGAGGAGACCATCTTAAAAGCTGGTAAATATACTTGTTTATGAATTCGATTGTAAGCTAGTAGACACTCACAAATATAAAACTTTATAATGTTACTGTCATTTGTGTCAGTGACAAAGTCACAGGGTGTCAAGAGTTAGAAGATCAGGGAGCTTTTCATCTCAGACATCAGCAGTTTGGCAGCCTATACAGTAGAAGAATGAGAAGAATACACATATCTAATTCTTTTGAAAGTCATTTATCTTTCCACAGGAGTTGTCTTCATCACACATCACCTAGACACAGAGGTGGACAAACACAAACAGCAGCAGCACAAACAGCAGTCTTTCTGATGAAGATGGCTTCTTTGGATCCATGGGGTCAAAAAAAAAAAAAACAGAAGTAGGAGAGCTGGAGAGGTACCTTCCATGTCCATCCAGTGGATGTATGGATCTACTGCATACCTTTCCTCATATCAAGAAGCTGTCACTCCAAGTCAACACAGGTCTTCCTGCATCTGCAGCCTGTGAGAGACTTTTTAGTCATGCAGGACTACTGTTCACTGCTAAACAGTCGCAGATTCACTGCATGAACCTTGAGAGCCAACTACTGCTGAAGCTTAACTGTCACTTCACTGAGTGAAGAACAAGCATGTTTTAACCAAACATGCACAGATACATACACACTGGTAAAGAGAGACTTCTTGTATGTACACAAGCTGCCTTATTGTAATGTCATTTTCTATCTAATGAGCCTGTGCCATTTGGAGGGAAGTGAAATACAGTGTACAGTGAATCTTGTCACTGGAAGTAGTTTGCACTGTTCAAACACACAAACTTTCCCTACTACAGGTGTTTGTTTCAAAAGCTTTATGTTGTGAGAAAGTGAGGTTTGGAAATGTGTGTTTATTGTGCCTTAATTTGTTACTTTGTAAAGATATATATATATATATATATATATATATATATATATATATATATATATATATATATTTACATTTTTTTATATTATTTGTAAATACCAGAATTTGCACATTATTTTACATTTTTGTCTGTCTGATCACATCATTTCTAAAAAAAAATAAAAATAAATCAGACAATGATAAACGAGTTACTCAGTACTTGAGTAGTCATTTCACCAAATGTTTTTTTACTTTTACTTAAGTGATTTTTTTGGATGACTACTTTTTACTTCTGCTAGAGTAATATTATTTTAAAGTAATGTTACTCTTACTTGAGTACAGTTCTAGCTACTACCTCTGAACATTTTAGAACTAATTTAGAGATGGGGGGTTCTGCAGGGATCAATGTTGCACCAAAAACACTGAACCTCTCCCCATTTCTTTGAAGTGATTAGATGAGAGCAATTGCTCAACCAGGTAGAAAAGAAAATGATAATCAACTTAAACACTGCTTATAACATAGAAAGAAATGAACACTTGTTCACAAAACTTTTAATCTCAGATATCTCTGATGAAAAAGAACAATGAATTGAATATGAATCCAACCACATGTTGTGATAGATAATAGCAGATAGTGATTCAGATCCCTCTCTGGGTTGTGGTTCTCCAGGGAGAGTGCACAACTTCTCCTTACTCAATACAGATGAGTAGGGGGACAAGCAGTGTGGTATTTTCATTTACCTTTCTCATTTTTGTGCGCAGTTACTGAGCACAAAACAGTGTCAAATTAGCAAACACGTTTATAATGCTTCTTCTGAGTCTCAGTTGTCAGGAAAGTTTGTGTTTCGTGCTTGTATAGTATCTGACAATCTAACACAGTCCAGTTAACTTGGATGGTGTGTATGTAAGCCAACTGCTGGAGAACTTGTGGTCCCACCTCAGTCTTTCTGTTTTGTTTTCACTAGCATTTCAACAAGTCACATTTCCTGTTATGTTTGCAATGTGAAATCAGTGTTTCCTCTAGGATTTTTTTGAGCAGCAGCGGCAGGCTCTCAGGGAGCCGAGGTAGTGTAAACAAATGACATTTGACTACAGATTTTACTTGTACAACCTATTTATTGAATGGCCAGTTGAAAATAGCTTTTTAAAGGCTGAATGTAAATATATATACACACACACACACACACACACACACACACACACACACACACACACACACATACACACACACATTTGGCCAAGCTCATCTGAAAATGCAGTCAGCAGTTACATCATGGCATGTAGATATTAGATCAACGCTATTAAGTTTATTCACATTAGCGATACTGAGTTGGCACCATGCCCAATTAACTTAAGCTACTGATATGTTACATAATGTTGGCTAAGCATCAATATTTTGCGAATGTCTGTTTACCTTGTAAAGTCTATTATGAGTTCTCTCAAGCTAATAACTTTTCTCCAGTAAGTCACTGCCCATTTTCCCAAGACAACACTCCTATGACTCGCTGACCTGGTACCTGGGTGCTTGACCTGATGTCACTTTCAAGGCCGCACTCTCGTGAGTAATTAATGTTGTATTACCCTGACATATCAAAGACTAGATACTGAGCAAGATAATTTTTCTGTAGTTTACATTAGTACTTGGGGGGTACACAACACAGTGCAGGACTCTGCTGTGAAGATGGAGACATGCGGTGGAGGTATATTTACGACAATTGTAAAAAAAAAAAAAAAAAGGGCATTTGAAGGACCACTCCTAAATGAATGTAGAGGAAACAGTGGACATTTCTGTGCTGATTTTATCATTGTAAAAACCTATTTCTGATGTAAGCCAAAACACTTTGAATTAATTTCATGTGATAGACTGTGCGTTTCAGTATATAAGCTGTATAAAAATAGGAGTTAAAAAATTTAGAAAGAGTTAAAGGTAAGTTAAGACAAGACATACTAAGACAGAATGTAGACATTTGTAAACAGTGGTATTTGTAGGAAATGGTATAAGAGACAATTCTTCATTATTCTGTTTTTAAAGAGCAAATAACAGCCTTTACTCACTTTATAGGAGTGTAATCAGACAACCTCTGTGAAATGATGGGTGAAAAAAATTAATGTTTTCAGATTAAAATATATTGAAAATATGTCTCGAGTCACTGTCACACTTTACATAACTACAAAACTATCATATGCAAATTAAGGCAATGACTCCTAAACATGTAGGGTGGATAAATATTGATAGCACAAGTGTTATCAGTGGAAAAGCAAGTCAGGAACCCTGATAGCGGTTTAAGTTAACTGAACACATCTTCCTTTCCAAAATTCCAAACTCAGACTTAGATTTCTAGACTTGAGTCAATTTTTCAGACCATATTTGACATCTGAGGTTTTAAATAATTCTATTACAGTGAGGGAAATAAGTATTTGATCCCCTGCATATTTGATGATTTTGGCCACATACAAAAAAACTAGCCTGTAATTTAATGCAGTTAAAGCTGCTGTCCGGAGTTTGAATCGCAGCGTCTCCCAAAACACTGGTGGTCCCACCCTCCGTCCCTCTGATTTCGCCCCTTTATTTGTGCATGCGCGCAGTACATGAGAGAAGTGCCCGGAGTGCTGCAGCATCTCGCCTGTTTTGCTGTTTTCCCCTCTTCTACATTTAGTACATTTAGTAAATAATAAAGGAATTACGTTAGAATGCTGTATTGAGTCTAACTTGTCCTAATACCAAAATAACATGAATCTGCTAGGACAAACGATTAAGTTTCAATATGTGATTACACTCGTGTATCCCTCTCGATGACGTTGTTTATCAAACTTAGTGCATTTACGCGTGTATATGTGTTACATTGTTTATTTATTTCTCTCTAGAGTTCAGAATTGCATGACTCCTCTGACGAAAAGTATGTCCCAGACGCCCCAACATCTTCCTCCAGAGGTCGGGCATCTAAACGAAGCCGTCAGGCGGGCTATGGAGGCCGTGGTCGGGGAGCGACGCGAGCACCCCGAGCCAAAAAACGTCCTGCAGTCTCTTGGCCTGACAAGCCGTGGGATTGGTAACTTTTCTGGAAGTTGCTGATCCCTGATGCTCTCTCCTCCACAAGCAAAACAAATGTGCGCGCGGTTGCGTAGTGCGTAGCTCGCCCACCTCTGCATGGGCTTGCTTGCTGTGCGCGTAACCGTTGATTGACAGCATGACAAAGCTGAAGCTCGAACTTGATTGGTCGGCAGCAACCGGCGCTTTTTGGAATAACATGGGGGTCTATGAGAGGAAGGCGGAGCTCAGGAATAAATTTTCATATCGCGTTATACTAACTTTATATTATAGTATCGAACTAGACTAACACATTTAAGCTTTGTTAAAAAAATGATACATAAATTGAAAACAAACGGAAACTCTGGACAGCAGCTTTAATCAACATAGTAAGATGCAAAAAAAACTGACCGACTTGGAGAATAGATCCAGAAGAAACAACATACGGCTCTACGGGGTACCAGAAAATACAGAAGGCACTTCAATGATGGATTTTGTCAACAATCTGCTCACCACCAAACTCTCCCTGCCAGACGGAATCAAATTAGAGATCCAGAGAGCACACAGAGCCCTAGTCGCAAAACCCGACCCAAACTCACCACCCAGGTCTATTATCGTGAACTTTCTACGTTTCGAAATCAAAGAGATGGTGCTAAAGTCAGCATGGAAAAAGAAGGTGTGTGTGGGTGAAAAACAGATCTTCTTTGATCACAACTACTCGAATGAAGTAATGATAAAGCGCCGAGCCTATAAAGAAATCAAGAAGGCTTTAAAGGAAAAAGGAATACGTTTCCAGACCCCTCTCGCAAGAATCCGCATCCACTGGAGCAGTGGGACTCGGACCTATGAGAGTGCCCGGGAGGCAGCACTCGCCCTGGGGGCACACGGAATAGAAGTGGAGACTCCGAGGGTCACATCGGATATGAACATGGAGGAATGTATCCGGAAAGCGTTTCCATGGCAACGCGTAGCTTCCAGAGATGACGGAAACCAGACGGCATCACGAGCGAGAGAGAGACTGCAGGAGTTCAGGAGAGAAACACAGCGCTGATGAGACAGATAAGTGACCATGCAGGACTGAATCTAAAAGAACTAGTAGTAGAGGTGATGGAGATGACTGGGGCGAAAGACACTCAAGGACATTGTGCAGGAAAGATACATTTTCAGTTTTGATTAACATAAGGGCAAAGTAATACTCCCCCCCCCCCCCCCCTTTTTTTTTAAAATATATAATGCATTTAGTTTTAAGATGCAAGATTTGCATTTCTTCTTTATTTATTCTCTGCCTCCTTTTTATAGACCCCCTCTAAAATATAGCCCTCTCTAACATTATAAAACTGCTTGGTCACTACTAAGAATACAGGAATTGCATCCGACTGTTTGGATTACATTTGGAACAATGTTGGACATGTCTAGAAGGAATGGAAGATATTACTCCACCCCTAGGGGGGGGCCCATCCCTTCGGGAAGGAATATCCCCCCACCCACCAACAGGGACTCAAAGGGAATAATGTTTTCCCTACTCACGGAAGACACTGCTCTTGTTCGTATTTCTGTTGGGACATTGTTCTGTCCCTTTTGTTTCTGTTCTGAAGATCTACATACATCTGCAATAATAACTGAAGGTAGTACAGTACACGGGGAGGTCTTAAGTTACTTTACATCATAGGACAAATGGTGAAAATAGTTACTCTTAATGTTAACGGGATTCTTAAACCGGCTAAGAGGAATAAAATTTTAACTAAATTACAGAGCGAAAAAATAGATATAGCTTTTCTACAAGAGACACATCTCACAGAAATAGAACATAACAAACTTAAAAGGAAAGGTTTTAAGCATGTGTTCTCATCCTCGAATAGATCAAAACCCAACAGAGGGGTGGCCATTTTGATTTCAGGGAACATTGTTTATGAACATCTAACACAAATAACAAGCAAGGAAGGTACTTTTATTTTGATAAAGGGCAAGATTGATGGTGTTTTAATAACTCTGTATAATGTATATGCACCACCAGGGTCAGGGTGGGAACTCTATCAACAAATATTTGACAAAATAATGATGGAATCAGAGGGAATAACAATTTGTGGAGGAGACTTTAATTTAACTTTAAACCCAAATATGGACTCCTCTGGTACAAGAACGCACAAACCCAATAATGCTGCTAAAAAAACACGCACTTTAATGGCAGAGTTAGATATAACTGATGGAGAGAAAATAATTTGTTAACTAAGGACTATACTTACTTCTCCTCCCCACATTCGACATACTCAAGAATCGACTATTTCCTGATGTTCAAGAAGGATAAACAGTGGGTGGAAAAATGTCAAACAGGATGTATGGATGTATCAGACCACTGCCCAGTTTATTTGTCAGTAAACATAGGAACTAGACGTAAAGAAACACTCTGGAAACTGAACTCCAGTATCTTAAATAAAGACACGGCAGAACATTTAACAAACGAAATAAAGGAATATCTAAAATTTAATGATAACGGAGAGGTGCCACCGACTGTGCTTTGGGACGCATGTAAGGTAGTATTGAGAGGCAAATTAATCACTATGACATCCTTGCTTAAGAAACGCAGGAAGGAAAAACTGGATAAACTTTATAGCGAACTAGAAATATTAGAACAGCGACATAAAAATTCATTAAACTCGAATATAAAAATAGATGAAAATTTTAAAAAATGAAATAGACGAGATATACGCACAGGAAATCCAGAAAAAAATAATGTACACTAAACAAAAATACTACAAGGGAGGCAGTAAGCATGCTCGACTCCTTGCCTTTAAAATGCGAAAACAACAAGCAGATAATACTGTTTACTCCATAAAAGACCCAGTGACTAAACAAACTTACCATGACATTGATAATATTAAAAATTGCTTTAAAATTTTTTATGAAAAATTATACGCCCAACCACAGGTAGATAACGACACAAAAATGCAAGATTTTCTGAAATCATTGAATCTACCAGCTCTTTCTGAAACTCAAAATAATACATTAACGTCAGCGATAACAGAAAAAGTCAAAAACGCCATAGCAAGACTGAAAAAAAATAAATCCCCAGGTCCTGATGGATACACAGCACAATGGTACAAAACTCTAAGAGATGTATTGATGCCTATTTTAGTGAAAACATTTAATTGGGTTTTGCAGACAAAAGAGACTCCAACTTCCTGGAGGAAAGCAACAATATTGGTTATTCCAAAACCAGGAAAGGATAAATCAGAATGCACTAATTACAGGCCAATTAGTGTACTAAACCTAGATGACAAGATGTTCACTTCTATCCTTGCTGAAAGATTTGACAAGATTCTACCACAGATCATACACTTGGATCAAACAGGGTTCATTCAAAGTAGACAAACCCAAGACAATATAAGACGTACACTACAGATTATTAGACACATTAACCAAAACAATCTCCAGGCTATGATAGTGAGCTTGGACGCAGAAAAAGCCTTCGATTCTGTAAGATGGACCTTCCTATTCAAGGTTATGGAAAAATTTGGCTTTAATGAGACAATAATACAAACAATAGAAACACTATACAAAAACCCAACAGCACGGCTGAAGATTAATGGAGAACTCTCAGAATCATTTATACTAGAACGATCAACAAGACAAGGATGTCCACTGAGCCCTCTTCTCTTTGCCATTTTTATAGAGCCCTTAGCTCAAGAAATAAGACAAGATGAAACAATTGAGGGGATAAAAATAGTAGATGACCAGAAACTGGCGTTATTTGCTGACGATGTACTAATATATCTGAGTAACCCAACACGATCCTTGCCAGCATTAATGACATGTTTAAATGAATACGGCTCTTTCTCAGGTTATAAATTAAATGTTCAAAAAGCACAGATCATTAGTTTTGATTACAATCCTCCTGCTGATCTCCGTCAGGAATATCAGCTAAACTGGGATGAAAATTCTATAAAATATCTAGGAATTCATATCCCTAAAGATCTGTCAAGATTAGCTGAAATCAATTATAAACCTCTGACTAAGGAAATCAAGGAAGATATTCATAGATGGAGCCTGATACCATATCTGAGCCTCAACTCACATGTCGAATCCATCAAGATGAACATCCTGCCAAGGGTTTTATACCTTTTTCAGTCATTGCCCTTATAAGCACCAGAAAAACAATTTCAAGAATGGGACAGATTAAGTTCTAGGTACATATGGGCTGGGAAGAAACCCAGGATACGCTACAAGATACTCCAGCTTTCAAAAGAAAAAGGAGGACTAGCTCTTCCTATTCTAAAAGATTATTACAAGGCAGCCCAATTTAGGCCTTTAATTTACTGGTGTACACCTAGTTACAAGGCTGTATGGAAAAATATTGAACAAACAATGGGAAAAGGTTTTCCAGTCAGTGTGTTGATTGGAGACCCATCACTACACAAACAACTTACTGATCAAGATAATCCATGGATCACTAATTCATTAAAGCTTTTGAGTGATGTATCAAAACAGTTCAATTTAAAAAAAGACGTTCGAAGTCTTGAAATCGTTTGCTTATGACCCACAATTTACACCTAATCAACACGACCATAGATTCGAGGAATGGACCTCCATCGGGCTTACAACATACTATTCGCTAATAAATAAAGGTACGGTTAGAAGTTTCCAAGATCTCAAGGACAATTTCGGTTTACGAAACCAGGACCTGTTCAGGTATATACAAATAAGAGACTATATCCGGAAAAAAATTCTAAAAAATTATGAACCTGAAAATGATATCCTACAGGTATTTGTAAAACCTTACAAAGATGAACCAAACAAGAAGATAATTTCAAAACTATACACAAGTCTTCAATCTCTTAACAAAGAAAATACATCTAATGTAAAATCAAGATGGGAAACTGAAGGCAACACCATAATTTCACAGGAGAATTGGACGGAATTTTTTAAACAACAATGGAAAACAACAAATTCTCCGCTCTGGAGAGAATATGCATGGAAAAATGTAATTCGCTATTTCTGTACTCCATATCAAAAGAGAACATATTCCAATCAGTTCGAATGTTGGAGAGGTTGTGGAAGCAAAGAGGCGAATCACTATCATATATTCTGGTGTTGCCCTGTTGTGACCCCATTTTGGTTACGTGTACATCAAACTCTAGAGACTGTGTTTTCAACAAAAATAACTTTTTGTTTCAGTTTGTTATACTTGGTGGAATTACAGGAACTAGATTGGAGGAACAAAGATAAATATTTACTGAGAATATTACTGGTGAACTGTAAGAAATCAATAACGAAGAAATGGATGAAGAGGGAGGCACCTAGTGTAGATGAATGGATTGATATAGTGTACAGCATTTTTGTAATGGAAAGAATCATGTTTAATTTAAGAACACAAAAAGAGGCATTTATTAATAATTGGCAAAAAGGGTGTGCTCTGATTTCAGGTAATTTCAGATTGTACTAACAGAATACTTATATCTTCTCAACTGGAGGTGATTACCAGTCCACTTATGTAAGTTTTTACTTTCTCCTCGATACATCTGTACTTATCTATAGGTCTTCAGGTTGATTGTTTGACTGTTAGTCTGTTTACATGTAAAATCATAAACCAATAAAAAGTAAATGACAAAAAAAAGAAAATGCATTGACACATATCTTATTGCATCTGTATACAAAGCCTAAAGCCTCAAATCACAAATCTATACATCTTGATTTTGCCCTGAATCTTTATTTTCTTAAAATTCTCATCATAAGTGGTGATTGATATCTCTGCTGCTGGACATGCAATTCCCTCTTGTTATGCTCTGCAGCTTTTGTATACTTGGAGTAGCAACCCACAAACCAGTTCTCAATCGGCTGCAAGTTCTGGCTGAGGTGAAACTCCAGCTAACAGTGGCTCTTGAGAGAGTAGGCCAGCACAATATTAGGAAAATCTGCCAGGTGTGACAGGTTGGGTTTGGCTGACAAGCAGTGACTGATCTTTCAAAATAAAATGTGTGCATATTGCATATATACACAATTGTACCTTTTCTCTGAAAAGCAAATTATGTGCCAAATTAAGACTGTCTACGATATAGCATCAGCAAATTTCCCAATTCTACACTCCAAAAATTTATACTGGTCATGGGAAAATAGCTGGACTGGACTGGACTGAGCTCGAGCTGGACTGAACAATAGCTGAACTGGGCTAGGACTGGACTGGACTGGACTGGGCTGGACCCAGGGGCAAGATTGGACTTGAGACTAAGGAGACCACTCCTAGGGGAGGACCAATTGGAGTGACCCCTGCAGGGGCGCCACTTGGTGTTGTGGTGGCGTGACTCCTTTTCGGGACTGGTGGGGAGGCGCCAGGCCTCTTCTGGGTTTGGGGGGAGGCGCTACACCTCGACAAGGACACGGAGGATGCAGGACACCTCAACAAGGACATGGAGGAGGCAGGATGCCTCAACAAGGACACGGAGGAGGCGTGACGCCTCAACAAGGCTGCAGAAGAGGTGGGACGCCTCAAGGCTGCAGAGGAGGCGTTTCGCCTCTTTGAAGCTGCAGAGGAGGCGTTTCACCTCTTTAAGGTTGCAGGAGAAGCTTGTAGCTTCTTTGAGACTGCAGGAGAGGCGTGAACCCTCTTTAAAGCTGCAGGAGAAGATTTTAGCTTCCTCAAGGCTGCCGGGGAAACTCTTAGCTTCCTCAAGGCTGCAGGGGAAGCCTTTAGCTTCCTCAATGCTGCAGGGGAAGCTTTAGGCTCCTTCAAAGCTGCAGGGGGAGCCTTAAGCTCCTTCAAGGCTGCAGGGGGAGCCTTAAGCTCCTTCAAAGCTGCTGGGGGAGCCTTAAGCTCCTTCAAAGCTGCAGGGGGAGCGTTGAGCTCCTCTAAGGCCGCGGGGCCCGTAAGGGCCGGAGACGCGGCGATGGCCCCACAAGGACAGGAGACGGGCGATGGCCCCCACAAGGACAGGAGACGGGCGATGGCCCCCACAAGGACAGGATGGCCCCCACAACAACAGGAGAAGGGGCGATGGCCCCCACAAGGACAGGAGGCGGGCCAATGGGCCCCTCAAGGACAGGAGGCGGGCCAATGAGCCCCTCAAGGACAGGAGGCGGGCCAATGGGCCCCACAGGAACCAAAGACGGGCCAATGAGCCCCACAAGGACAGGAGACGGGGCGACGGCTCCCTTTAAGGACTGGAGATGGGGTGACGGGCCCCGCAAGGACTGGGGATGGGGCGACGGGCCCCGCAAGGACTGAAGACAGGACGATGACCCCATACGGACAGAAGGCAGCGGTATGGTCCCCATACGGACAGGAGAGAGGGAGGTGGCACGGGGCCCCTCCTCACCTGGGAGTGAGGCGGCACAGGGCCTCTCCTCCGCCAGGAGTGGAACGGCACGGGGCCTCTCCTCGGCAGGGAGTGAGGCGGCACGGGGCCTCTCCTTGGCTGGGAGTGAGGTGGCACGGGGCCTCTCCTCAGGAGGGAGTGAGACAGCGTCGACCCGCTCGGACACAGTGGTGGCGTCGACCCGCTCGGAAAGTGAGGCAGCACAAGGCCCCTCTAACCCTGCAGGCGAGGTAGCACGAGGCCCCTCCAGCACTGCAGAGGAGGTGACACAGGGCTCCTCCAGGGCAGGAGTAGGGGAGCCATGGCGTCTTCTGCAGTCGAGTCTATGGCGACTGGATTTTCTGGCGGGCGAATCTATGGTCAACGGGGAAATAGGGCCCGGTTGGCTGCCAAGGGAGCCACCGGAGAAGGGAGCGGCGAGCCTTTCTATGGTTGCACCAGCAGCCTCGACCCCCTTGAGGTATGCCATGATTGTTTCTTGGGCCCTAGGATCTCGAGAGAGATCCTGAGACCTGTCACAGCCAATTCAGGCAGCCCAGAGGAGCCTCAGGCCTGTAGAGGCAGCATGGTAAGCCTCAATGGCAGCAGAGGCCGCCTCAGTCCCCATCACACCACGACACTCAGCCCATCTCTCTATAACTGCCGAGGCGGCCGCAAGTGTCTCTGTGGTTGAGGGAATTTTAGAAAAAAAAATAGAGTCTGCTGGATTCTGATTTGGCTGGATCATTCTGTCATGAACCGGTGAGCGAACCCAAGCAGCAGGCACAGACAGGCGGTTGAATTATTAATGATTTAATAAAAAAAAAAAAATATATATATATATATATATATATATATATATATATATATATATATATACCGGGCTTTGCAAAAGTTCTGTTACACGGTTTCATGATCTTTAGAGATGTTTACATGTCGGAGTGAAAAATTCCATTAAACAAACTGAAAGTTCTACCTTATAGGCAGTTGTCATTAACACAGATTTGTTCTCCGGTGAAGTTGTATCAAGATGGAAGTCAAAAGAGTTGAGATATCTGCTCTCCTTCATGCTGGTCACAACAAGTCTGACAGAGCCAAGCAGCTGAACATCAGCCGGATGACCGTCCACAGAGTCGCGGAGAGGCTCAAGAATGGTGAAGATCTTTCAGATGATCTTTCAAGAATGGTGAAGACCTGAAAGATCTTCACCATTCTTTAGCCTCTCCGCGACTCTGTGGACGGTCATCCGGCTGATGTTCAGCATGAAAGAGAGCAGATATCTCAACTCTTTTGACTTCCATCTTGATACAACTTCACCGGAGAAAAAAATTGTATTAAGGACACCTGCCTATAAGGTAGAACTTTCAGTTTATTTAATGGAATTATTCACTCCGACTTGTAAACATCTCTAAAGATCATGAAACCGAGTGTAGCAGAACTTTTGCAAAGCCCGGTATATATATATATATATATATATATATATATATATATATATATATAAATAAAACAGAAAACTCTTAATCAAGGAAGCAGGGGGGAACTAACAGAGTGAAGAAACTAAACTGAACTGAACAAAGGGCGGACCCAAAGGCCGAGGTAAAGCTAAACATGAAACTAAACTAACCAGGGAGGAAACTCACAAAAAGTCCGGAGAACGGGAGACGAGGTCGGAGGGGGGCAGAGCAGAGGGAGCCGGAGATGGGGGATGTAGCGATGGCCGAGGAGCAGACAGTCTGAGAGCAGACGGAGGTGGGGAAACAGAGCCGGCAGGATAATCCAACTGAGTGAAGCGGAGTCCAGGTAGGGGCGAGCATGTGGTGAGAAGCATGAGGCATGAGGCAGGGCGTGAAACAATTATCCAGTGGTGTGCTGTTGGCAGAGCTGGGCTTTTATCAGGGGCTGTGCTTCATTAGATTGATGAGCCAGAGCACAGGAGCAGGAGGTGGCGTGACAGCTACATATATAGACAAACACATTCACATTCACACCTACGGGCAATTTAGAGTCATCAATTAACCTCAGCATATTTTTGGACTGTGGGAGGAAGCCGGAGTGCCCGGAGACATTTGAAAAGTCTATAGTTAAATTTCAATGACAGAAACAAACCAAAAGCATTCCTATATATGTATAACTTAAACTCCGCTGCAAAGCCATAATTACTAATCTCTCAGCTAAACACACACACACTTCCGCCAAGGATAAAGCACTGACTACAATCACAAATCTGCTCTCAATGCTGCTTCTATTTAGCCTAGCCGCGCTAGACCCAGCTCTTAAGACACAAGGGTCTAGGAATGCTCGACAGGGAGGAAGGCGGGCTAAAAGGTTGTCTTTCGAATCACTCTGCAGCAATTGGGTAGGTATACAACCAATCAGCGCAACGAATAGGCTGACGTAGTTCCTAGAGTGCCGGATTGTGGCTAAGTCCCATTAGCTTCCCAACCAGCGGAGCCAACTGGTATATTAAGGATTTGCCATATCCCGTCGGCATAAGTCCAAATACGTTTTTCTTCTCAATGAAACACTTCAGTGCCATCCTTTGTTTAACTTTCAAGTTGAATTTTAGCTTCAAATCTTTAAGGGCTGTGGCCAAAGCCGAGTCGAAAGATAACTGTTTATTGTGTGCTGGTTGTTTCTGTCAGAATCGTCGCGCCTCTGTCGTCACTTAGTTACGCCCGCCTTCTGACTCTACACTTCATGGTGATTTGTCCAGCCAGTTTTAGGAGCATCCAACCTCGAGCCTTATGGAGGGTAACTAGACCCACCCTGGCAGAGAATTAAATTCGTTGCTGTGGGTTGTCTAGCGTGGCTAGGCTAGCTTCTATTTGGAGTTTTAACCCTTTGTGCAGCTTATCAGACCTCATATGCATTTACACTGAATAACTGACATTATGCTGTTGACTGGGTGCTAGAGTAACTCATTAGTTATCACTGTTGTGCCACTGAGAGAATTCTGGGTGTTTAAGAAAAGCTCTGCTCTAGCTGTATGACCTTTGGATGTTTTCTCCACCCACAATTAGCATTTTACAGCAACAGTCTTTATGTCAGTGGCTGCCAACTGACCTCTCACATTTTGGTGCACAAATACAAAGCAATACAGCAAAATATCATCATGCAACAGACAAACTAACCTTCTTCCAGTGCTGACTTCATCAGCAAAAACTATGAAGAAAATGACACTTATCCAGGCTGCTCTGCTTTTCAGAGGAAACATGAGATTGTTTTCTCCTGACTAAATCCTTGCTTGTGTTGTATCTACTCTTACATGTACGTTACTGTGGATAAAAGTGTCTGCTAAATGAAATTGCATAATTGTAAAACTAAATTAAAAGTTATATTTGAAGATCAGAGCTATGATGAAATGCTTGAAAATTGGCATGGACAAATAAAAACTAAAGGATAATATCATAACAGATTATTTAACTAATTACGAAATTTAATGCAAAGTCTTCAGTGACATGCAGTATTTGTGGAAAAAGCAATGCAGCTCCTGATTAGAAAGGAACAGTTTCATTTACAACCTAAAACATCTGTTGCTAAGAAGTAGATTTATCTGTTTAACCTATTGTACTACTGTTTATGAGAAGTTCCTTACATTAAGTAACATTATGTGTCAGTGAGTAATGTTAACGGATGTCGGTGGAAGAAATAGATTCATGAACTAAGCTATTCTACAAACTACAAGGGCACTCAGAGAGCAGACTTTTGAGAATGCCACTGCCCTATATTGCACTTTTAAAGAAAGTTATCTGAACGTGCACCAAAATTGAGTGTGTTCTTTCTTTGTCCAAACTTAACCTCTCACCAAGCAAGTTCCAGGATTAATCTGTGCTTTCTTGCTCTATCTTCTCCAAAATTTGACACACACTGCAGTTTCCACAGTCCTGCCTTCTCCCAGTTACTCACAGTACCATCTTCTTTACATCACTCTTGTCATTTGCTCCAGTTGAACTATCATTTACTTGATTTTTTTTATTCATTTCTTACATGAAAATACACAAGACTGCAATGCTTTGTTTTCTACTTGCACTTTGCCTTTATATTGTGTAACTGTTTGCTTTGGCCAGTATATACACCAGGTATTACTGATCAAAAGTTATCAAAATATTCTACAAAAGTCTGATGGCATGGCCATGGTGGCCTCTAGAATTTTGGTGCTTCACCGTGAAGCATCAACCGCTGTGTAACTATCCTCTGCATGCTCCAATCTGCTTCTGAGTTTGCATGTTTGATCACAACCCTGCACTGATCACATCCATATACCAAAATACATTCACAGCATGTGCCATAGCGCCCTTACAGCATTTTAATAAATAATCCCCACAGTAAGTTTAATCTACATGTACGAAATTTGGTATGCATCTGTAGCACATCAGGGCAAACAAAAAAGTCTCTTGGACCTATACTCTAAACCCAACAGGAAGTCCGCCATTTTGAATTAAATGTTAAGATTTTTGGTGTTTTTGGACATTTTCCATGGTTAATTCCTCACACGCAGAAACTCCAACATACCTAAAATCTGGACAGTATATACAACTGTACAGTATATACATTTGACAGTATATACATTTAAGGTTGCAAATTTGTGAAAATAGCACACATAAGTATAAGGGCGTGACCATAGTCTCCGACTGAACTTTGATGCTTCACCATGAAAGAGGAAGTGTTGTGTAAATTCTCTCTGCAATCTTTAATCTGCCTCAAACTTTACATTATTAATCAGGGTGAAGGCAGGGTTCACCCTGGACAGGTCACCAGTCTATCACAGGGCTACATATACAGAGACAAACAATCACTCTCACATTATTTAGAATCACCTATTAATCTTAGCATGTTTTTGGACTGTGGGAGGAAGCCAGAGAACTCGTTGAGAATCCACGTAGGCAAAGGGAGAACATGTAAACTCTTCACAGAAAGATCCGAGGTCCTGGCTAGGACCAAGTGAAAAAATTACATAAAGGCCAAAGCAAATGACCTGAGAGTTATAAAAAAAAAAAAAAACTAAACAAAACTGGGGTCTAAAGGAAATGCTGTGAGGAAAGTAAACAGTGTGAGGGGATTGGAATCTGTTCAAGCAGCCAGAAAGAATGAAGGTACACTGTCAGTCTGCTATGTAAGCTGTCAGGTACATACCAACAGCTTCTAATGGCAACAGAAAACATGCGACAGGATTCCACAGTGCTACAGTCCAGAGGAGCAAGATGTGTAGATGTGCAAGGGAAAGACATTTCCTTAGTCGGCAGACTTTAAGACATGCACTCAGCTATGTTCATCTGAAAACAAATAAATGCATCGGCTGCATGTTTAAATGTGCACCCTTACTTGTGCCTGCAGTCTTACTAAGTTGGACCTAGTAACATTTCTGTATCACTTTCAACACAGCACAAAAGTGTGTGAACTGAACCATCACATTAATGGATAGACATGTAGCAGTACTACAGTGGGGAAGGATTTTTTTTCATATTTCAGCAATAATTCTTGTTGGAAAATCTCACGCCAGCTAATCAATCAATCAATCAATCAAGCAATCAGACTTTGTTTACATAGCACTTTTCATACAAACAAAAATGCAACACAAAGTGTTGTACAGAAAACAGAAATGAAAATGCCAAAACAGTACAAACAACTCCCACCCCTATTCCATTTCCACCCTATCTCCACAGTCAATGTATCAATAAAGGACTCCAAAGCACAGGGATTGAGCAACTGTGGAATTGCTATCCTATATAACACATGCAATGAGGAAACACCAGATGAGTTAACTTAAATCGAATAAGATAAAACAGATAGATAAATAACTAAAATAAAATTAATTAAATAGCTATTATCAAAATAGAGACAGAAATAGAAGTAAAATAAAAAAAGGAATTAACTACATTTTTTTAAAAAATCTATAAACTGAATAAGAAGTGATAAAAACAAAGTAATAAACTGTACATTGCATAGATAAAAATATGTAAATAGGTGAATAAATAGAGAAGTCAATTAATAAAATGAATTCTAAGAAAAGTAACAAACAGATCAAATCTATCAAATCAATGAAAAGCCAGACTAAAAAGGCAGGTCTTGAATTTATTTTGAAAATATCAACACTCTGCTGCCCTAAGGTCTCTGAAAGGCTGTTCTGTTTCTGTCTTAACCTTAGATTTAATTGAAAAGCCAGTACCAGAAGACCTGAGGGTTCTAGAGGGTTCATAAAATAAAAGCAATTTCGATAAATATGAAGGACCAAGACCTGCAAGAAAACTGAAGATAAATTCATAAAAGGATTTTAAAGTTGATTCTAAAAGAGACAAGTACCCAGTGCAGAGACTTTTAACTCGATGTAATGGTTTGTGTGACACAATCACAACGCACCTTTTTCTCTGCGTTCTACTTCTCTGTGTTTTTAATCTATTAGGTAGCAAAATTAAATGTTCATAATAATAAAACCTATTGTGATGAACACAGACTAACAGTTTAAAGGTTATTTACACTCACGAAAAATGGATACAATGCAAGTTGTTTTCCCCCACAAGATGTTAAAAGGAGCTGAAGTTTGTTTCTTCCAGCTGTTTGGAACCATTACCTTTGTTTAATACCTGCAGCATCAGACAGCAGCAGAATCCATATGAGCATCTCCAAAAGAAAGAGAGTGTCACACATTTACGCACTAAACAATAGTGGTGATAACTAATTAAATTCTTAGAATTAGAAATGACAGCAGAGAAAGCATGGCTCAGGATCTGATGACAGGTCTCACTGTGTAGAACTACATGTCTTCACATCAGACATGCAAATTGTCACACACAGAATGGCAGTTTAGTTTCCAGCAGTTTAGGGTGATTTCAAATATCACAAGCATACCACAGACCTCTCTGGCACTGGGGTGGGTACATCTGAATGCATAGCTCAAAAATGTTCATCATGTCTTCTTGTTAATACATTAGTTAAAAGTTCTTTTGTTCAGACAGAAGGTTTATCTCTTCACCTTATGTCCGAACAAAAGAACTCAAAACTAACATCTGAATGCAGCCGTGAGGAACATTAGCAGAAAAGTGACCTATATTTGAAAGGGGCTTCAATGAAAGAATGCCGTGACTTCAACAGATGGATGAAGCTAGCGATGTTCCATGTCTGAAAGGGGTTTTAGAAGAAATAGTTTGAGCTGACAGAAAGATGTACTACAGCAGATAAAGACTGAGGCAGCAGAAAGACTTCGCTGCTCTGATTTGACCTGTTGTCCAGTGGGTGGAGCAACAAATGAGAGGATGTTGATATTCCACACAGGAAGACGGACAAACAAAAGGTATGCTGGACAGACACAGCCCACATATTGTAAAACAAAAAAAAACAAAACTAATTTCACATGGGGGCACAGCAGTAGTTATACAGCAAAACTGATACTTTTATACATGGTACAAAAGCCTCTCATTCAGCAAGGAAATTCTGTCACACAGTTGGGGCTACTCTGACTCCAATCCTTCAGTACTGATAAAATCATGAGATTTTATTACTAGATTTTCTATAACACACTTTAAATATATGACACATCTTAAGAAAACAGTAAAAAAAGTCACAAATGTAAGAAGAAATTGATAAGATTACAGTGCAGCATTATACAGGTAATCTATGAAAGTAAATGCTAAAATGGTTAGTGATTTGTCAACATACAAAATATTAACAGAAAAGTGTGATTATTTGGTAATCAAAGAATGACTGCCTGAATCAAACTTTGTGCCACTTGTGTCTTTTTACAGTAGACAGTGAGACTTGTCATAGCCATGAGCAAGTAACAGTAACCTTGATATTAACACTAGAACCAGGTTGATATTGATATTGATTTTTGATGCTGACACTGCCTATGCTGTTTCTTCTGCCAGTTATGGAAATTAGAAAATTCTGCAATCGATGAATAACAACACATATTTTGTATTGGTGATTTTGTGGTATCAAATATATTTCAAGACAGTTCTCTGAGATATAGACCTACATAAAGCATATTGGTCACTGCATGCCATCAGAAGAGCTTCGATGCTCCTTGGAGGTGATGCTCCAAGTCTCCAGAACTGAAGAAACACCACTCCTCCAGAAGATATTTGGTCATTACTTCGTCAAAGAAAGCAGCAGAGTTATGTGATGGTCAGCATTGGTTTGTCTGTCTGTCCGTCTGTCCGCTAGCAACATTACTCAAAAACGGACAAACGGATTTGGATGAAATTTTCAGGGAACAGCAGACATGATACAGGGACCAAGTCATTTGTTAAATATTTCTGTACCATAGTGAGATAGGCGTAACTGTAACTATGACAACAAGTGAACACTACGTCAGCTGCCTTCTAACAATCACATGATTGTGATCCTACTACAAATCCACAACTGTGGACCATGAACTGTTTGAAGATTTCCTCCATCGGAAACCATACAATTGAGCAGCCTTGCCGTGTAGTACTGTGCTCTCTGAGTGCTTTTCTTGTTTTTGTTGCTGGTGTTGGGGATGCTGCCCAACATCGGTGTTCATTTGGGTTGAGATCTGGTGACTATGAAGGCCATAGAGTATGATTCACATCATTTTCATTCTCATGAAACCATTCAGTAAGTTCTTGTGCACTACGGACAGGGGCACTATCCTCCTAGAAGAGCACTGCTACAAGGATAGAAATGTTTGACGTAGAATAAAGGCTATTATTATTGTCACTACAAACAATTTTGCATTCATTTTCAATAAGCCTACACTGTAAGGTGACAAGAGAACCCAAACAATGGCAGCAAAATGCCACAGCAAACAGAGCTACAAGATCCCGTCACTGTAGTCACACCTGTACAGTACTTCTAGTGTAGCCACACATGCACTCACCCATTTGAATATGAGAAGAGAAGATTAATATGACCATCTCACTATTTTCTACATCTCTATAAACCAGTGCCTGTGATTTCAACATAACTGAACTGTCAAATGTGTATGTTGAAACGCACAGCAGCTCTACTAAAGTATCTCTGTGTATGTAACTGTTGATGAACTACTCTCGCTGACAATCAAGTCTCTCTCTCTCTCTCTCTCTCTCTCTCTCTCTCTCTCTCTCTTCGTGGGCGACGTTTTTAGTAGCAAATGGTGACCTGGCGACTGTCGAAATCGAGCGCTCGATCACGCTGAACTGCCTATCATGTTTTCTTCATGGAGGCAACCACTTTGTATGATGTCATCAACCTGCCATGATTCCCGGCGCTCGCGGCAACCTAGCGACCGTCTAAATCGAGCGCTGCATGTAGGCCATACAAACTATTGAGTACCATTTTGAGTTGCTGCCAAGGAATTTCAGCAAGATGGACCAGCCTGTCACATCAGTTTTTCAGTTTCAGTTTTGGGGTGTCTTGAATTTAGCCCTCTGTGGGTTGATCATTTTCTTTTCCATCAAACAATGTGGCATCTTTTCATTCCTCACACATTATCCAGTCCCTATCAATGTAAATATCAGCTTGTTTTTTCCCCGCGTTGAAATATGATGTGTTTTCAAAGTGTTCCTTTTAATTTTTTGAGCACTGCATGTCTCACCAATTTGGCACCCATTACAATATTTCTTGCAACATGTGCAGGAAAAAAGTTAACATAAAAAGTCTGTCCAGTTGACCATCTCATACAAACGCAGTCACTGAGAGATCTTGTGTCTGTACTAGGAGCACATGGCCCTTGTCCTCCCTCTTCTCTTCAGAAACTTTTCCATGACAACCACACACAGAAGTCATCCTTCAGTTTGCAGCCTGGTACTTGTCAGTAGGTGTGCATGTATTTACAAGTGAGAAGAATGGATACTGTTCTCAATACTCATGGCAAAGAAAGCATACGGAACTAACTTGAAAGGAGGGAAGAGAGTGTGGCAGAACTGAAGAGAGAGCAGAGTCCAGACAAGTAGTGCTATCGCACCAGCATGGCTGCAAGTCAAATGGTTCTGTCTGTTGTTAAACCTCAGTACACTTTGATGTCATGCAGTGAAAGGAAGGAAGGGATATCCCATGATGTGCAACACATTAAAATCGAATATTCCATTTTAGACAGCCTTAAAGTCAATTTTTGAGCCACCTGTTGCCAGTAAAATTTCCATTTGTTTCAATCCTCTGGATACTGAACTTATTTTTATTTTTTAATCCTTTATGGGGTCAGACACTGTTAGCCTGTGGAGCAAAGCAACCAGCAATTGAAAGTAGCAACAGTTCAGCTGACAACAAAAACACAGCAACCATCGTAATCTATGCTATCTAACCAGGCTGGAGACCACCCAGAATATTTCACCATATAAATTAGAAACAAGTCCTCCTGGTGCTGGATTGCAGCACACAAACATCACAAATCTATTCAGACAGAATTCTTTGGATGGAATTTCTGTGAAGCGAGATGCTAATTATTGTATTTATTTAGATGTTTAACAAGAAAAGCACAGGATGTCCTGTAGCAGTTTAGCATTTTTCCAGACATTTTCTGGCTAACAGTTCAAAATCCAAAGATATTCAAAAAATTACACACACACAAAGCGGCAAAAGCTCACCAAAAAAATCCAGAATAATTTTCTGCTTATTGATCATTCGATGTATCTGCTAATTATTTGAGCACACTGTCATGAGCTTTCTGAACACTACTTAAGCTGTGTTTTTAAAAAAAATATTGTCTTCATACTTTGGAGAATGGTGTAGTACAGGGGTCGGCAACCTTTAACAGTCAAAGAGCCATTTTGACCCGTTTCTCACAGAAAACACCGGGAAATCAATAATTTGCGAATGTCTATTTAACTTGTAAAATCTATTTATCTATTTATCTTAAGCTAATAACTTTTCTCCGGTAAGTCGCTGCCCTATTTTCCAAGACGACACTCCTCTGACTCTCTGACCTGCTGCCTGGATGCTGGACGTGACATCGAGCCGTGCTCTCCCGAGTAACGTCGTATTACCCTGACATATCAAAGAGTAGATACTGAGCAAGACAATTATCCGTAGTTTACCTAAGTACTCACGAGTACCCGACACAGTGCTGTGAAGGCAGAGACGTGCGGCGGTAGTGTATTTGCGACAATAAAAAAAAAAGAAATTTGAAGGAGCGACAGCTAGGATGTAGGAATGGTGGCCCGCCGCTGCTGAATGAATGTAGAGCAAACACTGGGATCCGAAGATCAGCAGGACTCCAAATGAATACCCGCAGGCCGGTGAGTGTCGGAGATTGATGGGTGGGACGCATATTTTGACAGACAAAAAAATTAAGACGTTTTATTTTGATGTTACAAGATCACCATAATCTTCAAATTTAGAATTACATTTTAAAAATTAACAATCTAAAATAAAAGAAATTTTAATTAAATAGCCTGCTGATTATTTATTTTCCAAAGTTACAGGGAGCCGCAACAGAGGGCTGAAAGAGCCGCATGCAGCTCCGGAGCCGCAGGTTGCCGACCCCTGGTATAGTATTTTAATACATCAACAACAGTCTTTATGATAATCCTTTCTCATCCCTAATCAAATCAAATGTTTAGCTTTTCAACTAACTTATGTTTTAACCACAAAGACCTGTAATCCACTTTTGGCCCCTGAAAAGCCACGAACGCAATAGTGTTGACTGGTAGCAATAAATGTTAAATTAAATGTATGCGGCAGTGAAAGAACAGCTATGGTCTACTTAATTTACACCTTTTTCTACACAAGAAACCTGCACCAAATACTGAAGAGCCTCAGAATGTACTGACTTTATAAATGCTTTAATATTGGAGTCATTACGTGATGATAAGCTTTCCGGTCTGGTCTCAGTTTGAAAGATACATTCCTGTTCAATTTGTACAATACAAATTATTATATATGAACGCAAGTACTGTGTGTAATATTAATTAGTGCAGTTACCGTATTGGCCCGACTATAAGACAATATTTTATTCTAGAAATCGTATTCTCAAAAATGGGGTCGAATTATAATCGAGGCCTAGATTGTCGTTACACATCCGCCCCGCTAGATAGAGCTGGTGTTCTGCCGAAAAAAAGCACCCCTGCCGAAGAATAAACCCCTGCCGTAGAATGCACCCACCGATAATTTACCCTAATCCTAACACACACATTACTTTTAAGCAGCATCACAATGAACGCATGCGAGCAGGATCTGGTGTAAAATGGAGGAACAACGCGACTGTCTTGAACAAAGGGGCTCGAAAGCTGGACAAGTAAGCAAACAACAGAGGCGAAGTTATGATTCCAACTTTAAATTGATGGTAATCGATGCGGCAGAGTCAGCAAACAACTACCAAGCGGCCAAGACATATGGTGTGACAGAGTGCCACGTTCGACAATGGCGAGCACAAAAAGAAGTACAGTTCTTATTAAATACCGTAGTACTGCCGTATTACTTGATCTTAAATACCGGTAACATGGAATGTTATCTCTGTGTGAGTTTTCTACAATAAATGTACAATAAAAAGTTGTTTTATGAGTAACCTTATTGTCTTCAACATATTTTTATTTTCCCAAAACAATATTTGAAAAATAGGGGTCGTTTTATAATCAGAGTCGTCTTATAGTCGGGCCAATACGGTAATATAAATTACCAACAATCAATATTTTTTTTCAGAAATACAACTACAACAATTCAACAAAATATGTCTTACCCAGAAACCATCTGTGTAATTATAAAAAAGGACCACTATGAACAAAAGCAAAAGAAAACATTTGCATGCAAAAATATATTTCATTTTGTTTAATTTTTAAAATATTTGGTAATGGGTTAAAAATTGCAGTGAATGTTCTTACATTATTTTCTTTGCTTTTCAAATATCTCTTGTGACTAAACTTTAAGAAAGTGCAAATTCACTGTGCAAATCTCCAGTGTGGCTCCACGACACTTTATATAAAACTGACCCCAGACCACCAAAAATCATTAGATGTCTGAATATTAATGTTGAACATTAAAGATAGTTTACTCAGTGGATAACAAAATGTAAATTTATTCCCAGGCTACAACTTAAACTACTGTTTAGAAACTATATAATGTCCTCTGGCTTTTTCAATGCAGCTGTGGGGAAGGCTTATAATTACAGTTGTTACAGACATATTATTTGTTTACATATTTAATATATATTTATTATTAGAGGTAATTTCTGCAACAATGAGGTCAGGGTCAGGCTACACTGTACTTCCAGATAGGATGTGCTCAGACTGTCTCCTGTGTTGCTTAAAGCAGCTGTTCCTGTGTTTGTCATATTTCTGGTCCCCCTCTTTTTGCTGCTGTCTGCTACTGATCCTGCTGTCAGTGCAGGTAGTTAGAAGTTAACAGCAAAGAAAAGAGCTGCCATGGAAACTTAGCAGCGGCTTTAACAAGTGCTTTTTTCTGATGGTAACAATGTAATTGACTAACCCGGAGATGCCACGGATCAAACAACATACCCCCTCACAACACACTACATGTGCATATTTGAAAATAAAATCCCGACAAACGGTATGCATGGAAGGAAAATAAGAAGAAGAGCATGATTTGGTGTCATTTGACACCTCTGTGTTAGAAAGCAATGGGCTCAGTCAAACTATCAGTCAGTGGTACAACAAAAGCAGAGGAGAACGTACCGGAAAAGGAGCGTCGGTGAGGACTGCCGTTACCTCCTCCTAAAACACCTATTTTCCTCCCGGTGAAACAGCTTAGGTTCTCCTTTTTACCTGTCAAACCTACGTCCGACTCTCCTTTTAACACCGTTTTTTCCTTCGGTCTGGATGGAAAACGACGTCTTCGATGAAGAGAGAGAAGGGGCGGGCGTGAAGCGTCAGAGTAGCCCATCCGGCCAATCGGCTAACAATATGACAGGACTATTTAGCTTTGATCCAATCGGATCCTGTTTCCAACACACAGCCGTGCGCTTATTGGTTTCCTGAGCAAATACCTCCCAGTTGAAACTACTACAGAGCCGGGTGAGGAGCTGTGGGAATGTGGTTGCTCTCAGATCAGCTCAGAGTTGCCTTGTACCGCAGTTAATGAC
This sequence comes from Acanthochromis polyacanthus, assembly GCF_021347895.1. Lineage (NCBI taxonomy): Eukaryota > Metazoa > Chordata > Actinopteri > Pomacentridae > Acanthochromis > Acanthochromis polyacanthus. Next base: position 32,962,656 of record NC_067114.1, on the reverse strand, counting down.
ACATTTCATACATTTCTGTCACTTTAAACAACTTGCAATAGAACAACAATAACTATGTTTGCATTCATGCATTAGAATGAATGTATTCTTTCGAACTGTATACCAGGTCTCAAAACTTTGACAAAGATTAGATTTTAAAACGTATTACTGCTTTCAAAACTCATCTCAATGAACAGATTAAATTTTTAGTGCATAAAATGTTATGATCATAGTTTAGCCCAAAGGGGTATCGTCAGATGTTTTGTTTAGTCAGTCCTAAACTCAAAGCTCTTAAAACCACTAAGCTACAGAGGATTAGAATAGCAAATTCTCACATTGCAGAAACTGAGTTTTATCATGACTTTGATTATTAATCATTGATTAATTAATTATTATGAACAACTGCCAAATAATTCACACTGACAGAATGATTATTTGTGATTTTCTGCAGCCTGTCTTGTTAAAAAAAACATTCTTCAACATGCTTCAACATTATTATATTTTTATTGACATAGATTATAGATGTCCCAGTCATTTTGTTACTGTAATTGACAACAAAAAAAACAAAACAAAATATTGCAACACTGACACCCCCAGATAGCAAACCAGTGGCCCTGGTCTACACTACAAACATCCATCCATCCATTATCTATACACGGCTTAATCCTCATTAGGGTCATGGGAGGGCTGGAGTCTATCCCAGCTGGCTTGGGCTGAAGGCAGGCCCTGGACATGTCACCAGTCCATCACAGGGTTACACATAGAGACAAACAATCATACTCCTATTCATACCTACAGACAATTTAGAATCACCAATTAACCTCAGCATGTTTTGGACTATGGGTGGAAGCTGGACAACCTGGAGAAAACCCACGCATGCACAGGGAGAACATGCAAACTCCATGCAAAAAGAACCTGGGAAGGCCGGTTCTTCGAGCTGTGATGCGACAGTGCTAACCACTAAGCTACTGTGCACCCCCAAACGAAAAACAATTACTGTAAAATTGTCCACATGGAAGCACAGTTTAATTTTAGTTTTGCACCAGAGGTAATGCCATGGTTAGATAATCAAGGGTAAACATGCTCAATGGTAACTCCCCACTCTAACTTTTTCAAATGTGTAGTTTTCCCATGCTGGAGTACAATGTGCTTATTTCTGATACGTTCACATTGATCTCAAATGTGTATAAAACTAGACTTTGGCAGCATACACACTTTAACACAAGATCTCGTGTCCACTGATACTGTTTATTAATGCTGCATATTCATAAACAAATAACCATAAACCAGTTAAAACATTACACATGGAACATTCCCAGACGGATACAGATCCTTAGGGTCTTGCCAGGTTTTTAAACTCAGCTTTAGTTTATAGTCACCATGTTTAAAAAAAAAGAAGAAGAAGAAGAAGAAAAAAAAGAAATATACTGCATCCAGTAAGGTGTGGTGGTCCACTTTAAGTAGAGCTTCTCTGAAATGTTAAGATTTCAACTCAAGTGTGTGTTGGGCTATTGAGAAGCAGTGGCATGTTTCAGTCTGCATGTATTTGGATTTTGCCTGTGCAGACTGCATCTATTGTATGAAGTGTAACCAACATGAAAACTAGAGAGCTGTCTATGGGTGAAAAGCAAGCAATTGTGAAGCTGAGAGAAGATGAAAAATCAATCAAAACCATCAAACCATTGCACAAAAATTGGCCATAGCCAGTACAACCATTTGGAATGTCCTGAAGAAGAAAAAAAACACTGGTGTAATAAGTAACAAACATGGAATGGGTAGACCAATTGTGGGAGCTGTAAAGAAATACCCTAAAAAAACTGTTAGTGACATCAGCAACAATCTCCAGAGAGCAGGTGTAAAGGTATCACAATCTACTGTTCACAGCAGACTTCATGAACAAATGTATAGAGGCTACACCAGAAGATGCAAGCCACTCATTAGCAAGAAGAATAGGAAGGCCAGGCTAGAATGAGACAGGCTCATTAATCTTCATTGATAAATGGAACACATGATGACAGCAGCAAAATAAACTCAGAAGTCTACCGAAACATTTTGTCTGCCAGTTTAAAGAAAGATAGAACCAAAGTGACAGGTAGATCCTTCATCGTGCGGCTAGATGACACAAAGCACAAGGGGAAAAGCTTGGTGCCGACGGAGTCCAGGAGGGGTTCGGAGGGATTTCGGGGAGACAGGCAGATCAGGCGGGGTTCCAGGCAGCTGGGTCTTCTCGTGGAGAAGAGAACAGAAAAGCATGCAAGTATGGCTTATCTCTGAAACCGCAGAGAGAACCAGTGTGGCTAGCGAGCAACTGACAGTAGCATCTAGTTTAACAATCTGACAGACTGTGGGAGGATGAGCTGTTCTTTTATTGCAGGTTGTGTGTAATCAGCTGACGAGCCACAGCTGCCTGGATCCTGGGAGAGGTGGGTAATCACCTGAGTGAAGGCAGCTGTGAAGCCACACTCCACTCAGGTGCAGCACTGAGGAGAGAGCAGAGGGAGAGGCGAGCAAGAGAGGGAGAGAAAAAGGAGGGAGATGGATAGGATGGGGTATTTGGGATGCTAGGCAGGAATAGGGTGAGGAGAGGACCCTGACAGAATTGAGTAACCCCTCAAAACAAACAACAACTGAAAGAGGTCGCAGTGAAAGCCTGGAAAAGAATCACAAAAGAAGAAAGAATAAGTTTGGTGATGTCAGTGGGTCACAATCTTTATATAAATAATGCAACTAAATATTAAGTCTTATTCATGTTAATGTATTGTATGTTTATCTGTTCCAATACTTTTGCTCACCTAAAAATTTGGTGCTCTGTTACAAATAATGCTATCTTCTAAGTTGTGTATCAGATCCAGATGTATACCTGTAAACAAAAGCTGAAATGTTGATCTCTTATCTCATATTCATCATTTGATGTCAAACCCAAATGTTTTCAGTCTACAGCAAATATAATGGAACTGGCCTCACTGTTCCAATATTTTTGGAGGTGAGGGCATATGCTGCTGTGAGTGACTGATATTATTTATATTTTTATATGGATTTGTGAAAAATTTTCATGTAAATCTTGATTATTAAATTACCAAATAAAGGGCATTTTATGAAATTTATGGATTTTAAGGGTCTGTTTACCATGCTGGTTAACATTTATTTCAATAAAGTTTTGAGATCAAACTTTGATACGCTATGTATGTAAGGCATGCTTGTGTCCCAGAGGTTCACCACCTGCATGGACCTTTTTATGTCTCTGCAATGATTTGAGGTTTCCTCATATATAGCTGATGTGAATGTCATCTACATTTCTTCTGGCTCTGAAAATAAAACAAAATAGGATAAATTTTAAACAAAAACACAAAGCAGAAAAACTAAAATAAAGAGATAGCTTGTTTACAAGGAATTCAAGAAATCCTTGGTTTTATGTTTGCATGCATATTTTTGCAAGATCACAACTTTAGCTGTAAATGAGTCAGTTTATTCTCCATAATTAATAACACTGTTGGTTCTGAGCCTTTTTGGAAATTAAGTTGGTAATGCTCCATATTTACTCTGCCAAGAAGTTATGTGACAATCGGCGTCTATCTGTCTGTCTGTCTACATTACTCAAAAACGGATTTGGATGAAATTTTCAGGAAAGATCAGAAATGACACAAGGACCAAGATTTTGGCACTGATCCGGCTTAATGTCTGGATCCACAGATTTGTTAAATATTTCAGCCATCGGAAATGATACAACTGAGCAGCCTTGGCGGAGTGCTGTACTCTCTGAGTGTTTTTCTAGTTACTTTAATTTCTAGAGGAGTTTATTACCTAATATTACATTTACGCTTGTAAAATCACACCATTAAAACATTGTTGGGGTGAATATTCAGATTTGGTATGTTAATTTGTAACATCTATCATTTTTTCACTTTTCAACGACAAAGTGCTTTGGCACAGCCGCTGTCAATTTTTATTGGATTTGTTTGTGCTCTGTAATAATGGTGACATATCTTCTTTCTTTCTCCGAGTTGAATTTCTCTGTGTTTGATCAAGAAAGTTCATCTGTCTACTGTCAAAGTCTTCTTGTCCTCCTTCCTATACATATATATATATATATATATATATATATATATATATATATAGATAGATATAGATATAGATAGATAGATAGATAGATAGATAGATAGATAGATAGATAGATAGATAGATAGATAGATATAAGAAGAACGTAATTCTTGGTAATTTGGTTTGGTATCCAGCTTTTGTACTTGTAGGGATTGGGTGTCAAGTAGTTATTGTTTTCCCTCCTCCTTGACATCCCGGAAAGACACGAGCTTACAGGTTTCTGGTTTTGGTTTTGACTTCATCTGCATCAAGTTGTAACAGATTACTACCAGAAACACAATGGCGCTTTTGTCACTATCAAACTAAAATGTTAATAGCGCGTTCCAAAGGGTGGGTCTGCGTATTTGTGAGATTGTGTGCATTTGTTGCAATGTTCAAAAATGTTATAACGAAAATTTAATGTCAGCTGTGTCTGTGTGTGCGTGCGTTCAAATTGAACTTTGAACTAGATTTTATTTTGAAAGGATTCGATCAGACATTTTCCCTATTGTGTGACAGTTCTGGTGTGTTGACAACTGTGTCCTGCTTTCATCTACAGTGAAAACACACAGGTAAAGGTTCAATGTGTTTCAACAACATATTTGCTTTTAAAGTATTCTATCATGTTGATTTTACATATCGTCAGTGTAGTATGCGACCCGTCTCTTTTAACTGGACCGTGTAGCTTTTGCCTTCACTATGACACATTTGATATTTGCCGAAGTAAAGTTCACTAGTGTTAGCCAGCAGAGCTAGCCACCTACTAGCTGTTAGCACAGGATTAGCCCTGCTAACAATAGCAAACTAATGTTCGCGTACATTAGAATCGTGGTTTACTGGTGTTTTTCTTTTAGCTAAACTCTTTGCTATCCAGGGTAACATTCGTTTAAAGTGATACAACTATGTTAAGGGAAGCTAATTTGTAGGGATATATACTGAAATTGCGCGTTTGACTAAATAGCTAACATGACCAGGAACCCGTACGCGCCGTTCTGTCTTAAGTCGATGGGACGTCACACCAGACTCCGCTTACCATTTCGAAGATTTATGGCTACCTTGTGGATCCCTAGGAGCACACGGCAGATGCTACATTTTAAAGACGGTTTGTAAACGCGGAATTGTGTATCCTTTTATTCGGTTTGAGTTCGGATTATCATAAACGAGATAGTCCTTAAGTTTCTCATAATGAGCTAACTACATGTTCTTTGTGTGTGCAAGTATCTCTGACATTTACACGAGTTGATTGAAGTGTGGATTCACCACACGGTCCATAATTCATACAGAACTTACTACTATCAAAATGTAAATCATATTGATGCGGACTCCACTTCGCGGTACGCTGTGTGCAGTGCTGTCATATTTAACCGTGTCGGTCGGCGTATTCAGGCTGCCGTTGTCCACACGTGGTTGACTTTTGCAGCCTGATGCTCAGTAAGTGGAATTGCATTGATGAGACGGTACTAACGTGAAAGGCTTGTTTCTCTCTGTCCGGTTTTTGTCATGTGGCAATAGCCACGCTTAGTGTACAAGTTAAGCAAATTTCAGAAAAGTGCTTTTGACACTTTAGACATGGCTGTCCTGAATGGGGAATCTGCTGTGAACGTAGCCCTGGTGCTGTTAGCTTGTAGTACATCAACACGGAGGTGCTGTTATCAAGTGGTTGTTTCCACAAATCGAATTTTTTGGTCAACTCTGAAGGAAACAATAAGGAAAGCTGATATGATTGAAGTCAGCTGTGGATTTTGTGGTTTTGACCCTTGAATTGTTTTAAAATATTTTGCACATGTAAGGTTACATGTTGGGCCTGTGTGCTCAGCATCAATTTGACTATTTCTAAATCATATCTTGTTGGCACTGTTTTGAGTAAACCCTAACTCACACTGCAGTGATTTTAACAATGTAACTAATTGTTTAATCAGGCTGCCTCACACCTATAAGAAGAAACTGCACAAATATTCTTCTGTGTAAACTTTGATATACACACACTACAGGATATTGTGCCAGAGGGAGCAATCATAGCAGAGCACCATTTCATGTGACTTTATGAGGAAGTAGATGTAAATATCATGAAGCTAGTACAGCAACAGCCTGCTATCATGTATTAGTACTTTGCAGTGAGAAAAACAAAAGCAGAAGACTTAATGATTCTCGATGTAAAAATGATTTTGAAGATGTTAAAATTGTTAATTATTGAAGAAGAGTCAGAGGTGAGATTTTATGTATTGGGTTTAATGTCTGTAGCCAATGGTAGGCTCACGGTACCATTATTTCAAATTCTGTTTCTACTGCTTATTACTAGATACGAGAATTTGGTCATGCAGTGTTTTATATACATTTTCTAAGAGTCCTGGTTTACTATGTATTTCTAGCTTGTGATCAACACTGATGGAGAAAACAGGAGTCTGTGAGATTGATGTGGCAAGCAGAAGAATTGTGGGAGGCAGTGATTCCCCACCTGACCTGGACAGCCCATCTCAGGTAACCACTGTTAACATGTTATTTTATGTCAGTGTTTCTGAGTTTGTCTTGCCATCATAGTTATAGTGCACTTTCTTTAAAATGGAGTACTACAAATGAGACTACAAGGGCCTGCAGATGAAAATAAGCATAAAGCTATGATTTGGTATTGTGCGTAAAAATGTTGACGTTTATGTTTGAATTGTACACAGTCTCTTTTACATACTTTTTTTTTTCTTATCACCACATTTGCCACAGTAGATGACTGTCAGCACACCCTTAGCCCTCAGTTTGGAGAAACAGACAGGAGTGCCAGCTCAGAAGCTACAGAAATTAAACAACATACTGCTGTAATGTCAGTTTACTGCTGCCCCCATTGGTATGTTGGTTTAGGTTATTGTATGATTTTAGTGTTTTAAATTCTTAATTGATATCCTAACAAATGTGGTAAAACACCAGAGTGACACACAACAACTCCTGAATTCTGCAATGCAAAATTGCTGTTTTTAGCAAACCTGTTGGCTTTGAGAAGAGCAGTATACAAGTTCTAACTCTCTGAGGTAAAGCCCTGAAAACATTTGAATAAAGCGTACACTTAAACTTAGGATAGTAGGGTTCACCTTGGACATGTCGCCAGTTCATCACAGAGCTACACAGAAAAAACCAAGCACACTCAGATTTGCACATATGGACAATTTAGAATCATCAATACACCTCAGTATGTATTTGGATTGTGGTAGGAAGGGAAAACCCATGCAAGACATGCAAACTCCACACAGAAAGATCCCAGGTTCGGATTCCAACCCAGCACCTTAGAGCTGTGAGGCAACAGTGCTACCGCCGTGCTGTCCGTATGACCAATACATAATTGTGACTTTTATATTGATATTTAGCAAGTGTTCATGTGCTTGACACATCAGGCCAGTTGAAACATTTGAAGTGGTAAAAGTATTAGGTGAGTAACATTTCCCCCCCATTCATGATTGTACTGTTTCCATAGAAGTGCAGAACAATAAGCCCACAGTTATCAAAACTATGACAGGAGCAAAGAAACAGCCAAAAACTGCTTGGGGTTCAGACGGCTAAGCAGAGAACTAAACCTGCAGATTGGTTTCAGCTATTACACTAGCACATTAATGTTTTAAATTGCGTAACTCACCAAACATCCCTACTGCTCCTGCAGTACAGGACCCCTAAAACGGACGCTGTTTTTAGACCTATTAGTATGGAAAGACATTGTCTTTCAAACAGTGCTAAAATACTCGTCCAGAGCGAGGTTGAAGTCTTAATGTGGGCGAAGCTTTAGTAGAAATACTCTTGTTGATTCATGGAACTTCCTGGAATTATTATTATTTATGAAACTATTAAGTGAAACTATATAAATGCTTCATATTCATGTGGATGCGTGTGTATGTTATCAGGAGGAGGTTACAGAGTTTGGTTTGGAGTTGTGCTGCACTGAGGAGGAGGAGAGAGGAGAAACTCCAGGCAGAGAGGACAGTCCCAGTGACCTAGGCGAGGCAGAGCTTGATCCTGGAGGTGACATGAAGACCACAGGGGACACAACCTTTGGTAAGGGCACCACGGTTCAATCTTACAGGCACTCTAGACATGTTCCTAGTTCTTCAGTGTGATGGCAAGTTCATTTTTGTCTTGTTTTTTCCCCCTCTTTCTTTCCTTTAAGGTATTGTGAAATATAAAACACAATAAACAGCTGAAGTATAAGTCTGTACTATACCGGTCTAAAGTTTAATAACAAAGACAACTGTACTCACTGAAACCTTGACTTTCTTTGCAATTTCTCTCTAGGAAAGACCTATATATTAAGTGTTGTGATGGTCTGTCTCTCTTCTATTGTTAATTGTCTTTCCCTCACCATTTTTATAGCAGCACACTACTTTTTGCAGTACAGTGCTGTTCAAATAATGCTCTCGAGGGTTTGGTGCCACGGTGTGTTCCACTACTTTTATGCAGGCAGAGGGTGTTGGAAGTAATCAAGAAAAGTTGGGACACCTGTAGGATTTGGTCACTCCAACTTTCAAGGCTTGATCAACCTCCACTGCTGCAGAACAGCTTTAAGTTGTTAACCCATTTCTTGTTCCCTTAAAAATGCCTTTTTGTATAATTCTGAAATGTACATTATTTTTCAGTTTTAGGTAGCCTTACTTTTTTCTAAAACCTTTGGCAGTTCACCGCTTATCTTTGTACCATTTCAAGCTATTCATTGGACTTGAACTATTTGAATTTAAATACAAAACTGGAAAAATTGGGGCATTCTAAAACATTTCACTGGTTGTATATAGTATATCCAAAGAAAAAGTAATTTATTTCGATCACAACAATATAATTAGTTTTTAGGATTAACTTTGACCTTTCTAAAATAGGTCTTTTGGTAAATATTGTATATAAAATTTTGCTTGAAAGCTGTTATCTTATAGGTAATAATGTAGTTGTCTGAAATTATCAGTGCTCTTTTGTAATTAGAATACACAGAAACTGAAAACCAGATAATAATCCGATTTTCAGTTCTTTGGGCAATGCTGTTGAGAATATACTTCCTATTATACTTTTTTGAGTGGCATCAAAATCGCCAATGGTTATATTCTGTCTAGTCTGACTCACTGGATGTAAGTTTTGGGTATAAGCCTGCACTTTGGATGGTCATTTTGGTCTACCCCCCCTGTCTGTACATTACCATTTTCTTCGCCCCGAGAAACAACAACAGCAACATCTGAGCATCAGCCTAATTGCAGGGAAAATAAAACTGTCTCAAAGTTTTGCCTAGGAGTTGGAGCATTCAGTAAGGTAGCCCTGGTAGTTTTTTTTGTAGTGAATTATCCATTTTCATCACAATGTTCGTCTCCCTATATGCAATTGTTCAACCACAACAATTCTACCATCACTGTTTTAAGGGGAACACCAAAGCCCCACACTTAATTGTACCCATGACCACTGTGATTGCTTTAAAGAAATAAAAAATCCACCGTGTTTTTTCCCCCTTCAGTAGCATTATAGTGTGGTGCAGCTGAACCAATATGTCCGTTCCAGTTTATTAAATTTTTGTCCTTTGTTTGGTTTATGTTCCAGGGAAGGAAGTTGTTCTTTTAATGCAAGCCCTCAACACTCTAGCCACTCCCGAGGAGAAACTAGCAGCTCTGTGCAAGAAATATGCAGACCTGGTAAGTAGAATGTCTAAATACCTGTATTTGATACTGATAGTATATTCTTTTAACCCCTTAAGCTTCAGTGTACCGCCGGCGGTACACCTACTAATTTGCATAGGAATTTCAGGAATGTTCGACGGCTGCAAACACGATTATACAAACACTATACGCCGATGGAAAGCTTAGATTCTCATGAATCCGCCGGCATAAACCACTTTCAGATGCGATTACCACAGCGGGTGAGAAAAACACATTTGTCCGACAAAAACAAATATTCATCCATCCGTTCTCTATACACGGCTTCAACGCACACAGCGCGACTCACATTTCCGGGTTTATTATTACACACAAAAAAAAAAAAGATTTCATAAAAAACGGCCATAATCCAACCTTTTACATCCAGATGACACAAGCCAGTAAACTATTTTGTCCAAAACATGTCCTGAAGTCGGTATAAAGTCCCCGAATCGGTCATTTTCAAGGAAATGCACCTCGCGATGCCCGTCCAATATTCCCTGTATTTTTCGTAATTTTTTTTATTTAAAAATAGAATATTAGCGATTTTTTTTTTTGTACTGAAAACGGCTGGAATTGACTGAAGCTTAAAGGGTTAATTTCCAAATTACTATGATATGCCTTTTTATTTATGCAAAGTAGATTAACATTGGACTGTAAAGTGGTCTTTGTTTTAGTGACTGTGTGGTGTTTTCAGCTGGAGGAGAGCCGCTGCATGCAGAAGCAACTGAAAGCGCTGCAAAAGAAGCAGTCTCAAATAGTAAAGGAGAAGATCCACTTGCAGGGGGAGCACAGCAAGGCCATCCTGGCTCGCAGCAAGCTGGAGAGTCTCTGTAGGGAGCTACAGAGACACAACAAAACACTAAAGGTACAACAGCCCACTGCTACTTAGGTTTTTGTACTAGTTCAAGTCAGGTAACCTTGAATAAAGCAAAGTGTATTCAGAACACAAATTCATGACTAATCCTTGATGATCCATACAAGTGACATGGTGTTTCAATAACATGGACACTTCTTTAATTCACCCACCACCACCAAGGGGTGGGCGGGCGGCTTGTGGCGGCCCAAATATTCGGATCCGTTTGTCTGGTCTCCCGGGTCCAAATTTTGCCTTCGTTTGTCTTCAGTTGCAATGAAGTGAAGCGTGATGTCAGAGTCGGCAGCCATTCAGGTGGTGTTTACAAACACGAATGGAGGAGCCGAGATGAGCCGAAGAACACGACGGGATGAGCCGAAGTGGGCCGAAGGCACAGGGAAGAGACGAGCTCCGAATATTTTCGTCTGGGGGGAGGAGGGGGTGATCACATAGACATATGTGTATATGTTATAAACATGTGTATATGTTATAAACATATGTGTATATGTTTATGTGATCGACGAATATTCAGATATTCGGGATATTCGGGTCCAGCCCGAGTTCTTAATGGTAAAGACAGTCAAGAATCTTGGTGTGCTCTTTGGTAAAACTCTTTCGTTCAAGTTCTATATTAAAGAGGTGACCAGAGGGGCCTTTTTCACCTCAGAAACATATCCAAGATTTGACTGATTCTGTCATTTCAGGATGCTGAGGTCCTAATTCATGCTTTTGTTTCGTCACCTTTAGATTACTGTAATGTCCTTTTATCAGGTCTGCCAAAGAAGAGCCTTCGTGGTCTGCAGATGGTCCAGAACGCAACAGCTCATGTTCTGACCAAAGCAAGTAGATATGAACGTATCACTCCAGTGCTGGCATCTCTGCACTGGCTACCTGTTCAGGTTAGAGCAGAGTTTAAAGCTCGTGTCCGGAGTTTGAATCGCAGCGTCTCCCAAAACACTGTTGGTCCCAACCTCCCTCTGATTTCGCCCCTTTATTTGTGCATGCGCGCAGTACCTGACAGGAGTGCCCGGAGTGCTGCAGTATCTTGCCTGTTTTGCTGTTTTCCACTCTTCTACATTTAGTACATTTAGTAAATAATAAAGGAATTACGTTAGAATTCTGTATTGAGTCTAACTTGTCCTAATACCAAAATAACATGAATCTGCTAGGACGAACGAGTAAAGTTTCAATATGTGATTACACTCGTGTATCCCTCTCGATGACGTTGTTTATCAAACTTAGTGCATTTACACGTGTATATGTGTTACATTGTTTATTTATTTCTATCTAGAGTTCAGAATTGCATGACTCCACTGACGAAGAGTATGTCCCAGACGCCCCAACATCTTCCTCCAGAGGTCGGGCATCTAAACGAAGCCGTCAGGCGGGCTATGGAGGCCGTGGTCGGGGAGCGAGGCGAGCACCCCGAGCCAAAAAACATCCTGCAGTCTCTTGGCCTGACAAGCCGTGGGATTGGTAACTTTTCTGGAAGTTGCTGATCCCTGATGCTCTCTCCGCCTCAAGCAAAACAAATGTACGCACGGTTGCCTAGTGCGTAGCTCGCCCACCTCTGCATGGGCTTGCTTGCTGTGTGCGTAACCGTTGATTGACAGCATGACAAAGCGGAAGCTCGAACTTGATTGGCTAGCTGCTGACCGGCGCTTTTTGGAATAACATGGGGGTCTATGAGAGGAAGGCGGAGCTCATGAATAAATTTTCATATCGCGTCATACTAACATTATATTATAGTATCGAACTAGACTAACACATTTAAGCTTTGTTAAACAATGATACATAAATTGAAAACAAACGGAAACTCCGGACACGAGCTTTAAGGTGCTGCTACTAACCTACAAAATTGTAAATGAAATTGCCCCGTCTTACCTGTCCAATCAGGTGAACCCGTATGTCCCCACTCGTGTTCTACATTCCCAGGGGACTGGGGTTCTGAGCGTCCCAAAGGTCTGTAAAAAGACGGTTGGGGAATGGGCTTTTTCTTTCTGTGCATCAACATTGTGGAACAGTCTGCCTGCTGAAATCAGGCAGGTGTCTTCCATTGATGTATTTAAAACAAAGCTGAAGACCCACTTGTATGGTGCTTTTACATATGAATCTTAAATTCTTTGTTTTTCTGATGTCTATTTTATTGGTTTTATTTTTGTTTTTGTCTCTGTGTACAGCACTTTGACTGAAAATTGTTAATTCCTGTCAATGTCAGCTTTAATTTGCTCATATATGGTAACATTTTCCTCCAGCTTCTGATAGTCAAGATTTTTTTGAGTAACTAAGGTCATCTACAGTACTTCTGTCCTTTATATAATATCATTTGTCGCCAGTGTGGAGAATAGATTTCACTGTCCTCCTCTCATAACCTCATCTGTCACCCGACAGGAGGAGAATGCCCAGCGTTCCAGGGAGTATGAAGAGCAGCGAAAGGAGGCCATGCTGCACTTCCAGATGACCTTGGGTGATATTGAGGTTCAGATGGAACAGCACAGCTCCCACAACACCAAGCTGAGGCAGGAGAACATGGAGCTGGCCGAGAAGCTCAAAAAGCTCATTGAGCAGTATGAGCTCCGAGAGGAGGTGAGACTACCCAAAACTACATCATAAACTCACTGAGGTAAAAGTAACCTGTCCAGACAAGTGGTGGCTGCATGTCCAGGCTAATGAGGCTGTTTTTAAAAAAGAAAAAACAAATAATGCAAATCCTTGACAGTGGACACCTCAGACTTGTTCTGCTGGATTTCAGTGCTGCATTTGATACAGCTGATCACAGCATTTTGTTACATAGACTGGAATACATCATTGAGATTAAAGGAACAGCACTAAACTGGTTTAAATCATATTTAGCAGAAAGTTTCCAGTTTGTTTATGTTAATGATTATTCTTCTACCCACACCAGAGTTGGTGATGGAGTTTCACAGGGTTCTGTATTACGAATATTATTTACGTTGTACATGCTCCCCTTAGGCAATATTATTAGGAAGCACTGCATACATTTCCATTGTTATGCAGATGACACTCAGCTAATTTTTTCTCTGAAGCCAATCAGTTTGTCAAACTCCAGGCATGTCTGAAGGATATAAAGGCCTGGATGACCTGTAATTTTCTTCATTTAAATTTAGATAAAACTGATGCTTTATGTGCCCAAGCACTTCAAAAACACACTGTCTAACCAGATAGTTACTCTAGATGGCATCGCCTTAGCCTCCAGTTCTACTGTGAGGATCCTTGGAGTTATTGTTGACCAGGATATGTCCTTCAACTGAAACATAAAGCAAGTTTGTAGGACGGCCTTCTTTCACCTGAGTAAAATTATTAAAATCATATCAACATATCTCAGAGTGATGCTGAAAAACGAGTCCATGCATTTGTATCTTCTAGGCTGAACTTTTGTAGTTCCTTATTAATACGATGTCCCAATAAGTCTCTTAAAAACCTCCAGCTGATACAAAATGCTTCAGCCAGAGGTCTGACAGCAACCACTAGCTGAGATCATATTTCTCCAACGTTAACATCTCTTCACTGGCTGCCTGTTAAATCCAGGATAAAATTTAAAATCTTGCTTCTCACATATAAAACTCTTAATGACCAAGCTCCATCGCATCTCAGAGACCTTATTGTACAACATCATCCTAACACAGCTCTTTTCTCTCAGACTGCAGGTTTACTTGTGGTTCCCAGAGTTTCCAGAAGTAGAATGATAGGCAAAGCCTTCACTTATCAGCTCCTCTGCTGTAGAATCCGCTCCCAGTTTGGGTTCAGGTGGCAGATACCCTCTCTACTCTAAGTTTAAGCTGAAAACGTTCTTTTTTGATAAACCTTATGCAGTAGTTAGGACTGTTCAGGATCACCTGAGTGAACTTTTTATTATTTATGCTGCTATAGGTTTAGATTGCCAGGGGACTCCCATGATGCACTGGTCTCCTCTCTTTCTTCCATACAGTTACACACCACCATTACATTCATTAACTTTGTGTCTTTCCTGAAGTTCTAAATGTTCATTGTTACCTCCGCCAGGAGGTTATGTATTCACCGGAGTTTGTTTGTCTGTCTATCTGTTTGTCTGTTAACAGCATAACTCAAAAAGTCATGGACGGATTTTCACCAAATTTGTACAGGATGTCCGGAAGAGCAAAAGTAACAATCGATTAGATTTTGGAGGTGATCCGATCACCGTCTGGATCCAGGATTTTTTTGAAGGACTCTGTACAATTGAGAGATGGCCGCCAGGAGACGCACAGTGCTTGTCTGTCCACCACTACCACCATACAGCCACTGTGCGCTGCGTCGCAGACATACAAACACACGCACGCACGGAGAGATAGTGTGCCACTAAATTCGTCACTCTGCGCCAGATGCGGTTTGCTCTCAACGGCGAGTGTAGTTAAATGGAGATCAGAGAGGCAAGAGGAGCATCTAAGTGCGTGGAGGCGAAAATGGCGAAAGAAGTGGCGTCTCACAAGCGGCAATATTGCCGCACGACAGCGCTGAACATAATCTCGTCTTTATGTTCTGTGGCGTCCGTAGTGTTCTGCATTCTCCTGAGCATTAACGCGGCTGATATCAAGCACTGAGTTGTGGATTTGGAGAGTGGCAAAGGCGAGCACACCTTCATCCAAGCCCCCGGCTACTCCATGGATGATTTTAATTCACGCGTTCAACAAAGAGTGGATGAGCTGCTCTCTCAGCGCACCTATGAGAGATGGGCCATCTCTCAATTGTACAGAGTCCTTCAAAAAAATCCTGGATCCGGATCACCTCCAAAATCTAATCGATTGTTACTTTTGCTCTTCCGGACATTCTGTAAAAATTTGGTGAAAATCCATCCATGACTTTTTGAGTTATGCTGTTAACAGACAGACAGATGGCCTGGCGGAGGTATGCGCTCTCCGAGTGCTTTTCTAGTTCTCTTATGAATTGTTTGTTCTCTATCTGCTATCTCTGACCTCCCTCACCCCCATTCTCACCCAATTGGTCAAGGCAGTTGGACGTTCTCCCTGAGCCTAGTTCTGTCTGACTAATTTGAAATTCCTCATTGTCAAATGTGGCTGTTTTTGGTTTCTTTCCACTGTCACTGACTGCTTGCTCATAGGGCATCCAAAGGAAATGTTGGATTGTTGGGTTCTCTGTTTAAAATTTATAAGGTTACTATGTTGAGTGCTATGAGAGGATATACGAGTTAGTGCTAGCTAAATAAATAAAAGTTGAATTCAAAGTCTTATACTCGATGAAGTAAGCTACCAAGCATGTACACTCAACAAAGATATAAACGCAACACTTTTGTTTTTTGCTCCTATTTTTTATGAGATGAACTCAAAGATCTAAAACTTTTTCCACACACACAATATCACCATTTCTCTCAAATATTGTTCACAAATCTGTCTAAATCTGTGATTGTGAGCACTTCTCCTTTGCTGATAATCCATCCCACCTCACAGGTGTGCCATATCAAGATGCTGATTAGACACCATGATTAGTGCACAGGTGTGCCTTAGACTGCCCACAATAAAAGGCCACTCTGAAAGGTGCACACAGCACAATGCCACAGATGTGGCAAGATTTGATGGAGCGTGCAATTGGTGCTGACAGCAGGAATGTCAACCAGAGCTGTTGCTCATGTATTAAATGTTCATTTCTCTACCATAAGCCCTCTCCAAAGGCGTTTCAGAGAATTTGGCAGTACATCCAACCAGCCTCACAGGGCAGATGGCAGACAGCGTGTGTGGTGTTGTGTGGGTGAGCGGTTTTCTGATGTCAGTGTTGTTGATGGAGTGGACCATGGTGGCGGTGGGGTTATGGTATGGGCAGGCGTCTGTTATGGATGAAGAACACAGGTGCATTTTATTGATGGCATTTTGAATGCACAGAGATACCGTGACGAGATCCTGAGGCCCATTGTTGTGCCATAAATCCAAGAACATCACCTCATGTTGCAGCTGGATAATGCACGGCCCCATGTTGCAAGGATCCATACACAATTCTTGGAAGCTGAAAACGTCCCAGTTCTTGCATAGCCAGCATACTCACCGGACATGTCACCCATTGAGCATGTTTGGGATGCTCTGGATCAGCATATACGACAGCGTGTACCAGTTCCCACCAATATCCAGCAACTTCGCACAGCCATTGAAGAGGCTGTGCGAAGTTGTGTGTGGGACCAAAAAAGGAGTTATTTTATTAATTATCCATCCATCCATTCTCTATACACCGCTTTATCCTCACTAGGGTCGCGGGGGGTGCTGGAGCCTATCCCAGCTGACTCGGGCGAAGGCAGGGGACACCCTGGACAGGTCGCCAGTCTGTCGCAGGTCTACATATACAGACACACAATCACACTCACATTCACACCTACGGGCAATTTAGAGTAATCAATTCACCTCAGCATATTTTTGGACTGTGGGAGGAAGCCGGAGTACCCGGAGAAACCCATGCATGCACAGGGAGAACATGCAAACTCCATGCAGAAAGATCCCAGGCCCAGGCCGGGATTTGAACCAGGGATCTTCTTGCTGCAAGGCAAAAGTGCTACCCACTACTCCACTGTGCAGCGCCCCCCCCCCCAAAAAAAAATAAAACAAACAAAAGTGTTGCGTTTATATCTTTGTTGAGTGTAATATTGGTATAGATACCATAACTGTGCTATTGCTGCTACAGAAAAACAATATACACCACCCACAAATTCAAACGCTGAACAGTTTGTAAAGGGCAAAGGTAATGAATACTTTAACATGTACACAAGGATCAAATGCAATATTACAGAAAACTAATTTTAACCCTCTGAACCCCAAAATCCAGCAGCTGGTTTAAAAGTCATGCTATCTTTCAGGAAAATCACCCAAGTAAATAACACCATTTACTAGCCAGAAACTGTAAAATTAAAAGAACCCTCAAATTTTCAACTTTCTGACCATAATTGAACTCCTCATCTGTGATTTGTCATTCTGTTGGAAAATATAACCAAATAGGAGCACAAAACTGGGACATTTCTTTAAAACCACTTTATTCTGTGTTCCATTAAAAATGAACCAAAATTCAACTGTTTCTACCTAATTCTATAAAAAAAAAAAAAAAAAAAAAAAAAGCCCTCCTCAGAACCACTGTGAAGACACTGTGGCCAGCAGTCACGTGATAAAACTTCTGTGACTTTTTGACTAAACTGCTGATTGTGTTTACACAGAGCAGACAAGTATGGAAACAAATTAAACATGCTTAGCCTAATGGAAATGAGGTGTGTGTCTCAATTGCAGCACATAGACAAGGTGTTCAAGCACAAGGAGCTGCAGCAGCAGCTGATGGATGCCAAGCTGCAGAGAATCACTGAGATGATGAAGGAAGTGGAGGAGAAGCAGCAGCGAGAGAGAGACTTTGTGAGTACATCATCTGTGCTTCTTTATATGCATTTATGTTTTCCTTTTTTATTCTACCATCAAATAGCAGTGGTAAATTGTGAGTGAGCAGAAATAAAATCTTTGAACAATACTTAGGATAATTGTTGGTACCGAACTTGCCTGACCCTGTTCTGACTGCTGTGATACTTTAGCTGCTGAAAGATGCCACAGAGTCCAGACGCAAGTGTGAGCTGATGAGGGAGCAAGAAACACAGCTTAAACAGCAGGTAAACACACATACTTATCATTACATCTGTTAATACCCTAGTTCCTAACCTGATATATAAAAACCTTTTGATCTCTTCAGTTCAGCTGAAGGGTTTGAAACTGAGTTTCTCTCTGCTCTCATCTCATCTCTAAGCTCTCCCTGTATATGGACAAGTTTGAGGAGTTTCAGAGCACTCTGGCTAAAAGCAATGAAGTCTTCACCACTTTTAGACAAGAGATGGAGAAGGTGAGGGAAAGAAACAGTCTTTCATCTGTTAGCACCTTTCAGTGGTTTCCCTTCCCACTGTTAACTCTCTGGATTTGTATCTAGATGACCAAGAAGATCAAGAAGCTGGAAAAGGAAACAACACAGTGGAGGACCAAATGGGAGAGCAATAACCAGGTCCTGCTGCAGATGGCAGAGGAGGTGAGTTTTATGAGGAAAAATAAAAACATACAAACGTTAGTTCTCTTTCTTATTTCTTTTTCTGAATTGTGTGTGCGTGCATAGCTTGTTCCAAAATAAGCCTATCAACACTCGTAGTGCTTCTCACCAACACACTGTATGTAAATTATTTCACTGTAAAGATAACCGTTAAAGGGGATCTATGTGCTGAAAGAGACATTCTATTTTCTGAAGAAACCTTTCATGGTTATGAGATCTTTGTAAACATATAACGCAAACTATGTATCGTACTTAACAGGTGGTATTGGAGTTTTTTTCCTATCTTCATTTCATGCTAATTTATGCCTCTGCTCTACATTGCTTTGTTAAATTAACCCTTTAAACACCCCAAACAGCATGCCATTTAAAATCTACAAAAAACTAAATTACACCATTTGTGGTAGCAAGAAGCTGCACACGCATTGAATAACAAATGTCAAATTTTCCAGCAGTGCAGTCCTAGAACTAACAATGTGTCAATTTTGGTTTGGTCAAGAAAAATTACCAAATTGAAACAAAAAATTGCAATGTTTCATCAAAATCCCTTTAATTTGTATGTCTCAAAAGAAACTGCTTTCAGTAATCAGATTAATACATTCCTGAATGCAACAAGTGTCATTGAGACAAAGATTCAAGGCCTTTTTAGCTTAATTTCAGGCTGCGCTTACATGGAACAGAGAGGATGGAAACAGATTTCAAATATTAGTAAAATATCTATTGTATGTAGAGCTTGTTTTCCAGTACTGGTTGCACCTGTGGGCACTTGGGGTAATGTTGTACATGCTGATTCCAGGTTTGTTATACTTTTGTAGAGTCATTTGTCAAAGAAATTCAAATTTTGTGTGCTTGCTTTGTTTTTTTTTGTGTGTGTTTTTTAGGCTTTATGGCATTATGACTTTATTGTACTGTACAGAATATAATTCCTTCTGGTTACGGTTGTGTTGTTTCAAGGGATGTGTAGGACTTTATATTGCAGTGAAAAATAAGCCCACAGTGAGTTTAAATCTGACAGGAACAAAAAAAAAAAACAAAAACAACACAAAGCTAGAAAAGCACTCAGAGCACAGTACTCTGCCAAGGCTGTTCATTCTCCCATGTGCCATTGTCAGAAATGCAGCATTTTTTAAATATAAATACAGCATTTGTTCATGAGTTATTGATGATCAAAAATCTCAGCAACATAGAATGTGGCCATTTAATATAGATATAGCCACAAACAAAATGGCTTTGTTCTTGCAACCAGGTGTATGTTATAAATGTGTACGTCATATACGGATACCGAATCGTGTGATTTAAATATGTAGCGGGCGGCAGGAATTGATCACTTGGTCCTTCTGTCATTTTTGACCTTTCCTGAAAATTTCGTCCAAATCTGTTAGTCCATTTTTACTCCGCTAAGGAACGGCAGCGTTATGTGGTGATCAGCGTACGTTTGTCTGTCTGTGCTTTTATTTTTGACACTTGGACCAACTTATTGTCGTGATAGTGCAGCTGTGTGTAAATCCATGATGTTGACTTGTAACTATGGAGTATTTTTACGTTATAGTGTTGCCAATATTTGCCACTGAAATAAAGGATCTCAGCACTTACTCCAAGACACAGAGGCTGTGGCTCAGGTGGTAGAGCGGGTTGTCCACTTCAAGGTTGGTCATTTGGTCCCCCCCCTCCCGCATGCCGAAGTGTCCTTGGTCAAGACACTGAACCTAAAGTTGTTCCCAATGGCAGGCAGCACCCTGCATGTAGCTATTGGTGTGTGAATGAAACACATTGTAAAGCGCTTTGAGTAGCACTAAGGTAGAAAGGTATACAAGTACATCACAGTAAAGACCATTTACCATTTTAGATTCTGATGCATACTAACAGCGTGGCTTTTGTGAATATCTGTGAATCATGATGTTGACATTTTGGTTTCGAATTTACATTTAATCGTCACTTAAGATTTGGTAAGTCTCTTTGCTTGACTGCGCAGATTAGACATTCTCTAGTTTCATCTGGTCCTTCCTTCAAACTGCTGATTCCCCAAAAATATTCATTTGAATACTCATGAAATGCTGTGTTGTGTTGTAGAAAACTCTGCGTGATGGCCACTTCAAGGCACTGCAGGGGAAACTGGAGCTGCTGGAGAGGCTGTGCAGAGCTCTGCAGAAGGAGAGGAACGACCTGAACAACCGGCTCAGCCTCTTCCAGGAGCAGGGAGACAAAGGGAGTGCAGCAATTCCTGAGGCTCAGCCACGGGACACTTCAGCTGGGGAGGAGGAAGAGGAGGTGGAGGAGGCAGATTCTGAGGATTCAGCACAGGGTGATGGGCTGGAGACACAGGGGGTCCACCAAGCTTCCAGACCATCTGAAATGGACCTCACTGACAAAACTACTACTGTTATGACGACAAGCAGCCAGCCTGCAGACAGGCCAACCATACAGCAGGCCTGAATGAGTCTACGTAGCCTGTGTGGAGGTGAGAAGGGAAGAATAGAAAAGCTCCACATGGCTGCAGCCTAGTTCCACAACTAGCCAGAAAAACCATCTTTGATGGACGTTTCATTTATTTTAATTGTCGACTTGCCTCTCCAGATTTCTACACGGAAAATGAACCCATATCTTTTGTGCGATAGATTCAGAACAATAAAATGATAGTATCAAGGATTGCATTATAAAACTTTGCCCATGTTTATATTGGTTGTAATAATTGGTTTTGTGGCGAGCACTTCGTACTCCCTGTTTTCTATCATAACTGTATTTTCATAGGAGACTTCCATGCAGTCAGTTTGAAGCTGCACAAAGTATAACTGGCCTTTTATTTCTCTCTTCACATGGTATTTTCCTGCAGTGTCGCGTCTTGTTTGGAAATTGTAGTTTGATTAAATTCAAAAATGGGTACTTCATTTGCATTCTGTCGTAGGTGGTTATATATTTATTATGACCCAGCTCAGCCAGGCAAAAGGGAAGCAACCTAAAAGCAGTTAGTGTTGATATAAGCAAGGATCTACATTGCCCAGCAGTTTAACTGTTTAACAAAAGAGGCAACATGAGGCACTCACAATGTGACCTACAAAACTGGAAGAGAAAACAAGATGTCATGTTAACTGAGCAGTCAGGGTTGGGCCTCAGGAACAGCAAAGGAGTGTCAAATACTTTGTTGATCATTTTACATGGTTGATTTTTTTTTTTTTTTTTTTTCCACTGCAAACTTAATGCACATGTCATTGACAAAGGTGGTTCTGATTTGAAACTTAGGAATGTTGTGACTGACCTACCACATGGTAACTAGTGGGGAACATGCAGTACTTTGCTGTGGTCAGTTGATCACAATGGCCCAAGAAAGTAACCAGCTTGCTAACTGCAAGATACACCTACTGGGAATGTCACTTTATCTTAAAAAATGTGTTTAAAACCCTTTAAGCTTCAGTGTACCGCCGGCGGTACACCTACTAATTTGCATAGGAATTTCAAGAATGTCCGACTGGTGCAAACGCGATTATACAAACACTATACACCGATGGAAAGCTTAGATTCTCATGAATCCGCCGGTATAAACCACTTTCAGATGCGATTACCACAGCGGGTGAGAAAAACACATTTGTCCGACAAAAACAAATATTCATCCATCCGTTCTCTATACACGGCTTCAAAGCACACAGCGCGACTCACATTTCCGGGTTTATTATTACACACACAAAAAAAGATTCCACAAAAAACGGCCATAATCCAACCTTTTACATCAGATGACACAAGCCAGTAAACTATTTTGTCCAAAACATGTCCTGAAGTCGGTATAAAATCCCCGAATCGGTCGTTTTCAAGGAAATGCACCTCCCGATGCGCGTCCAATATTCCCCGTATTTTTCGTAATTTTTTTTCTTTAAAAATAGAATATTAGCGATTTTTTTGTACTGAAAACGGCTGGAATTGACTGAAGCTTAAAGGGTTAACTTAAAATTGGACATGCCAAATGCAAAAATCAGGACAAGCCTTGTACTCCGAGGACTAAAACAGCTGTCAATATACTGTTGTACACTTGTGCAAGGTATCGCTGGAAAGATCATAATGACGCCAAACCATCTGAGAATTACTGTGTGAAAGCATTTTGGATTGAACACCAAACTTGGGGGTAAAATTGAGCCTGACTGTGAAATGCTGTTTGCGTGTCAGTGATCACTACGATCAGTTCATTGATAGCGGTAATATGGCAGCCAGTGTGTCTGACCAAAGTCAGCTTTAGAATTACACAGGCGTCACAACCTGTTAGTAGAAATAGTTGTTCAATGGTCTGCTCATCTATCATCAGTCTAGGTGCTCCTTTTGAACATATCTAGAAAGAGTGAAACTGAAACCTACAGTGGGTCGCTGCCACCAATGAGCAGCCGCATAGTGACATTTTGAGAACAAAATCATGGATTGGGTAAACTTGACAAACTTTTGAATTGATGTGCAGCTTTGTTCTGAACATGTTTGGCTTTTACTTTTCTTACAGTGACTCTAAAACTTCAGAATCTTTTGACCTGCTCATAACTGAGGAAAAGATTAAGTGTATTATGTGCCATGTGGCAGATATACCACTGCGTGTGTTTCATTAAATCAGCATTCAGTCAGGTGACTGATCATCAGCTGTCTTCTTCTGTTGTTAAGCCATGACTTGATTTAGAGGGTGTTTGCCTCCTGCAGCGGTTGATGCCTGTGTCATTTTGAATGGAACTCTGGGCTGTTTAATGTCAAAACTTAATCTGTTGCTACAGGTAAGACCAAATTGGTTAGGTCTGAAATCTTGAGGATTGGTGCTTAAATTTCTGTTTGATCATTTAACCTTCTTTTCCACCTGTACTGCGTCCTTAAATATGGTTGTGAATCAAATACAGCATTATAAAAATATGCAAGATTGTGACATAAAATTAATAATGCAGGTCAAGACATCTGTTTTTTTTTTGTGGTCCACCTTTGTTGACACAGCAAAAATGATGTGAAGAGATAATAGCAGGAGCAGATGAACCATGAAACATTGATCGGCCCCACAGGTCGTAGAGAGAACCACCAGATCAGGTGTTTTCAAGCACCTTTGTCCACTGACCGATGATCCCCATGATGTGGATTAGATTTGAAAAATAACACAATAATGAGCTTTGTTGTCTTTCAAATTTATAGTTGAATGTAATTTGCTTTTTTAAATAACTGTGAATAAAAAGGTGTTGAGTTCTGTCAGTGCTGTATATTAACAAGAACTTTACAGGATTACATGAGAAAACTCATCAGTATGTATAAATTTTATATGATGAATGGAAACAAAACAGAGGGTCAAATTCAATTCTGGATCTTGTTTCATATTATGGGAATGTTTTAGTTGTAATAATTTCTGTTTTAGTTTGTAAAAAATAGGATCCCCTTGCATCTTTGCACATTTTATTGTCAAGTTTTTTACCACGCTGGCCCCAATATCTCATAACCCAGCTAACGATATGCAACATGCACAACATGTTGGATTTAGCACTTCATTCATAAAGGATGCTCTGGAATCCCCTGTGACTGCTGCATCCTTACTAGAAATCCCACTTTTGTTTTGTGTTTTTTTTTTTTTAATCTGTGGGTGTAACTACAAGAGTGATCCAAGATCAGTGTCTTTTAGAAACTCAACACCTAATTCAAGCATTTTCTCACCATTGAGATACCTTTAGGTGTAGTGGTAAAAAAAAAAAAAAACATCAGTATATTGTAAAGTCAGTGAGAATCCCAACTGAGGGTACTAATATGTATGTGAACAGACACCTGTTGGAAAACAGCAAATATGTGATTAGATAGGTCAGACATTGTGATGTTTTTTTTTCTCTGTAATCTTTCCTGGCCTTTCTTAATTGTTCCCCTTCGTACAATTGTGTATTTAAAACTACACAAATGTGAAAATGTACAGGAACAGGTGGTGGATGGTTGTAGCTGAGAGAGGACTTTGCAACATCTACTTCCTTTGGCATTGGCCTAGATGGATTCTCAGGTAATGTAAGAATCTACCTCTGTAATAAAGAGAAGGCCTCATTTTTTTTTTTACTACAAAAAAGATGATTCCCCCCCCCCCCCAAAAAAAAATTTGATTGTACAATGCTTACAAAGTCCAGTCTTGCTTTTCAATAAAAATTTTGAAGAATCTGCAAGAGCTATGGGTTTGTTTTTTTTTCCAGGGATGCCTGTGTGTTATGTGATTTGCTCTGGGGTCTCAGCTTTTTTCTAGTGTTGCTACTAAGATTGTTTAGCCAGTTCAGTTCATCCAACCATCCATTATCTATACACCATTTAAAGTGCTAAACACCAAGCCACTGTTCAGCCCTGATTTAATTCAATATAGAACCCATATGCCTGAACCCCCAGAACGAGCCCCAAGGCAACAGTGGCAAGAAAAAAAAACTCCCTTTAAACAGAAAAAAGTTCAGTTGCCGCAGATGTTTAAGTTATTTGAAGAAATAGACTATTTTATTTGAATAGACCAAATGACAAACTTATTTTTTAAAAGTTACAAAAGCTTTACTGCAATTTGGTGCAGGAAACAGAACTGTAATTTCATAAAATGTAACAAAAGAAAGAGAAAAAGATAACTGTCAAGTGTGCTAATTTAGTCACAAACTGTTCATAAAAGCCAGATTCTAAAGTGTTGATGTACTTTGTGAATGGGTGACAAAGAATGGCAAAAACATGCCAGCTAGATACAATAATATGTATCAAACAAAACAACCACAATGCTTCATAGGCAGAAAAATAAGGTATGACCAGCATGGCTTGCCTTAAAGTGACTCAGGTTTCCCAAAATAATTTCAGTGCTCTTGTAATCTTCTTTTGCTCAGGTTTCAGGAAATCCTACTACCTGAGGTCTTCTGTGTACTCAGTCACAGACTGCATAATGTCTTTCATGTTTTCCTTAGCCTTCTGAAATTAACTGGTCATTAGAATTTACAGTGATTGTATACACATAAAGGTTTTCTCCTCTTAGACTCTTCAAAAGCCCTTTACGATAAAATGCGATTTCACCAACACTGAAGATTGGACCACCTGACCATGGGAGCATTTTAAACATCTTAAACTATTGTAAGTGCGTCAAGGATATTGGATACGTGGGGCACAGTGATACATAGCACAATGGTACAGAATCCAACTGTCTGTTAGCAAGACCCACATTTGACTTTGCACTTAAGATAAGCCAGAGAGGAAAGGACAGGCTAGGTCTGGAGATAAGGGAATGGAGGAGGGGTTGAGAGTCATAGAGCTGTGTTATGATCCCTGAGCCTCCAGGTCTGATGCAGGGGTATTGTCTGGCTCCTCATCATTGTAGATGTTCTCTGCCTGGATGAACAGGCAGGGAAAACAAAACAGCCAAGGATTAATGGTAACATATTCACTTGTTCTCCGAGCTCACAGTAGCCTCAAGTCATAGTATTATATGTGAAAGCCTGGCAAGAAAAGCAGTTGGCACCTCTGTGACAATACTGACACATGTCGATATTTCTAGCTAAATTCCATTTCTAATCATCAGGGGCTTTCTGTGTGATTATCTCCGATTTGCTCTGAACGTATTTTTCCATCATAAACTATACAAATTTAAATGGTATCTGTAAAACTTTAGCTTGATGTATTAAAGACTTTCTAAGATGCATCTTTTTTTTTGAAAACCTACCCACCCATCCACATTGTTATATTACGTAAATATATTAGTTATTCTCAAGCCATTGATTCAGAATCTGCAATACTTCACAAGCAGACCAAATAGTCCCTGATTATGAAACCCAATTGAAATCTGAAAACAATATGAAGTCATTTAAAGTCCTATCTTTAGTACACATTAACAAAACAACTGATGCAAAAGTCAACCAATGAAATTTTCTAAACCATGTGTAGTTCCATGTCACAATAATAGAAAACAAAATATAGAAAAAACTTCTATTATGAAAATACTTGATCACCAACATGGAAAACAGGTACTTCAAGTGCATTTTTAGAACTCATCCAAGTAGCGCAGACGTCTGATGTTTCAAAGGGGTTATGCAAATACAACTAAAAAAGTGTGTAGATTTTTTTTAATCAGTATATTTTTCAATTTCTATCCCCACTTTGAAGGCTGGCGAAAAGGAGTGAAGCGTTGTTTGGCCAATTCTACTTATTGAATTAATTTTATCATTGAGATCAGTGCTTAAAGGTAAAGTCTTAAGCACTTACTTTGTACTAAATGTACTCAGACTCTGACTTTCTGCATAGTCCAGCTTGTGACATTGGTCTTAAAGGCCAAGTCTATTCCCACTGGTACACAAAGCAAAATAATCCAGTTTGATCCCATCGGTTTCCACATAATGATCTTGAGAAAAAAAATACTACTAAAGTATGTTTACATATCATGTACATCAGATTACCAGAAATTAAATGTCAGGAAATGGAAATAGCTCACTTGAAAAATTCCACTGTCACAACGAATGGATGTCATCATAATGAATTACTGCAGTGAAAATTCACAAAGAAATGACACATAACTACATGACAGGTCTCTTCCAAACTAAGGACTATGCCTGCAAAGAGTGGGGTCCAAAAATAAAAAATATGTCTATAATTAAAAAGACATATTTTATTGGTTTAATTTGGAGAACCATTTTGAAACTCCAGAATTTCTAACAATATTTTAGTTTGTGTGGTCCAGCTTATGATACCTACTTCATCAGTTATGAAAGCTAAACAAAACAAACATTTTCCATTTTTTTAATAATTATGTGATATTAACATGTAAATGTGTCTTTCTATCTATCTATCTATTGTAAAAACTGATCAATATGGCCAGTCAAAATAGATTCTCTTGCTTTGTGCTCCATTGAGAATAAACTTGGACTGGAGTCTATCCCAGCTGACATAGGTTGAAGGCAGGGGACACCCTGGACAGGTCACCAGTCTATCATAGGACTATATAGAGAGACAAACGATCACGCTCACATTCACACCTACATACAATTTAGAGTTACCAATTAACCTAAGCATATTTTTGGACTGTGGGAGGAAGCCAGAGTACCCAGAGAACATCCATCCATGCACAGGGAGAATATGCAAACTCCATACAGAAAGATCCAGGGATTTTCTAACTGAAAGGCGACAGTGCTAACCGCTGTAACCACTGTACAACCCTATTTGATCTACTCCAAGTATTCTGAATCAATGGCATGATGACAACTTTAAAAAATCTATCTGAAATCAGATTTCCATCTCATTCAACAAGGATACTGCCAATACTTCTACCAAACATTGTAATTTCTCAAATAGATCTCTTGATTACCCACTCTCCCCTCACCATTTTATTTACACCTTAGCTGTACAGCAATGACCTTGTATGTTGTATTGAATTTAAAATCACACTGAATACATCCTATTCTATCCTATATATATTCACATTGTGATATCCCAAAAAGAAAAAGTGTGTGATGGACGGCAGTTGTATTCACCATCTGCCAGACTTGCATGATATTGTCCTCAGATACTGAGCAGATGACCCAGGGTTCATTGGGGTTCCAGGAGAAATCGGAGATCTTGGCTGTGTGACCACCGTGGATGAACTGATGTGAAGAACAGAACAGCAGAATGCCATAACCATCTAAGCTATCAAATTAAAAGTTCAGTGCTTTTAAAGGTACCAATAACATTTGAGGAACTGTATCACTGTGTTCTATTCTTATGTAGTTAAAATCAAAAACACCAACCAATTGATGTGATGTATAATTAAATACACCCAGCCAAAACCTATTGACACTCATAGGCTCTTCCATCACATGTAGAGCTTTTGCTGCTTAAGTATAGAATTGTTTTATGGCTTCTGACATACCAAGAGCCTGATGGTGACTGAAAGGTCTAGAGCTGAATTTCAATAACAACACACAGTAACAGCACTGACCAGAAGCTCTGGTGGGCCATCCTCAGCATCTTCTGCAGACTGCTCCTCCCCAATTTTACTAGAAAACAAGACCAACAAAAACCTGAAGCAATTTGACACAGTTACTCTTCAGTTACTTTTTACACAAACAAATCTAAATCTACCGTTCCCCTTTGCTTAACAGGGCTTTATGGTGACTTTTGGCTGACTGAATCTACTTTACTGTTGTAATTCACTCCTAGTTCTCATGTAGTGTCATTCTCACCACCAGCAGACAGCTGTTTCCAGAAATGGTGCAGACTTATTAGGTCATGCATACAATCTACAGCACAACAATAAAAGCCTTTTCATCTTTCCAGAGCACATCAAAATGTCAATACTTGTTTGCTCTGTTCCTTACCAATGCAGGACATGGATAGCCACATAAAAGAAGCTAATAGCTGTTATATTTAGAAATACGTGTATTGAGGGGTATGGTGGACAGTTTTTACCTGAGATCCCAGACGTTGAGACGTCGGTCAGTGCCACTGGAAGCCAGGATTGTCTCATTGTGAGGAGACCATTGAACCTATTAATAGAGTAGATAGTCAATGGGATTCAATGTAGTGCTTATATGGCGACATGGACTCACAATAAAAATAATCTTGGGCTTGGGAGCACTTCAGAAACATCCTGAAAGATTGAAAGGTCCTACATCATGCCCTTTTTTCAAATTATGTACAGTTTTGCATGTCTCCAGAATGTGTATTTCAAGTTTTAGCTAAAAAACAAAGCAAAGACGGTTCATTTCACCGTAACTATGTAACCCCTGGCCTTGTTGTGAACATACTCTTAGGCTCTCTGTAGCTTTAAATGCTGCTGACCCGTTGCATGTTGCTACACCTTTGGGTGTAGCATGTTGCTAGAGTAAAGCTTGTTTTATGCTTGTCGCATTCAACAGGTCCGTGTGGCTGCTTGCGGACAAATTACATGATTTTAGCAGCCATGCCAACTCAAGTGGCTGTTCTCACATGGAAAATTTCCGCGTTGTGCACCTCCACATTTTTCTAACTACACGGATGGAGACGCACGGAAAAACATATCAGAGGACCAGGACCTACTCGTAGCTGAAGTCTAGAAATATGGGCACTTAAATGATTCAGCACACAGAGATCACCGTGACAACCAGGTTACGAACAATTCATGGTGTGAAATAGGCTTGTCACGAGAACCGATACTTCGGTACCAAGTCGGTACTAAGATTCAGAAAATGTGACGGTACTGACTTTTCTAGACTACCCAAAGTACCGTAGGTACCGAGGAGCCAGATCTGGCCGCTTCTTTAGCGTTGTTTTTTTGGCTGTAAATGAGCGATTATCTGGCAACCCTCACACAGTGCTGATCACATGACTGACTACGCTGCAAAGAGATCAACTACATGCAGCATGGCGGAGGCACACGCACCTGGCTCGACAACAGCAGCTGCCCCTCAGTTGAAAAAAAAAAAAAAAACGCCAGAAGTCGCATCTGGAAGTATTTTGGATTCGAGGCTGACGAGGACGGATTGGTTACTGATCCTGAAAAACCCGTCTGCAAAAAATGCCGTCACCGTAGCACAGGGAAGGGGAGCAACACGTCCAACTTGGCGAAACATGTAGCCCTATAAGGTACAGTCAATTCCAGCCATTTTCAGTACAAAAAATCGCTAATATTTTATTTGTAAATAAAAATATGACGAGAAATACAGGGAATATTGGACGCGCATCGCGAGGTGCATTTCCTCGAAAACGACCTATTCATGGATGGGTGCCTACCGACTTCAAGACAGGTTTTGGACAAAATATTTTACTGGCTTGTTTCGTCTGGATGTCCAAGGTTTGATTATGGCCGTTTTTTGTGGAATATTTTCATCTGTGTGTAATAATGAACCCGCAAATGTGAGTCGCGCTGTGTACGTTAAAGCCGTGTATAGAGAACGGATGGATGGATATTCGTTGTTTGTCGGACAAATGTGTTTATATTACCCGCTGTGGTAATCACATCTGAAAGTGGTTTATACCGGCGGATTCATGAGAATCTAAGCTTTCCATCGGTGTATAATGTTTCTATCATTGAGTTGGCAGTGTCGTTCTACTTCGAAAAAAATAACGTAACGGGTTCAGCGGCCCGCGTTGTACCAGAGTTGTACATAGTTGTACACAGAATTCAAGGTGAGTGCATTTGAATTCACGTGTTATCATTGTTGCTCATATCTAATTACGTTACAATGATTAGATGAGCCCAGCCTATAGTAAATGAGCTGCATGGCAAAATAACAAGCGTGTCCAGCCTTGTTTGTCCCGCATAATAGTTTTGTGATGTTTAGGGCTGAAAAGATTCCTCGGATAATTCGAATAATTCGATTACAAAATATCCTCGGGGCAAATTGTGTGCCTCGAAGCCTCGTTTAATATATAAATATATCTAAAATATATATCTGGACTACTCTACAGCTCACGGTGTTTGACACGGACGGTCATTTCTGTGGCACAACGTGCCTGCTACCTCCGCGACCGTGGTATCGAGTGGTATCGAGTATCGTAGAATTTAAGTGGTATTGGTATCAACTACTAAATTTCTGGTATCGTGACAAGCCCAGTGTGAAATTAAAAGTAACTGGTGAAGTGCCATATTGTAAGTGGTGCAAACCATAGATATGAATCAGTAAGATACGACACGCCTCTCTGAGTGGGTGCCTACGGCGACACTAAGCTAGTGGGGGCAAAGTTTCAGTATTTTGCATTGATCTGAAAGGTGCGAAAACTAAAACAAGAAGAATGCCGGTTCATTATACTGCATACAATTGCACACTATGTCAGACGATCGAGACAAGGAAACTTGGAATAACTTTTCATAGGTAAGAATAGTTTTTGGCTCTGTTTTCATAATTAAATCTTGTTGAGAGCTTCTAGTCTATGGGAGCTAGCTAGTTAGCCACTAGCAAAACACTAACGCGAGTTAACAGCTGGACAACCAAATACCAGACGATTATTAATAGCTGTAGTATAGTTGTACAAGCAGTAGTAGTAATACTAAAAGTACAAGTAGCAGTGACAGTAATACCAAAAGTTCAAGCAGCAGTAGTAGTATAAATAGCCGTTAGAGTCGTAGAAGTAGTATTGGCATTTAGAATAATATTACAAGTTGTAGTAGCAGTGCCAGTATCAGCAGCAGTAGTCAGTGTACTACCACTGCTACTACTAGTAGTTGCATTACTATTAATACCACCAATACTACCAAGAGTAGTTATAAAGCCTAACTCATATATATCCAGAATACCATCTATGTTCTTCCTCCAAACCAATTTTATGATTGAGATTACAGGCAGTTCTCTAGGACTGCTCTCAGATAATAGAAATGTTACTAAACAAGGTTATACTTATCAAATTAATTAATATTAATACTTCAGTTGTTTATAGCAAAAGTAAATAAACTCTACACTGTTCTAGTCTATCTCCATGTTATATGTATATATTATCCTAAAGAGAGATATAAAAATAAATAATTAATATTAATAATAATTGTGTTGTTTATTGTAAATGTAATTGTGTTGTTTATTGTAAATGTCAAGAAACTCTATCCTGTCAGTACAAGCAGATGTTCGGCACCGAGCTCCGAGCAAGCGATCATGAAGTTAATCCAGATCATCGCACAAGTCTAGCTCCTTGCTATATGTATATAACAGCCGACAGCATGGGTCTCAAACTCGCGGCCCGCGGGCCAACTGCAGCCCGTGGGACGACATTTTGTGGCCCTCTACTTGAGATCAAAGTTTAGCATTGGTGCGGTCCGCCTGCTTTTCTCATATGCTTCCACGTCGTTGATAAGACAGCGCTTTGAGAAAATGTCGAAGAATGGCGGCAAAATGCCACAAGCTGGGCTCGAACTCACGACCACCGCATTGAAGGCGGAGGCTCAACCTGTTGAGCAATCGGCACATCTTTCTGCCTACTTCTTCCGTGTCACACTTGCCGTGGACTTTCACATAATATACAGTGGTCACTCCTCTGTGGCGGGTATTAGGTTCCTGAATCCCCCGCAACTTTAAATTTATTTTGATGCGCAGCGATCAGACCTCTATGTGAAATGGACAAAGCGAGATGCTGAGCTGCTAAACACGAGAGGGAAGAGACTCCTGCTATGGTCCTTGAGCCAATCAGAGCACAGCGCTGTATTTATTTCGATTTAATATTATTTTAATATATTTGAATTATTATTTTTTATATTATTTTCAATTTGTTAGGCTAGAAAATGCTTATTTTTTCGGAAAAATATTTAAATAATAAACAAATAAAAATACATATACCACAAAATAGCTCAGGCTCATGACAAGTTCCGGTGGCGTTTGCGGTCAAGTTCGCCAACGGGAATTAGCAACGTCAGTCACTTGAAACGTGATTGCGGAGCGACATCAAGTGAAAGTAATACAAGCAAGGAACATATATCCAGCCTCAGTCATGTCCTTCTCAAAACCTGCCATGAAGAGAAAGGTTGGTGACAAGCACTATCATCTTCAAGCCATACTTAGGGTCTCAACTGCTTCCTCCCTCAAGCCAAATGTGGCTCAGCTGTGTGAGAGGAAGCGCTGCCAGATCTCTGGCAGCAAGGAGTAGGCAAGAGAAGCCTATGTTCTGAAGAACAATTCATGTTCTGAAAAAAATGTTCGTGTTCAGCAGAACCATTCACATTCTGAAGAAACAGTCATGTTGAAGAACTGTTATTGACAAAGAAGAAGATTGGATCAGTTGTACTTTTCTTTGAAATACTTGAAACTCGTTTTTGTGGAATACTTGATGCGGCCCAGCCTCACTCAGAATCTACCTTCAGTGGCCCCCAGGTAAGTTGAGTTTGAGACCCCTGGCCTAGAGATATATATAAACAAATAAGAAATAATAAGAAATTCATATTAATAATAAATAAATAAATATATTACATTTACAAATTAAATCTTTTGATCTGAAAACATTTTCTATGTATCTAGGTATTTACATTTGTATACAATTGCGCTCAGAATTATTCAATGTCAGTGTCAATTTGGGTTATTAGGACTCTCTTCAATTTTAAAGTTGTTTGAAATAAATTTATCATACGAGAGGATTGTAAACAGCTGAATGCAATTAATATTACAAGAGTTTTCTCCAAATTTACCACAAAATATTGCTTTTAGTAAATTCTACTGTTGCAAAATTATTCAACCCCCTAATGGCAAGTGTCTTTAAAACTTGCTGGAGCATTTTATGACTGTTATAACCTTTTGCAAATAAGATATTTAACCAAACAATACCTTCTGGTAATCCAAACGAAGAATCTGAGTTCTTTCCTCATGGGAAAGTGTCCCAGTTCAGCATAATTCTTGAGTATGTCTGCTGCAACTGTCTTCACCAAATCCCAATAAAGATTTCCTGTGGGATTTAAATCCTTCAACTACCAATACCACTCTAGAATATTCTAGGATGTCTTGGGAAACCCAGCCTTAGTAGACAATGTGATAAGCATGGTCTTGTTGCTGGAAACCCAAATGTCATCCCCAAGCATGATCTTATTCAATGTCAGCATGAAATTAGCTTCTGAGATTTCTTGACATTTGATCAAATTCATCTCGTTTTCTATTTATTATAGTTTTGCAGTACCTGATGAAGCCAATCAGGCCAAGAACAGCATTCAGCCACCGACATGCCTTACTGTAGATAGGGTGTATTGTCATCTTCCATCTCCAGCCATATATACTGATAAATCACATGCCTACAGAAGTTCTTATTTTCTTTCAACACTTTGGAAAATATGATTACAAAACAGCTATGGATTATGTAAATGGTTTTAAGAAATTTTGAGCTGATTTTTAAGTGTTTGCTGTGGGTCAATAGAGGTTCCCATCTTTGAGTACCTGAAGAAGCCCTTTGGTGTGAAGTTGTATCTTACTGTACCAACTAAATATCAGTTACTGATTAGTTCCTGATGTCAGAATATGTTAATGTAGCTCTTTTATAGTCATTCAAGCTATTTTGCCACGTGTCTCCATAGATATCTGGTGGTAGTGGTGGTTAAGTTTTATTCTTTCTCCCTGGTCAGGGAGTGTGGCCACTTTATGTAAACCTATTAACTAGCGAAATGCGCCTTCAAAAATATCCTTAGAACAATTTAGTGCACATGCTACCTTTTTGGATCCATTTCATTGCTTATGCACAGACATTGACATTTTTCTTAATTTTTTAGGGTAGTGTTCTTGACTTTGATATGTTCAATTATACAATATTAAACTATAAGATGCAAATCCAAGCATGCAGAAAAGAGAATTTACAACTGTAGTGCTAATGTTAGCTTTCACGCACGTTATAAAAGCTTGGGGCATTATTAACCACACTTGATTTGCAATTGTGTGTCTTTACAAGGAATACTCCTTAAGGGGTTGAATAATTTTGAAACTGCACTAGTTATTAAAATTAACATTTTGTGTGGAATTTTGAGAAAACCCTTGTATTATTGGTTACATTCAGCTGTTTTTAATCCACTTGTATGTTAAATTTATTTCAAACAACTTAAAAGTTGTAGATAGTACTTAAAACCCAAATTGGCACTGGAGGTTGAATAATTTTGAGCGCAACTGTATATAATGGCTGAACTTAAAAGATTCCCTGGCCTCTGGACCTGAAAAATAAGATAGCTAAAATTGCAGGCCACATTTGTAGGAAGCCTTTTTCGGTGTTTTTTTTTTTAGATCAAATATTCTCTATTAATGGTACATTTTGACGGTGACAATAAAGTAAACCACACGAAAACCGGTTGAGAAATGAGCAAATTCTGATTTATTTTCAATGTAAATGCATTGCTTTGAATAGGAACTTTGCCCCCTCCAAGATAGCCGCCACATAGGCATGTTGCTTAGCTGGCTGCTACAGCGTGCTGGCGTGTCTACTCTTCTATACATATCTATGGTGCAAACAATGGCAAACTTCTTCTACTCTAGCTTAGTACTAGAGTAGACTAGGTAGACATGTATTTGTGATACACTGCCCCTGCAGTTTGGGAGCAGACGCCGCATGGAATATAAAGTCAGAGTCAGATTGATAGTGCAGAGCAAAGCTTAAGACAAGAGTCTTAAGCTTTGCAGGCTGTATAGATTGATGCTGGACCACGCTACACTTGGCAGGCTTCCAATTCTTCAGAGCAGATAGTCACTCAGAACTCTCCAGTAACAGCAAAAGCGGAGAAATCTGTTTTTAGACCAACAGCAGCTGTCATGATGGGACAGTGATTCAGGAATACTGCACTCCAAATGTGGATTTTTTTTCTTTTTAATCATCTGCAAACTTTTCTACTCCCTGTGTGAGTTTGCTTCACTCATACGGGTCAGTGTTTACATTCCACTGCAGGTTAATATGCAGCAGGCACATGCATGCTCACCCATTAGATATTGTATGTGGAGCCGACACACTCTGACTCCTTATTGTCTTTAGTGACTTCAACAAAAGTAATCTTTCCCACAAACTCCCTAAATAGTAGTAGCTTATTAAATGCCCCACCAGAGAAAACATTTAGAATCACTGGTAACACTACCAGCCAAGCTATGTCTGCACTGATCAGCTGTCTCCCGCTGCTGCAGGACCAGGTCTTCCAGCTGCACATGCCTGACTCAATTTACATCTGGCTTCCTGACTTCCTGTCTGATAGGAGGCAGCAGGTGAACCTGGGGAATCACGTTTTTGACTCCCACACCTTGAGCACACGATCACCACAAGGCTGCATCCATTCACCTCTACTCTACTCCCTGTACAACAACAAGAATTGTACCTCCAGTCACAAGTCTCTCAAAATCCTAAAATTGCAGATGACACCACCATCATTGGACTCATCTCTGGTGTAAATTAGTCTGTCTACACATAAGAGATTGGCCATTTGATGACCTAGTACAATCAAAACAACTTGAAACTCAAATCTCTAAAGACAATGGAGATAATTGTAGACTTCAGAAAAGACCCAGCCCACATGCCCTCGTAACTCTGCTCGACTCTGTGGAACACTTTTGTTTCCTGGTCAGCATCATCATCCAGGTCTTCAAGAGGGAGCAGCTCCCTCAAGAAGGATCAAGAAGGCTCAGCTGAGGATGTAGTTCCTGCTGCAGCTGAAGATGTACACACGTGGACAAAATTGTTGGTACCCCTCAGTTAAAGAAGGAAAAACCCACAATTCTCACTGAAATCACTTGAAACTCACAAAAGTAACAATAAATAAAAATTTATTGAAAATTAAATAATCAAAACAGCCATCACTTTTGAATTGTTGATTAACATAATTATTTAAAAAAACAAACTAATGAAACAGGCCTGGACAAAAATGATGGTACCTCTATAAAAGATTGAAAACTATTTGACCAGAGTGACATGATTAACTCAGGTGTGTCATTTAATTGACATCACAGGTGTTTCCAAACTCATAATCAGTCAGTCTGCCTATTTAAAGGGAGACAAGTAGTCACCCTGCTGTTTGGTGAAAAGGTGTGTACCACACTGAACATGGACAACAGAAAGCGAAGGAGAGAATTGTCCCAGGACATCCGAAAAAAATTATAGACAAACATCTTAAAGGTAAAGGCTATAAGACCATCTCTAAACAGCTTGAAGTTCCTGTGACAACAGTGGCTCATATTATTCAGAAGTTCAAGACCCACGGGACAGTAGCCAACCTCCCTGGACGTGGCCGCAAGAGGAAAATTGATGACAAATTGAAGAGACGGATCGTTCGAATTGTATCCAAAGAGCCCAGAGCAACCTCCAAAGAAATTAAAGGTGAACTCCAAGGCCAAGGTACATCAGTGTCAGATCGCACCATTCGTCGTTGTTTGAGCCAAAGTGGACTTCATGGGAGACGACCAAGGAGGACACCACTGCTGAAAAAAACTCATAAAAAAGCCAGACTGGAATTTGCAAAAATGCATGTTGACAAGCCACAAAGCTTCTGGGAGAATGTCCTTTGGACAGATGAGACCAAACTGGAGCTTTTTGGTAAGGCACATCAACTCTATGTTCATAGACTCAAAAACCAAGCATACGAAGAAAAGAACACTGTCCTTACGGTGAAACATGGAGGAGGCTCAGTAATGTTTTGGGGCTGCTTTGCTGCATCTGGCACAGGGTGTCTTGAAAGTGTGCAAGGTACGATGAAATCTGAAGACTATCAAGGCATTCTGGAGAGAAATGTGCTGCCTAGTGTCAGAAAGCTTGGTCTCAGTCGCAGGTCATGGGTCTTCCAACAGGACAACGATCCAAAACACACAGTCAAAAACACCCAAGAATGGCTGAGAGAAAAGCGTTGGACGATTCTAAAGTGGCCTTCTATGAGCCCAGATCTGAATCCCATTGAACATATGTGGAAGGAGCTGAAACATGCCATTTGGAGAAGACACCCATCAAACCTGAGACAACTGGAGCTGTTTGCTCATGAGGAGTGGGCCAAAATACCTGTTGACAGCTGCAGAACGCTCATTGACAAATACAGAAATCGTTTAATTGCAGCGATTGCCTCAAAAGGTTGTGCAACAAAATATTAAGTTATGGGTACCATCATTTTTGTCCAGCCCTATTTCATTAGTTTGTTTTTTTAAATAATTATGTTAATCAACAATTCAAAAGTGATGGCTGATTTTGATTATTTAATTTTCAATAAATTTTTATTTATTGTTACTTTTGTGAGTTTCAAGTGATTTCAGTGAGAATTGTGGGTTTTTCCTTCTTTAACTGAGGGGTACCAACAATTTTGTCCACGTGTGTATAACCTGCAAAAGACAGTGACGGTGTACAACTCCATTACTGAGTCTATCCTCGCCTATTCCATCATCATCTGGTATGCTGCTGCCACCACCTAGAACAGGATCAGAGAACAGGCTATCTGCTCAGGAGAAAAGGTGATCGGTTGTAATCTCCTGACCCTCCTGGACCTGTGTCTTCCAGGACCCTAAACTGTGCAGGGAAGATTATTGTTGATCCCTCCCACTGTGGACACAAACTGTTAGAGCCCTTCCCTAGTAGCAGGAGGGTGCGGTCCGTCAGGACCAGGGGCCTCATTTATATAGCTTGCGTACGCACAAAACAGGGCTAGAAAGTTACGTATGCCACTTTCTACGCAAAATTTGTGATTTATAAAAACAAACTTGGCGTGAGAATATGCGCACCGGTGCGCCAACCTTGATGCCTGCTTACGCACATTTTGGAGACGGAGTGAATGGCAGTGCCGGAGGGTGAAGTGGTGAATTGAAGCTGGAGTGATCTCAAACCTTTATTGTCATCACATATTAGACTTGTAGAGCCGGATAATCATAAACCCTCATTGTTGTAGATGTTCCTATAGTGCGCCATTCGGCCTATGACTGTATTTGCAGAACTATGTTCATATATCAAACTTCAATCTTCAAATGATATACAGTTGTGGATGGCACTGATTGATTACTATTTGGGACAAGGCATGTGACAATCAGTCCAATCGCTGATCAAGCGGATAAATAGCGGGTGACAGCCGTGCGTAATGTGGGACAATGGATGCGCTGGCATTGCTGGAAGTTACATAAATGGTAGGTTAAGAATGGAGAGAGATTTTAGGGATCACGGGGATTTCCTGGACCATAATGATGACTGGCTAACAAGCCGATTTAGATTCCCTAGAGCAGTGCTCTTGGATCTATGTGCTGAATTGGGCCCTGTCTTAGACCGACCCACCCGCCGAAACCACGCCATCCCGGTACAGACACAGGTGCTGACGACTCAGGGGTTTCTGGCAACCGGCTCCTTCCAGCGGGAAGTGGCCGACAGGTATGTGTTTTATATGAAGAATATATGAGGTTACATTTGTTGTCTAAATCCTATCTGGGTCTGATATACAGTTACATGATGTCCTTTAGGTCTGGGATATCACAACCACCCCTTAGCACAATAATGCCAGCTGTTTTGGATGGCATTATAAACATGACCAGTCAATACATCAGGCTTCCTTACACTGTGGGTGAACAGCCCAACATTAAACGGCAATTTGCAGCAATGCCCGGTTTCCCAAATGTAATCTGCTTAACTGACTGCACTCATGTTGCTGTAAGGTCTCCGAGTGAAGATGAATTTGTCTATGTGAACTGAAAAAATGTACATTCAATCAATGTTCAAATTATTTGTAGATCAGACATGATCATAACAAATTTTAGTGGCAGGGTGGCCTGGGTCAACACATGACTCATTCATCCTGACGGACAGCAGTGTAGGGAAAAGACTGCAGGCCGGCGCTGCATAAAACGCCGTGGATCAGCAGTTTATTTACATGCAGATACATTCACGAGTTACTTTGCATTGACCATTCATGGTAAATGTGGGTGTGTTGTGGGTGGGATGTGAGGTTGATCCACTTGTGCAATCTTCCAGCTGGTGTGTGAGTTATAAAGGGGAAATTGCGTGCAGCTGTGTGTACGCACAGTTTTATAAATCAGAATATTATTAATATCCTACGCAATGTTTTATAAATGAGGCCCCAGAATCTCACGACACAGGACCAGCTTTTTCCAACATCAGTGATTTAACAAGACCTTGCACATTCTCAGGCAATAAATGTGCCCATTCCTACACATTTGAAGTATTTCTATTACTTTCTGTGACTCATAGTCCCTTGATTAGTCTTGCTGCTAATTTTTCTAACACTTGCTTCTAATTGTTTTGTAACACTGTCTACTGACTGTCAACACGATTGATTTATATCACGTCAAATTCAACGCCCACGGGCCGAATACGGCCCGCCACTGTCAGGGCTCCCTCCTCACCCCCGTCCTTCCCACCTGACATCCCCAAATACCCCCTTTCCCATCTGCTCCTTTCTCCTTCTCCTGCTCCTCTCCCACTCATGCTCCCCTCTCTCTCTGTCCCTTGGTTTCAGTCCCTCTGTCTCTTCGGTCTCCCATCCGCTCCTCTACCCCTGTCTGTCTCGCTGTCTCCCATCCGCTCCTCTGCCCTGTCTTTCCCTCTACAGCTCGGCGCCTGAGTGCAGTTCAGCTTCTCAGCTGACTCCACTCAGGCAATCAACCACCTCTACGGCTCCCGGACAGCTGAGGGACATCTCTCTAATTACTCACCTCAGAAATAAGAACCGGCTCATCCTTCCACTCCCTGCCAGATTGTTGAACAAAGACCCCACAGTCAGTTCGCTCTCTAGCCTCCTGTAAGATCTGTTGAGTTTGCCAATTCTCTTACGTTGTTTTCTCCTGCCCCTCGCCTAGATCCAGCTGTCCGGGATCCCCACCGTCCTCCTTCCCCTCCGGCTCTCCCCAACCCGTTCGTCCGTCACTGGTTTCCCCCTCACTGGACCCCCCGTTCCTGCCTGGACCCCCCGTTCCTGCCTGGATCCCCCGTTCCTGCCTGGACCCCCCGACCTGCTTCCCTCCCAACCACCTGGAGACCCACAGCAGCAAGCCTGCTGCTCGTCACCTCCCGGAGCCTCCAGACCCACCTGGCAAGCCCCCCACTACATCAGCCGCTCCCCGCTCCTGCACCCTGGTTTCCCCCCACCGAGCCACTATTCACTCCTTCACAATAAAGCACGTTCTCATTCCAACCAGCCTTGGTAGTGTGGCTCTCTGCTCGGGTCCGACCCGCTAACCCGTGACAGCCACATCATTGTGTGTGGCCTGCGAGAGATGTGTATTTCTTATCTAATAAATTAATGGAACCTATGTAATTATAATAGGGCTCCAAATTGCGACTAATATGGTTGCAAATGCAACCTTTTTAAAGAATGTGTTGACCATCTGTCACCACAGGTAGCTACTGAGCAAGTTACTGGCGCTTGAAATAGTACTATTTCTGCCACATTGACTCAGTCTCTCCTGCCTGACATGTAAAACAGTCAGTTTCACTGGGACCGTTTTCTAATGACAAAACGATTTACATCTGATTATGTTAAATAACCCAATGAGGAGAGAGGAGGAGAGAGGCTGGAGGAGAGGGAGAGGTATAACACACCTACTGATAAGCGTTCATGTACAGACAGAGAGAGATCTCATCTGAGTCAGTTAAGAAGAAAACGTAGTCCCCACATTCAGTGTTGAAAGCTCAAATGTTTACAGTTTTCCCAGTGTTGACAATATAAATGTGATTGATTTTGGTATTGACATTTAAAATGCGATCTGTTTGTAGAAAACTCTGCTTATAGAAAACAGTGCATGTCGATAAACATCACTCACATTCAATATGGGTAAATCTGTGTAGAACTGGTGCGACATTGCAGTCGCCTGTCAGTGTCTACTGTACCCAGCATGTGAGTTGTTCAAGGACCATCTGAACAATGTAGTATTTACCAATAAGCAGATGTTCAACAAGTGTTTAGCCTGTGCCCCGTTCATGACTGATGCAGGAAGAGGACTGGTGACAAAAATATATTTTCAGATTAAAACATTTTACAGATATCCCGTCTTGTCACTGTGGGTCAATGCAATATAACTAGGTT
The DNA here is from genome assembly GCF_021347895.1 of Acanthochromis polyacanthus. NCBI lineage: Eukaryota > Metazoa > Chordata > Actinopteri > Pomacentridae > Acanthochromis > Acanthochromis polyacanthus. Next base: position 32,920,706 of record NC_067114.1, on the reverse strand, counting down.
CTTGCAAAAATAGACCATCAGCATGCATGTTGTATGCTGATGTGAGCTGTGGCAATGCTGAACCCAAATAAAAGTGTGCTGTGACCAAATCATGAGCTGGTGCGACCAATAAAGAAAGTTGGTAACACCAGTGCTACCAGTGGAAAAGTTAGTCTGGGGCCCTGTTATAATATCATATAATATAATATAATATAATACAGCAATGTGCCTACATATATGTTACTTTTACGTAAACAAGTTCACAATATTTGCACACTGAATGCAGACGATCATTTAACAATATGTTAAGGAGTAGCTACATTTATACAGTCTTACAACTACAACCTGCCCTTTAAGGGCAACTATAAGCTTATGTGACTAGGATGAAAATTAGTTTGACATCCTGATCTATATGTTAGTGTTTATTGTTATGCACGAAAACACCAAGTAAATTCCTTGTACGTGAAAACCTACTTGTAGACCATGGGGCATGCCTTGAAAATACGCAAAGAAAAAGAGTTTATTTCACCATCAAAGGAACTAAGAAAACAGATTTGCTCTAGGCTAATTTGGAGGTACTCTTTCCAAAAATGCAATATTTGCACATTAACCCTCTACAGGCCAAAAACAGAAAATAATATTGTTTCTGATTTTATATCATCGGATAATGGCAGGTTGCTCAAAACACAATAGCTATTGGAAATTTTGGGACGGGAACAATGTTCACTGTGAGCAACATCAGACGTGTGCACTGTGGTCACGCCAGCATTGCATCCATCCAAGTTACACAGTTTATTAAAAGAATCAAATTACAGCAATTACATTTCTGTTAAAACACTTTGTCAACAGGAGCCAGATGAAGGCTGCAGTGATTTTGGTGACACTACAATGTATAAGAGTGAAGTTATTGAATATTTGTGTCTCTCTTTGCTGTTGCAGCGGTTTTGTAATTTGCAGACCATCCCTGTGCACTCCATAGACACAGTACTATTTCTGCAGCTTGACAGATAGCTACTTTTGATAAAACTGGGCTTGTAGCACATTGTCTACCTTACAACGATGGGAAAGAGGCATTGTTTGTTTTGACAACCTATATCTAATGAGTTATTGATGGTGGAAGTCTGAATCCGTGAATATCTGAACTTGGTATATTTAATTTTGAAAAAAGCATTTAGCCATACTTAAAGGTTTAACCCTTTAAGCTGCAGTCAATTTCAGCCATTTTCAGTACAAAAAATCGCTAATATTCTATTTGTAAATAAAAAATATGACGAGAAGTACAGGGAATATTGGACGCGCATCACGAGGTGCATTTCCTTGAAAACGACCGATTCGTGGATTTTATACCGACTTCAGGACATGTTTTGGACAAAATAGTTTACTGGCTTGTGTCGTCTGGATGTAAAAGGTTGGATTATGGCTGTTTTTTGTGGAATATTTTCATCTGTGTGTAATAATGAACCCAGAAATGTGAGTCGCGCTGTGTGCGTTGAAGCCGTGTATAGAGAACGGATGGATGGATATTAGTTTTTTGTCGGATGTGTGTTTTTCTCACCCGCTGTGGTAATCACATCTGAAAGTGGTTTATACCGGCAGATTCATGAGAATCTAAGCTTTCCATCGGCGTATATAATCGCGTTTGCAGCCTTCGGACATTCTTGAAATTCCTATGCAAATTAGTAAGTGTACCGCCAGCGGGACACTGAAGCGCACTGAAGCGCAAAGGGTGCTTTATTAGCATGGAATAAAAAAAAATTGTATTGTTTTATGATCACAGGTTCTGTCTGAAAAGAAGTGGTATCATTTTAAACAGTGAAACCATACTAATAAAATGTAATGATCAACCAGTGTGCAATACTATATTCTGCAAAAAACATAAACTGAATGCAGAATAGTGTACAAAGAAATTCTCTAGATATTTTTTTCATCTAAATCTCATCTTAACATAGCTAATGTATTAACTCATTTATGTGTGTATGCATGTATTTATAGATTTATTTAGTGCTGTTAACATCAGAGTTCTGAGTGAGTTTTTCTTTAGATAGGGGAAGACCATTTATTGATTACAAATAAAAGTTTATTAAAAACGAAAAAGCATTTTAAAAAACGTAGGAATTTATTGAGTGACTAAAATACTGTAGAGTCTATGGTCATATCAGCACGACTAAGTATCCTCTAGCAAATTCACAACCATATACTGTCGGAAACTTAGCTGATCTCATCATGATGTCCCTTATCATATGGACTTCTGGAGATGATTGGGGATGAAAAACTGTGACCTGCTGGTTGAGTCCTCTCTATTCTCATGTCTCTTACATATTTGTCTCCTGATGCTGCCTTACTTCAGCCAGTCCATGAGCAACAGAAAACACAGTTTTTCTTGTACCCATTGCCAGGGGTTCGAGTCTTCCCGCTCACGTTGGTACATTTGCAAACGTTTTTGCTTCTGTGGATGTGGTGGAGTTTCCGGTGTAGAAATCTTTAAACGCTCGGGAGCAGTGTGCAGCACTGTCTGTAACCAGGCAACCCGCGACATGACTATAGGGCCAGACACACAGAGAAGCAAAGAAATATATACACTGCTCAAAAAAATTAAAGGAACACTTTGAAAATACATCATATTTCAATACGGGGGGAAAACAAACTGGATATTAGCATTGATATGGACTGGATAATGTGTTAGGAATGAAAAGTGCTACATTGTTTGATGGGAATGAAAATTATCAACCCCCCAGGAGGGCTAAATTCAAGACACCCCAAAATCAAAGTGAAAAACTGATGTGGCAGGCTCGTCCATCTTGTTGAAATTCCGTGGCAGCAACTCAAAATGGTATTCAGTAGTTTGTATGGCCTCCATGTGCTTTTATGCATGACTGACGATGCCGGGACAAGCTCTGAATGAGACGACAGATGGTGTCCTGGGGTATCTCCTCCCAGAACAGGACCAGGGCATCGCTGAGCTCCTGGACAGTCTGAGGAGCAACCTGATGGTGTCGGATGGAACAAAACATTATGTTCCAAAGGTGTTCTATTGGATTCAGGTCAGGTGAGCATGGGGGCCAGCTAATGGTATCAGTTCCTTCATCCTCCAGGAACTGCATGAGTTCTCTTACCACATAAGACTGGGCATTGTCGTGCACCAGAAGGAATCCAGGACCATTGCACCAATGTAGGGTCTGACAATGGATCAAAGGATTTCATCCTGATACCTAAAAGCAGTCAGAATGCCATTGTCCAGCCTGTAGAGGTCTGTGCGTCCCTCCATGGATATGCCTCCCCACACCATCACTGACCCACCACCAAACTGGTCATGCTGAACAATGTTACAGGCAGCATAACGTTCTCCACGGCTTCTCCAGACCCTTTCATGCCTGTCACATGCGCTCAGGGTGAACCTGCTCTCATCTGTAAAAAGCACAGGGCACCAGTGGTGGACTTGCAAATTCCTGTGTTCTATGGCAAATGCCAGCCGAGCTCCACGGTGCCAGTCACCGAGCACAGCGGGCACTAGAAGACGCAGGGCCCTCAGACCACTCTCATTACATCTCTTTCTGATTGTTTGATCAGAGACATTCATACCAGTGGTCTGCTGGAGGTCATTTTGTAGAGCTATTGCAGTGCTCATCCTGTTCCTCCTTGCACAAAGGAGCAGATACCTGTCCTGCTGATGGGTTGAGGACCTTTGACAGCCCTGTCAAGCTCTCCCAGACTAACTGCCTGTCTCCTGGAATCTCCTCCATGCACTTGAGAATGTGCTGGGAGACACAGCAAACCTTCTGGCAATGGCACGCATTGATGTGCCATCCTGGAGGAGTTGGACTGTCTGTGGAACCTCTGTAGGGTCCAGGTATCGCCTCATGCCACCAGAAGTGACACTTCCCCTAGCCAAATGCAAAACTAGTGAAAAACAGAAAACATTAGGAAGGAAAAAAATGTCAGTGGCCTTCACCTGTAAACTCATTCCTGTTTTGCGGATTGTCTCATTGTTACCCCTCTAGTACATATGTTGTTAATTTTATGAACACCAAAGCAGCTGAAACTGACTAAAAAGCCCCTCATTTACTTACTTGACCAGATCAGTATCCCACATGTTTCACTGATTTGATGCAATACTTAGATTAAAAAGTGTTCCTTTAATTTTTTTGAGCAGTGTATATAGAAGACTAGATACGCTAGCACGCTGTAGCAGCCCATAAGCAGATGTAGCTGCACATAAGGACGCCTGTCAATGACGTTGATTAGCTGCGTATGTATGTGAATCGCATCATTGGCTGGAGCAGCCAGTCACCGGTCACTCAGTGGCTCGCATTGAAAAATAGCACATAATGAATTATGTATTTATTTTAGTTTCAATTTAGGTTGGATTTTTTTTGTGTGCAGCGCAGATTTTCTGTGCGCAGAGACCATGTCAGCAGTGCGCAATTGCTCACGCGCACGGGAACAGTGGGTGGGAGCTTCCAGAGAAAGTGCTTCTGGCCTCCTTAAACTGAATATTATCCCATTTCAGGCAAAAACATGAGCACCAGTGCAATTTGACACAACTTTAATCAACAGATTCAATCCTGAAATGGAGAGATGATGAATTAGGAAACCCACATTGCAAACATTATACCAAAAAACTTTACTTTTTGAGTGGTCTGCCATTATTTGATGGAGCCAGTACTTCAAACTTCTGCTGAGGTCCTATGTTACGAACCGGTTAACCTAGACCGCCAGGTCGTAACATTCAATCTTCTTCCCACCGATAAACATCAATGTTTTTCAAAATGGCCTCGATTATCCTTTTCCGGCTTCGTTTGACACTTTGACGCAAGATGCTTTGGGGTCTGCTTCCTTCCCTTGGATGTCAGATAAATTTTATCCTGCACAATAGGGTCCATTTTTTTCCTGCTCTCTGCAGTTGTTTTAATACGTTCAGTGCTCGCCACCTCATCTGTTTCACTTGTACAACAGGCCAAAAAAATTAACAGAACCCAGGGAACAGCCTTCGACATTGATTTATCATCAAAATTCTTTTCTGATGGACGCCAGTTCTGAACTGGAGAAGGACTATCTGACAGAGCCCCATTCAAGAAAATAGCTGTTAAATATAAGTGGGGATTGCATCCTGATCATAGACTGTGAAATTTTTTGATGCAAATTTTCTGGAATGATTGTTTCTGCCAGTGTCCATTTCAGTAGTTTCAGAATTTTCAGAAGCACCAGGGCATGCACAATGATATATGTACTAAATAGTCGATTCTGTTTCACACAACACTAGCTCACAAGTTCTCTTTCATGGCTTCACAAAGACTAGTTGTGGAAACCTGCATACTAGACACCTGTTCAGCTGACCATTAGTATAGCTAAAGTCAGAAAGAGTCCTTATTCAGTGATACAAACATTTTGGTCAGTGTATCCATTCCTAAGACCTCATTTGCATATATAAGTTTGGGAATGATTTCTGTATCACAAAACTCATTACATCTGTTAGTTTCTCTCACATTCTTCCAAGTTACCTGTCTCCAACTGTCCCCTAATGTCTTTGGTATATGTCCAATAGCAACTACTGTAGAATTCTGCTTCTTTTGCTATCAGATCTACACCATAAACTCCCAACAACTGAAGATGACCCTTTTTTGTGGCTGCTGTTTTTAGCAGATCTGCAGCATTAAAAGGTTTCACACTGAACCAACTTTCCTTTTTTGTTTTCTCGAATGGTCTTTGCGGTAACCCTGCCTAGATCTGGCAGTATCCTTTGAGCACATGCATTTTGGCCTTGGTTCACAGGTTGATGAAGCAATGCTATCTTCGAGTTGAAGTCAAACCGGCACCACTGACAGTCGGCCTACATTCCTTCGTTTTGCTGCATGTATGTACCTGCTCAATATTATTGCCATCACAATCAGTGCCCTGTGCCACATGTTTCTGGCATTTACACACGTGGACAAAATTGTTGGTACCCCTCAGTTAAAGAAGGAAAAACCCACAATTCTCACTGAAATCACTTGAAACTCACAAAAGTAACAATAAATAAAAATTTATTGAAAATTAAATAATCAAAAACAGCCATCACTTTTGAATTGTTGATTAACATAATTATTTAAAAAAACAAACTAATGAAACAGGCCTGGACAAAAATGATGGTACCTCTATAAAAGATTGAAAACTATTTGACCAGAGTGACATGATTAACTCAGGTGTGTCATTTAATTGACATCACAGGTGTTTCCAAACTCATAATCAGTCAGTCTGCCTATTTAAAGGGAGACAAGTAGTCACCCTGCTGTTTGGTGAAAAGGTGTGTACCACACTGAACATGGACAACAGAAAGCGAAGGAGAGAATTGTCCCAGGACATCCGAAAAAAAATTATAGACAAACATCTTAAAGGTAAAGGCTATAAGACCATCTCTAAACAGCTTGAAGTTCCTGTGACAACAGTGGCTCATATTATTCAGAAGTTCAAGACCCACGGGACAGTAGCCAACCTCCCTGGACGTGGCCGCAAGAGGAAAATTGATGACAAATTGAAGAGACGGATCGTTCGAATTGTATCCAAAGAGCCCAGAGCAACCTCCAAAGAAATTAAAGGTGAACTCCAAGGCCAAGGTACATCAGTGTCAGATCGCACCATTCGTCATTGTTTGAGCCAAAGTGGACTTCATGGGAGACGACCAAGGAGGACATCACTGCTGAAAAAAACTCATAAAAAAGCCAGACTGGAATTTGCAAAAATGCATGTTGACAAGCTACAAAGCTTCTGGGAGAATGTCCTTTGGACAGATGAGACCAAACTGGAGCTTTTTGGTAAGGCACATCAACTCTATGTTCATAGACTCAAAAACCAAGCATACGAAGAAAAGAACACTGTCCCTACGGTGAAACATGGAGGAGGCTCAGTAATGTTTTGGGGCTGCTTTGCTGCATCTGGCACAGGGTGTCTTGAAAGTGTGCAAGGTACGATGAAATCTGAAGACTATCAAGGCATTCTGGAGAGAAATGTGCTGCCGAGTGTCAGAAAGCTTGGTCTCAGTCGCAGGTCATGGGTCTTCCAACAGGACAACGATCCAAAACACACAGCCAAAAACACCCAAGAATGGCTGAGAGAAAAGCGTTGGACTATTCTAAAGTGGCCTTCTATGAGCCCAGATCTGAATCCCATTGAACATATGTGGAAGGAGCTGAAACATGCCATTTGGAGAAGACACCCATCAAACCTGAGACAACTGGAGCTGTTTGCTCATGAGGAGTGGGCCAAAATACCTGTTGACAGCTGCAGAACGCTCATTGACAAATACAGAAATCGTTTAATTGCAGTGATTGCCTCAAAAGGTTGTGCAACAAAATATTAAGTTATGGGTACCATCATTTTTGTCCAGCCCTATTTCATTAGTTTGTTTTTTAAATAATTATGTTAATCAACAATTCAAAAGTGATGGCTGATTTTGATTATTTAATTTTCAATAAATTTTTATTTATTGTTACTTTGTGAGTTTCAAGTGATTTCAGTGAGAATTGTGGGTTTTTCCTTCTTTAACTGAGGGGTACCAACAATTTTGTCCACGTGTGTACCTACTAAATTCATGACTATGCTGTGTTGTATGCCATCTCCATTGGCCATCCATTGGTCAGTGCACTCCACCATTTTTGCCAAAACTTGTTTGAGAAATTGGTATAATAGGTCCATTTTCTTCAGGAACAACATGAATACAACACACAAAGGAGGCTGCCATCATATTTGTTTTACACATTAGATAAGTCAGGTATCTGAGCCATCCTATTGGCTAAGAGGCTGTGCAGAGCCACTAAGTGGGAAATATCCAAATCACAATTGACTTGATTTTGGATGTGATAATTAGGTGACCATTACTAATTAGTGTGCAAGTAAATTTTGGCAAACATTGCATATTAATGTTCAAACAGACAAACACCTAAATGAAAATTGTGTATATTTCCCTGACGGGTCAACTAAAACTGGACATTTTTCCAGCATGCCCCATGGCCTATTGGCAATAAAACCTTTCTGAATCTGAAATATGTCTGTCACAAAAAATAATCACACATTTTAGGCTTAGAGGATACCTGTAATTACGTATCTGTTATTTTGTCTCTTTTCATATGGGAGCAGTATTAGAAGTACTGAAGTCATTTGTTATTTCCATGACCTATTTGCACTAATATCTAAAATATAACCTTACCAATATGCTGGTGGTACAATATGAAAAACAGACGTCAGCTTTTGTAAGGTCCCTAATATCCTGTGCTTGAGACAGATTTGGCCATTTGGTTCCAAGTTGCAACACAGCCCATTTCTTAGTACCCTACTGCCATCTAAAGTGTTTACTGTAAGTTCTATTTAGTTACAGTCTGACTTTGACTACTAACTGTAACTGCCAAGTCACTGCATTCACAGTATTATTAGGGTCAGAGCACATAGAGTGGATAGGACCCCATTGGAATGCAAGGATTTCTTATTATTATTCTCCGGAACAATTGTATTTTGAGGGCATAAACATGCTCAAAAAGTTCTGAAAATGTAGCCTAGCCACGCTAGACAACCCACAGCAACGAATTTAATTCTCTGCCAGGGTGGGTCTAGTTACCCTTCATAAAGCTCGAGGTTGGATGCTCCTAAAACTGGCCGGATGAATCACCATGAAGTGTAGAGTCAGAAGGCGGGCGTAACTCAGTGACGACAGAGGCGTGACGATTCTGACAGAAACAACCGGCGCACAGTAAACAGTTATCTTTCGACTCGGTTTTGGCCACAGCCCTTAAAGATTTGAAGGTAAAATTCAACTTGAAAGATAAACAAAGGACGGCAGTGAAGTGTTTCATTGAGAAGAAAGACGTATTTGGACTTATGCCGACGGGATATGGCAAATCCAGCCCTCAATGGCATAATGTAGGAAACAGCTTGAAATAAACATGATAGGTTAATTTGCCATGAGGACAGGTGATGGTCACAGTCACAAAGAAGAAAAAAATTGCATGAAGCTTAAGCAATGACACCATGGTTGGTTGGTGTCATTTTTGAGCGGACTTGCAGACAAAAAAAAAAAAAGGGATATGGCCAATCCTTAATATACCAGTTGGCTCCGCTGGTTGGGAAGCTAATGGGACTTAGCCATAATCCGGCGCTCTAGGAACTACGTCAGCCTATTCGTTGCGCTGATTGGTTGTATACCTACCCAATTGCTGCAGAGTGATTTGAAAGACAACCTTTTAGCCCGCCTCCCTCCCTGTCGAGCGTTCCTAGACCCTTGTGTCTTAAGAGCTGAGTCTAGCGCGGCTAGGCTACTGAAAATGTGCAGACACATCATAACTGGTACAAAAATGTATACTTTATGGGACTTGCACATGTGTGGCAAAATGGCTCCATAGCGCCTCCAGCAAAATTTGTAACATCTACTAGGGGAGAACGTTTCGCCTGCATCTATCAAATTAGGTAAGCCATATGCAGCATGTCAAGGCGCATGAAAGAAACAGTGCAAGTGGCACCCATATTCTAAACCCAACAGGAAGTCTGCCATTTAACTGTGCGATTTTTGCTGATTTTTGCTCATTTTTATGAGTGAACTCCTACTCGGGGGTAACTCCAAGAGACATTAAATTTGGCCAATTTATAGAATTGGCCTTAATGATGAAAAGTTACCAAAATCTTCCACACGAATCAAAGGGCATGGCCCCTCTGAATATTGATACTTGATTTAATAAAAGAGGAAGTGCTGTCCAACTACTCTAGCACCACCTTGTGACCAATGAAATGACATGTATTACATTTTGATGTATTATAATAAGCTGGTTGTCCATATTTGCCTCAAATGTCATGACATAAGCCCCTTTAGCTTTGGGTATGGAACTCATTTGCTGTGGCATCATTTCAATAAGCTTCTGCAATGTCACAGCATTTATTTCAGTTCAGAGATGCATTAATTTTTCTCCCAAATCTTATATTGATGATGGGAGAGTCGAGCCGCTGTACAAAGTCTTCTCCAGCACATTCCAAAGACTCTCAATGGGGCAGAGATCTGGACTCTGTGGAGGCCAATCCATGCATGAATATGATATCTCATGCTCCCTGAACCACTAATTCATAATGTGAGTCCCACGGGGAACCCTCCTTTCTGACAATGGTCGTTGAGGTCACTAACAAGTTGCTTTGCTTTCTGTACAGACTCTGTGCTCTTCAGTCATCTACATAGAAATTCCTGTGTACTGTCTCAATCACCTCATCAAAAAAGTTTCTTTTGGACAAGAACTAAATCATTTTGGACAAATCTGGAGTCACCCTAGAAGTTTCTGTCATGTTAGCCTGCTAGAAAATGACTCGAGTGAAGAGTGAAAGAAGAAAAAAAGAAGAAAGAAGAAGAAGAAAAACAGAAAGGAGAAAAACAAGAGAGAGAAAGGAAGAGAAAGGAAAAAGAAAGACAAAAAAGAGAAGTTTCTTTTGGTGGTCATCTGCAGTCCTCTTCAAAGCATAGCATGCACAGCTAGGAGATGACACAGCTCCAAATGAATACAGTCATTCTGTACTCTGCAGTCATATCTCCATTGGGTCACCATAAGAACCGAAGAAAGTCCTTGTCTGCCTCTGCTTTCTCTGACTTGATAAAACATGGATTTCACATCAGACATGATGGCAATGGGCTCTTCTCTGAAGCTTAAAAGCACCCCTATCAAGGAAGTTGTCAAGTTTGGGCCCTGCAATAGGTGATCATTCAGAGATGTACCTTTAAATCTGGCCCTGCAGTCGAAAACAATTCGCAGCTTTCTTTTGCGTGGATGGTAAATGTCATGATGAGGTATGTAGAACAGATGGTCTTCACCCTTTCAGCAAACCTGTTGTTGATGACATCATCAAGAAACTTTGCGTACTCCTGATAGAACCTCGCATTTCTTTCCAGTTTCCTCTGTAACATATTGAGGCGTTGTAGAGCAACACAACGGTTGTTAGGCATGCACACCTCATTGGTTTTAAATGGTAGCTTTAAATTGTAATGTTCATCTTTCAATTTGACAGATTTTCCATGATATCAGTGAATCTTGCCTCTTCCTGTGACATTTCCTCTTTGTCATTGGCAACCTTTTCCATTTAATCATGCTCATACTGTCTTTCCAATAACATCTCCAATGTCTGAAAAGACATTGTTCACAGACACAGAACGACTGGCATCTTCATCATTACTTTTCCAATCTTTACATGAGCCATGAACAACCCACCCCAATAGGGTTTTAATGGCAAAGGGTTCTTCTCCTTGACTATTAATAATTTCCCATGGCTCCAGCACCTTTGACGCATTGCTGCCAATTAACAAGTCCACTTCTGCATGAATTTCTGGGACAATGATGTGGTCAAGGTAAGACCATTTTCTGAGAGATTCCTATCTGATGATGTTTGTTGCACTCCCTGGCAAGGCCTTCTGTGTGTAAACATCTGGCAGACCGTAAAACCTTTCTTCATTAAGGTTAGAAACTTCCAGGCCACTCACAATGTATGTCGAGACAGATGTTTTGGGACACATTGTTAACAAACATATTTAGGATTTTCTTCCTCTCAGGTTGTTTTCGCATTAAAATCTCTGTGCAAAAGGTTGATGTAGACCTATTATCCAGAAATGTGTATGTATGAATGGCCTTATTTCCTTTTCCTGCCTTTAGCTGCACTGGTATTATTGACAGCGTCCCATTGATACCGACCCCACTTTGACTCCCGAAGGTCTCCACTGATACCAGTGTGTTTACAGTTGGCTCTGGTTCACTGTCATGTGCGTTGTTAAGGAAAAATTGTACCAACATACAGAAGGTCACCCTTTGACCCCAATTGAAGACACAGAAGCACACCAACTGCTCAGACAGACAACTATTTGCTGATATAGCAACAATAACAAGGTTAGATCCTGCCTCTTTTCCCTTTCAGACAGTATAAACCCTCCAAGGACAGAGAGACTCCTCAGATTTGATACTGGCTCTTTCGGCATATGTGGTCCTTGCTGTATCATTTCTCCTGAATTCAGTAAAGCATTTTTCTCTACATCAGTCATGTGTGTCTCCTGAGTGTTTCTGAGTTCGCCTCCTGGTTTCCTCACCTGAGATCGCAGAAATTCCCTAACATGCGTCATTCGTTCCCCCTGCCTTGTCCACTATTTTCACATGAATGCTGTTGGATAGCTCTTCCTGCATTTTTTACAGGTTTTGCATTTGTTACAATAAAAAGCTGATCTTTTCATGATGTTAGATTTCCATAAACCTGAGACAATCATCGAGAGAGTGGCATTGTGAACAATATATACACTTGATGTTGCTATGTTTGGTTGCTTGTGTTGCTTTGTGATGATGTTGTTTGTTAACAATACAGAGATTGGTTGCAAAGTTCCCCTTCCCCAATTTGGGATTGCCAGCAAACATCTCTTCTGATGTGCATCCCTCTATCTGATGTTTGAATATCTCCAAACACAGGATCAGATAAGAGTTTGATTTGATGTTCCACAAAATGTACTGTATCACTGAATATTGGTTTGAGGTTTTCATTCTCACAAATATTACATACAAGAAACATCTCTGAATCATTCTCTTAGTTCATACGGAAGCTTTGAAATTATCAGTTTGAATCATTATCAGCAATGAAACATTTTCAGGTTTAACAACAAGCCAGCTGTGTACCTTTTCCATATAGGCTCCTGTGACCTTTGCTTCATTGCCAAAATGTTTTTGTAAAAGACCTTTAGCTGTCTCAAAGCCTCTCTCTGAACTCATATGCCAACAACTTTGAACAAGGTCTCTTGGACACCCTCTAGTATACCTTTCTAGATAATACATGCAATCTCTCTTTGACGCACTCTTATCCTCCACATAATGTTTGGTACGTCTGAAAAGATTGAATTTTAAAGGCTCACCTTCAAACACTTAATTCTCATGGGGGAAGTTGACTTGCTCTTTGCTGTTGTATGAGCAGTTCAGATATTTCATTTTGTTTTTGCAGAGTCTGAAGAGTAGAATTAATGTTAATTGCATGTACAACAGTTCCATTTATTTCTCTCCTTGTGAGAGGTAAGGTTACATTTTGAGCAGATATACTGATATCCTTATGTTGTGTATTTGAAACATCCCTCTTTACAGCAGGTACGTGCTTAATGTCTGGTGTTATTGAGGATGCAGGCTTAACAGGAACAGTCTTTTCCTTGTTTTTTTTTCAAAGTAGGATTCTATTCCATCTTGTTGTGCAAATGCTTGTAAAACTGCCAGCTTCAATGCCCATTTCAATTTGCATTTCCTCCAGCCTTTTGTGTAACAACACTGCTTTCATTTCCACTGCATGTTCCCTTTCAGTGTCCTTACGCGCGCCAGTAGGGCAGCTCTCTTGGCTTCAGCTTTCGCTTTCAGTCATAAAAGATGAGGTACTCGATTTGCTGGAACTACAGCGACTTTTACATGAGGCACATGATCCCAGATTTGACACACTATCCATAGGTCTTATGTCTACATCACCAAGACTGTTCACCTGTTCACTTTTTTATTTACACGTTCGATATTTTTGCAACACCTCGAGTAAATTCATTCACACTCAAAAGCTTTTCTTTGAACCCGACCTTGTGTTTTCCTTTTTCTTCCAAAGGTAGTAATTTAAGCAGTTTGTTGTGTGCGTTGTTTGCATCATTGATCAACCCTTACATATTTGCTTAGTTAAATCCAGGTGGCGACGTTTTTGTAGCCAGGCAGTGTATCTCAGCTGCACATGATTGAATCTGTCCCAAAGTTCATATGCTGGACAAGAATCCCAGTCTAAAGACATCCAAATGAAAAAATACATTCACAGTCATAGCATCACCTATTGGTAACAGACAGTTAGAGGCATTACATTTGCGCGTACCATTACTCCAATTTTCGTGATATAATCCTTGAAATTGGTCAGCTAAGTCTTAACACCTTGACAATTCCACAGTGAGAAGAGTTTTCTATGCTATGCCAACGCATCTTCACCGTGAAACAGGAAATACTTTATGACAGATTATAAATGCTCAAAAACTCACCAAAATTGCCACAGATATGACATTCGGCTAAACAAAGGAAATTATGCAGCTCAGAAGTCCATGTGCCATAGTGCCCCTTGTAGTATTTGTAACAACTAGTCCCCACAGGACATTTCACCTACATCTACCAAATTTGGTAGCCATATGTAGCACGTCAAGGTGCACAAATAAGCCTTTTGGAGCCATACTCTAGATCAGGGGTCGGCAAACCATGGCTCCGGAGCCGCATGCGGCTCTTTCAGATCTCTGTTGTGGCTCCCTGTAACTTTGGAAAATAAATTGTTCTGCCTTTCAGGCGCGTTTCAATGCATTTTAATATAGAGAGTTTTATTGTGAAATTACCGCTCTTATTTTGACGTGTCACTCCACCGAAAGTGCTGCGGTTTTACCCTGGGACATGAGAGCGCAAAGTTGATGGAGAAGCAACACCTGTAGTTTCACATCGTTTTGTACTCAAGAATGGTAAGCCTGTATATTAAAGCTCCACTCCAAGAAAGACACATCTTGTCTTTGAGTCAAAAGTACTCATGAGTACTAAGGTAAACTACGGATAATTGTCTTGCTCAGTATCTACTCTTTGATAGGGTAATACACGTCACTCGCAAGAACACGTCCAGCATCCAGGCAGCAGGTCAGAGAGTCAGAGGAGTGTCGTCTTGGACAATAGGGCAGCGACTTACCGGAGAAAAGTTCTTAGCTTAAGATAAATAGATTTTACAAGTTAAATAGACATTCGCAAAATACTGATTTCCAGCTAACATTACATAACATATGAGGTTCAGGAGCAAAAATGACATTAACCAAGTAAGATAAATATTAGTGGTAGGACACAATTAAAAAAAAAAGAATATGTCTAATTAGAGGCTTTGTAATTAATTAATCACGACTGATTAACAAGGGCATAGAGGCAAAAAAGTGATATATGCACTTTAAATGCCAAAAGGATTTTGCGGCTCCCGGTGTTTTCTTTTCTGTGGGAAACGGGTTGAAATGGTTCTTTGAGTGTTAAAGGTTGCCGACCCCTTCTCTAGACTGAACATTAAGCCCATCATTTTGAATTAACTGGTAGATTTTGGATGACTTTTGTTAATTTTAAAAGCGAAATCCTCATATGGGTTTGACTCAAGAACTTTGATGCTTCATCATGAAAGAGCACTGTCTAACTGTAATGTACATGTGCCAATCTGCCTCAAACTTTTCATGACTGATCAGAGTTCTGCTCTGATGACATTCAAACGCAAATAAACATTCAGTCATATCACCACCATGAAGCAACAGGAAGCTGTATTACATTTGCACGTACCATCGCTAGAAACTTTGTGATATAGTCCTTGACATTGGTCAGCTAAGTCTTAACACCTTGACAGTTCTTCAGTGTGAAGACTGAGTTTTCATACGACGCCATTGTCAAAGCAATGCATCTTCGCAGTGAAACAGGAAGTACTTTTTGACAGATTAGGAATGCTCAAAAACTCACCAAAATTGGCACACACACACATCACAATCTGCTAAACGAAAGAAAATGTATGTGATTCTGGACAGCATGTCCCATAGCGGCCCCCTGCAGTATTTGTAACAATTAGTCAGCGCAGAATATTTCACCTACATTTATGAAATTTGGTAGCCACAAACAACATGTCAGGGTGCAAAAAAAGCCTCTTTGAGCCATACCCTAATTCCAACAGGACGTCCGCCATCTTAGACTAATTGCAAGGTTTTTGGTGACAGCGGGTAACTCCAAAAGAACTCAAATTTGGCCAGTATATACAAAAGGCCTTAATGATGAAGTTATCAAAATCCTCTACAAAAGTCAAAGGGTTGGCAATATTGGCACACCTGAACTTTGAGCTTCCACATGAAAGTTGAAGTGCTCTCTCCTATACATGCTCCAATCTGCCTCAAACTTCACGTTTGACCAGAGTCCTGATGACATCCATGTGCCAATATCCAGTTACAGCCATAGTGCCACCGGGTGGGAACAGGAAAGGACATGTTTTACACTTGATGCACTATTGTTAGCCAGGTGTCCATATTCATATTTTTTATTCTTTCTTCTTCTTCGTATTGGCTCCCAGTATGTTTTAGCCTTGTCCCACTGGTTTATAGTATGTTTCAGTCTATTTACATTAGTTCCCAGTATATTTAGGGTCTTTATATTGACTCCCAGTATGCTTCAGCCTCTTTACACTGTCTCCCAGTACGTTTTAG
This sequence comes from Acanthochromis polyacanthus, assembly GCF_021347895.1. Taxonomy (NCBI): domain Eukaryota; kingdom Metazoa; phylum Chordata; class Actinopteri; family Pomacentridae; genus Acanthochromis; species Acanthochromis polyacanthus. Next base: position 32,904,508 of record NC_067114.1, on the reverse strand, counting down.
TCTCTTTACACTGGCTCCCAGTATTTTCAGTCTCTTTATAATGGCTCCCAGTATGTTTCATCCTCATTCCTTAGCTCCCAGTATGTTTTAGCCTATTTATATTGGCTCCCAGTATGTTTCATCCTCTTTATATTGGCTTCAAATTGTTTTTTCTTTTTAAACACCAATTTTAGCTCTTTTCTGTCTTTTCTAAGACTTGCTCTTTTCAGTTTGCTTCCTTATAAAGCACATTGAAACTGAAAAATTCTCTATATTTGCATGTACTGTTGCTAGAAACTTTAGGATATAATCCATGAACTGGTCTGCTATGTCTCAGCAACTTGACATTTCTGTCATACCGTAACATACACCACAAGTCGATGAGCGCCACGTCCAGACGTGCGAGGGCCCGTTCAATGCTGCTTGCAGTTTTAATTTATTTAATGTTCCTACAACAGTTGAGTTGACTATTTTTTCTGGACTAAAACAATGACAAAATCATAATGCTATGTCGAGAATGTTGTGTTTTCACAGCACATCACATTCTTACACGCAATTTAAATTCTTACCTGGAAAATTTCATCTTTGTGGGACTCAAAGGAGTGGAGCTTCAGTTTAAGGTTCCTTAAATCCCACAATGCAACAGTCTGACAAACAAAACATTTTCTTCAGTACTTTGCTGTCATCATTATTATCAGATTAAAATTAATATTTTTGGCTTTTTTCTACCTTGTCAGCAGAACCAGTGGCAAGAATGAACTCGCTGTAGGGGTTGAAGCTCAGACAGTTAACCTCAGCAGTGTGAGCATCCACTGAGTGGCTGGCTTTAGACGTGTTGTTAGACCGAGTGTCCCATCTGGTGGAGCATGAAAGAGGGTCAGAGCCAGCATTTATTTGGCTACAAATAAAACTGAAACTGAGCATTTTCACTCACTCCATCACTCCCATTCACAAAAGAACAGATTACCTGTACATCAGTCACTTACATCATTAGTTTCTGATCATCAGCAACTGAGCCAAACAGAGATTCATGGAGCAAATGCCAGGAAACATCTTCCACCACTGCTGTGTGGCCAGTGAAGATGGTCTTGGCATCCACAATCTTCCCTTCTTTTGAGCCGGCCCCTATGTCCCATAAACAGATGGTCTAGAGTGGATTAGAAGAGGGAACACAGTCCATTATCAATCTTTGTGCAACACTGGTCTGAGCTCTTTCTGCTTTATAATAGAAATGTTTAAAATGTAAAAAATTCAAAAACTGTTGTCATCAGCATCACTTGCATTAAAAAGTTGTGCTAACAGTTTAAAGTTGAGCCTCATTCAACCATTTCCAAATTTCAGAATTTTTTTCCACCAAAAAAGAAAACATCCATCCTTTTATAATCTATGCAGCTTTGGAAATAACAATTAGACCACTGTGTGTTTTCTGCCTGTACTTTTGTGGCTCTCAGTCAAGGGTGTCAAACCTACAGCCCATGGGCCAAAAGTGGCCCGCTAGAGCAGTGGTTCTCAACCCTGCTCCTCAGGACCCCATGTCCTGCATGTTTTAGACGCTTCCCTGCTCCAACACACCTGATTCAAATGATCAGCTCGTCATCAAGCCTCTGCAGAAGCCTGATGACGAGCTGATCATTTGAATCAGGTGTGTTGGAGCAGGGAAGCATCTAAAACATGCAGGACATGGGGTCCTGAGGAGCAGGGTTGAGAACCACTGCGCTAGAGGACAAATTTGGCCCGCGGGATGACTTTGCAAAGTGCAAAAATGACATAGAAGACATTAACTGCAATTTTTCAATGAATAACAGTCACTGCCATTTTAAATTTGTTCACTGCACTGCCACAACTTTTATGTATTTTTTATGCATGAATTTGATACCTTTCCAAGACAGGGGGATAACTTAACCATCTTCCTTAATAGTTCCTACTTTAGTTTGTATGGCATTGTGTGACAATTCAGGTCGTCAGTACTACTACACAGATGTGAAAATCAATATAAATTTAAAATGTCTAGATCTTGACAAGCTTTTTGATCACAAAGTAAAATACTAGATTGCTTAAATCCTGATACCAGAGATGAAATGGCATGTTTTGTGCTTTTGTAGATACTGTAATCTGTAAGTTGTAATGCACATGCGTAAATATAAACTGAGGCATAATATTGTTCAAATTGCACTTACTTTTCTTTTAGATATTCAAGTTATTTATGATGTTTTGTAAAAATATATATATTTTTTGGCACTAAAACAAAGGGAAACATTTGGAGTTGTGGGTATTTCAGCCCGGTCTCACGGGGATTCGTGAAACTGTCACGTCAGTTTTTGTTTCGGTTTCGTGCGCACCAACACGATGTCGTCATGTTTTTCGTGCCGCTCACCACGAGCGAAACCTGCTGTGGTAATCACATCTGAAAGTGGTTTATACCGGCGGGTTCATGACGATCTAAGCTGTCCATCGGCGTTTGCGGCCGCCGGACATTCTTTAAATTCCTATGCAAATTAGGCGGATTCATGACGATCTAAGCTGTCCATCGGCGTTTGCGGGCCACGGCCGCAACCGCCGATGGACAGCTTAAATCGTCATGAATCCGCCGGTATAAACCACTTTCAGATCCGGCGGCTGCAATGGCGGCCGCGGCGGCGGCCGCAAACGCCGATGGACAGCTTAGATCGTCATGAATCCGCCGGTATAAACCACTTTCAGATGTGATTACCACAGCGGGTTTCGCTCGTGGTGAGCGGCACGAAAAACATGACGACATCGTGTTGGTGCGCACGAAACCAAAACAAAAACTGACGTGACAGTTTCACGAATCCCCGTGAGACCGTGTTGGGTATTTATAGGTTATTATGTTCTGATTTTGTAGGTTTGGCCCACTTGATCTCAAATTGGGCTGTATGTGGCCCCTGAACTAAAATGAGCTTGATACCCTTGCTCTGGGTGAAGCCCATAGACTGTATATAAAGATGGACGTAGCGCCTGGCTCCAAAAGTGAAGCCTACCCGGAAGTGTCAAAAACTTGCAATATCACACCGTCTGCCAGGGGTGGCTCCAAAAGCTCTGGCTCCATAGACCCCGATTCATCACAGGAAAAACTAAAATTTGATAAGACTGCTTTTCCACAGCTCAGGATTTTTGTTTTCATTAGCTGTTATGGTCAAAACGAGAGATCAGGTCGCTGATCTTAAAATAAATCAATACTGAATTTTATATAGAGCGTTACAAGTTTTTCGGAGCCAGGGGGCGGGGCTACTTGACTGACAGTCTGGTCTGGAATGATTGACAGGTCCTATGGAGGAGGCAGCCCAGAAGCTCATTCATTGTAAACTCTGTTCTCCTTTGGATTAACTCTGATATGATCACTGTTTATATATCGGTGAAGCAGCAGAACATTTTCCACAGACAGTTTTTCCGCCTGTTGGCTTGTTTTAACCAGTTTTCTACCTTTGGCTGATTCTACCAGCAGACACTGAAAGGACTCTGATAGTTTGGTAAGTGTTTATTTTCTTAAAGGTGTTGGTTTTACTGCACTTTATATGCAACTTTAGTGTCAGATATAATATGTTCCATGCACTCCAGATGTTGGTGGAGTTTATTCCTGTGTGTACTGACCAGAGAAGAAAGTTAGCATCCAGTAAATACTAGCTTTAATGTTAGCGATCTAACCGAGCTTGCTGCTCAGTCGTAGGTTTAGCTCGACTTTTGGACGCTACCGTTGTTAGCAGGACACGTGTCAACAGCAGAAGCCCGTAAATGTGGGTGGGACAGAGTCTCCTCGGCTCTCCGGTTCTGCCCTCCGAGAATCTTTTCTTCGTCTCTGGCTCTAAAAATCCAAGATGCCAACCAGGAAGTAGCAAAATCTGGGCTTCATTTTCTCAGTGCAGAAACCAACGGGTGATGTCACGGGTGCTATGTCCATCTATATATACAGTCTATGGTGAAGCCACAGCGTATTGTATTTTTAAAGTTGTAATGGACAGATGTTTTTCTTATTCTAAGCTGGTTTGTGATGACTCTCTCTATATACCTCTTTATTTAGTGCCAAAATTGCTGTCTACCGTCATCTTGCAATTCTCTTCTTTTAGAAACTGATAAATTAGTTTGGATATCTGTTCACATTTCATGTACAGTTTATATATTAAATATTAGTGGCTTAAAAATGTTTTCAGGTGGTCTAATAATTTCAATGCTGACTCAAGTTGCATTACAAGAACTGGCAAAAATTGCACATTTCAACTATTTCCCACTTCAAATTGAGTAAACAATTTTGACTAACAAAATATTAAGATGTTGCAGCTCATTCTACTTGGCGACATGTCCTGTTGACTTAGCGTAGAATAAAAAGATTAATTATTCAAGATCAAACTCACTGTTAAACAGACAAAATAGCAGCCAGTATGCTGAGATCAGCGTTTCAGTCATATAAATTATTAAATACATTGTCTGTTACTGTCCTTAAACTCCCAACAGCAAAAAGTTTCCCAAAAGTAGGAAATCTCAAGTGACAATAATTTCAAACCATTTTGTATATATAACAAATTACATAAATAATTTGTATAATACATGATGTGTTATTATAACATAATATATATTACATTATAACAGGGCTCCAGGCTAACTTCTCCACTGATAGCACTGGTTCTACCAACTTTCTTTGTTGGTCACACCAGCCAATGACTTGGATGCCCCACCCCCTTATCTGGGTTCAGAATTTCCACAGCTATTCATACACCATGCATGCTGATGAATAGCTGTTTTTGCATGACCTAGGTATATTGCATTGACTCTCAGTGACAAGACTTGATATCTGTAAAATGTTTTAATCTGAAAATACATTTCTGTCACCAGTCCTCTTCCTGTATCAGTCATAAACATAGCACAGGCTAAACACTTGATGAACATCTGCTTATCAGTCAATACTACAATGTACAGACAGTCCCTAAACACCTGACATGCTGGGTACGGTAGACATTGGCAGGCGACTGCAGTGCTACACAAATTTACCCAAGTTGAATGTGAGTGATTTTTATCAACATGCACTGTTTTCAATTAGCAGAGTTTTCTACAAACAGATTACATTTAAATGTCAATACCAGAATCATATTTATATAGTCAAAACTGTGACCACTGTAAACATTTGAGCTTCCAACACTGAATGTGGGGACTGCGTTTTCTTCTTAACCGTCTCAGTTGAGATTTCTCTGTCTGTAAGTGAACACTTTTATCAGCAGGTGTGTTGTACCTCTCCCTCTCCTCCAGCCTCCTCCTCACCAGGTAATTTAACATAATCAGATTTAGACCGTTTCGTCATTAGAAAACAGTTTCAGTGAAACTGACCGTTTCACACGTCAGGCAGGAGAGATTGCGTCAATGTGGCAGAAATAGTACTATTTCCAGCACCAATAACTTGCGCAGTAGCTACCTGTGGTGACAGATGGTCACACAAATCAGACAACGATCATTATACACTCGTGCAATCCAACCACGTTAAATTTTAACTCACATATTCTTAAAAAAATGGCATGTACAACCATATTCAGTGGTGCACACAGCCCTCACCCATCTGGAGAGCAGGAACGCATGCGTCCGTGTGCTCTTCCTAGACTTCTCCTCCGCCTTCAACACCATCATTCTACAGACGCTGGTGGGAAAACTATCCACCCTGGGGCTCAGTCTTTTACTGGGGAACTGGTTCCTGGACTTCCTGACAGGCAGGTGCCAAACTGTCCGGATTCACAACACCACCTCCTCCCCAATCAACATCAACACTGGCTCACCCCAGGGCTGTGTGTTGAGCCTCCTCCTGTTCACCCTGCTCACGTATGACTGCTCTGCAAAACATCCAAGCTGCCATATAGTGAAGTTCGCGGACAACACAGCAGTGGTGGGATGCACCACTAACAACGATGAGTCCCACTACAGAGAGGAGGTAGAATTGCTGGTTGGCTGGTGCAGAGACAACAACCTCTGCATCAACGTTAAGAAGACCAAGAAGATGGTGGTGCATTTCCGCAGAGCCAGACGTCCCCTCCGTTCCCTGCACATCGACGGCGCTGACGTAGAGGTGGTCTCCACCTACAGATACCTGGGAGTACATCTGTCTGAGGACCTCACCTGGAGCCACAACACCTCCCAGCTGATTAAGAAGGCCCACCAGCGCCTCTACTTCCTCAGGAAGCTGCGGCGTGCCGGTCTGGGAGGCCCAGTCCTGAAGAGCTTGTACCGATTGGCGGTGGAGAGCATCCTCAGCACTGGCATCACTGTGTGGCATGGCAGCTGCACGGCTGCAGAAAGGAAGGCTCTGCAGAGGGTGGTGAAAGCAGCTCAGAGGACTGTAGGAGGCAGTCTACCCACCACCACTGACATTTACAACAACAGATGCAGGAGGAAGGCCACCTCCATCCTGAAGGACTTCACCCACCCTGCACACAAACACTTCAACCTTCTCCCTTCAGGGAGAAGGTTGCACAGCATCCGGACTAGAACTGCAAGACTAAGGAACAGCTTCTTCCCCGAAGCTGTCAGGCTGTTGAACAGGTGTCTGTAGACTCTGTTTTCGTATCATCACCAACTCTCCCTGCAAATACACATGCATGCACACATCCCCACAGACACACACAAGAATACACACATGCATACACACGCACACACACATGCAAACACACACGCAAACAGGCACACACATTCATACACACACTGCACTAGGCTCTTTATTTATTTATCTACTAAATATTGCACTAACTGATGGTTCACTGCACATATATTTATGTTGTAGGTTTGTATATATTAGTGTCTCTCTTTATACTTATATTGTCTTTTATGAAAGTGTTTTTATATTGTTTTATGGCTGAAACCGGGACCAGGGTCCAATTTCGTATTGTTTCATGTGCAAATGTGGAATGATATGACAATAAAGAACCTTTGACCTCTGACCTCTTATTGGTCGCAGTTTGGAGCCCTGCTAGAACAACATAAGTCCCATTCATTTATCAGATTAAGAAATACACATCTCTCGCGGGCCTTGAGTTTGACATGTGATTTAAGCTTCAGATCAGCCTCTGCAAACTTTTCAAGTTACTGAAAAAAAAAATGTAGTGAAAGTAATGGAATTGGCAGCTAAATGAAAAGTAGAAAAGACTATTATACTAATTCACAATGGGGGAAAACATCACAGTAAATTTATTCAAGTACTACACTTAAAGTCACACTTAATTTACTTGAATACTTTCAATTTATACTATTCTATAACTGAGTACATTTGAGAAGGAGAAATTAACTTTTTGTCACATTTAAGCTCATGCTCCTAAACATAGAACATCAACAGCCAATAAAACATTATGACATATTGCACTACCTATAGTGAAATTAAAATAAACTAACATTGAAACCTGGTAAAACATTCTAATGCTACTTATACAGATAAACTAAAAATGTAGAGGCTATTCAGCTCAATGAATACTCCTGTGATACCAAAACAAGCATTTATACCGGGCTTTGCAAAAGTTCTGTTACACGGTTTCATGATCTTTAAAGACGTTTACATGTCAGAGTGAAAAATTCCATTAAATAAACTGAAAGTTCTACCTTATAGGCAGGTGTCCTTAATACAATTTTTTTCTCCGGTGAAGTTGTATCAAGATGAAAGTCAAAAGAGTTGAGATATCTGCTCTCCTTCATGCTGGCCACAACAAGTCTGACATAGCCAAGCAGCTGAACATCAGCCGGATGACCGTCCAGAGAGTCACGGAGAGCCTGAAGAATGGTGAAGATCTTTCAGTGATCTTTCAAGAATGGCGAAGACCTGAAAGATATCTCAACTCTTTTGACTACAATCTTGATACAACTTCACCGGAGAAAAAAAATTGTATTAAGGACACTTGCCTATAAGGTAGAACTTTCAGTTTATTCGATGGAATTTTTCACTCCGACATGTAAACGTCTCCAAAGATCATGAAACAGAGTGTAACAGAACTTTTGCAAAGCCCGGTATTTAGCTGTAAAAAATCTTTACAATTCTATTTTACTACATATCTGCAGGACTTGTACACACTAGTATTAAAAACTTGCTAAAGGATTTCAAAACTTAATTCACCATCACAGGAGCAAGAAAAAATAAGGAAAAGCAATGCACACAAATTTATTTGGACTTTCAGGAAGTGCATGAAAATATGCAAAAACATGTCTATCATCCACTAATGTCACTGACTGTGTGTGTAATCACATTAGCTTTGAAATTTGCTCTGCCTGCAGTCTGAAAACACCTCTAAGGATTTCTTTCTGGCATCTTCTCCTATGCATGCTGGGTAACCAGTAAATGATGGTTCAGCTGGGTTTTAGTTCTAGTCACTTACATGGTCATCAGAGGCACTAAGTAGGTTGCCGCTGAGGTTTGGATTCCAGGAAAGGCCATATCCTTCTTTCTGGTGGCCTTTCAGTCTCAAGTCAGGACTGCACTCCCCACTTGGATCTGAAATACACAAAAACACAAGCTGCATTCATTTTATGATGTGTGTTGGAATGGAATGTGCATATCTGGAAAATTGTAGCTATAAGTGAATCAGAAACAGCAGTGATCTAACCAGGCTTTGATGGGTGTTTAGTATAGTCGAAGACCAGCACATCAGAGGTGGGAGTCTTGGTGGCAATGATGCAGGGGTTCTGGGGCATGTAGCGTGCTCGGTTCACTTCTCCCTCGTGGTTGATCTTGATCTCAATCTCTATTTTCCCACTAACAGAACCAAATCCACCAAACTCTGACAAGACAGTACAATCACACTTCAGTACAGTTTAAACTTTGCGAGTGACTGATCAATAAAGGCTGCAGAATAATCTAGGGTGATAAATAAAAATTGTTATTATTGCAGAATCGAAACTCCACCTCAGTTATGAATATGGATTTTTGCATCTCTGCTATCTGTGATAGAGCCTGTTTGCACAATGGCTATGCTAAGCTGCCCAAACACAGCAGTTCGGAACAGAGGCCACAGTTAGGAGAATAAAACAGAGCTCTAGTTTACTCAACAGAAATGGTTGTTATCCACAAATGCAACAAAACACAGTGCTAAGGGAGATCTTGTGAACAATTTATCAAACATTTATTAAATATGTTTGTCCCTGACACATTTCTTTGACATGACAAACAATCCCTCCAGTCAGTGCAGAATACTTGTATCCCTAACAATCTATATGTGTGGACACAAGATGGAGGGCAGTCTCATTGGGACCTTGAATAGAGCTCAACATGCTAAAGATGAAATGTTATGAAAAAGCTACACAGGTATTGTATATAATAGTTAAGTCTAATTAGCATGTATCTGAAAATCTGTTGAATTCTTGTAGACTCTGAGGGACAGACAGTACATCTGTATATTTTATATCTCTGGCAAAGTTACTATTCAGGCATTCTTTTTCTATCACTGCTATTAAACTGCTGAAGATGCTGCTGCATGGTGCTAAATTCTATATTTTCTGATTAAAAACAACAACATTATGTTTGTATACTAAAACTAATAACCAATTTGGCAGATGATCTCTGAGTGAGGTGTGAAGGCAATGTTGCTCAAACACAATGTAAGAGCAGGACAGGAGGAGAGGTGAGAAAGACAAAGCAGTATGTGGCAAACCATGACATTACCACTTTACTCTGATATGTGTATTACACTATTGATTTTTAGATTTGCACTGTACCTTAAAACTGTTCTGGGGCCATGTTAACATAGTAATACTACCTCTGGTAACACATCAAGGGAGCTGTGAGCCTTCAGCACACCTGCATGCAGCCAGACACTTAACAACATACCTGCTGGAAGAGAGCAGAAAAATGTTTAAGCATACAGACACTCCGAACATGACTCAGACGATTGACTCGTTAAAAGGGCTGGATTAAAAGCAACAAACAAAAAGATTGAAAATGTCACTGACTCTTAAAATCCCGAGCTTAATCTTTGCATTTGGCCTTTTCTCAGTAAACCATTGTCAAAACCATTATAAGATAGAGCGCCCTCCATAATTATTGGCACCCCTGGTTAAGATGTGTTAAAGCCTTAAATTCAATTTTTATTGCAGAAGCATACTCTCACACTGAAAATTGTAGAAAAATGTATTATAGGGGAAGATTAAGTGCTGTTTTGTTGGCAAAAGGGGGTTGTACAAAGTATTAACATCAGGGGTGCTAATAATTGTGGCAGACTTGATATGATGTAAAAGAATTATTTCTTAATGTGTGATTTTTTCCCCACTGAATAAATGCACTTGAATTAAAGGTTGGACTTTCTTCTTTTTTTCATTGTGGTCCTATATTTTTTAGAAAAAAAAAACTAATTTATGATAAGCTACAGAACACATCTTAACCAGGAGTGCCAATAATTATGGAGGGAGCTGTATATCCTAAAACTAGTAACCAATGTGTGATCTTGGAGTGAAGGTGTGATGGCAGTTGTGTTTAAAGACAATTTAAGAGCAGGACTTGTTCACTAGCAGAGGAGAGAAGAGGCTCACTGGACGTAGACCGTGGACACAAGCCTGCTATTGGCTGCATCCTCTTCAGCTATCTGTGTGTTCCCATTTTGACAATCACCTTTGCTTCGGCAAGTAACACCATCTGCAACTTACTGACAATGGCAAGATTTAACGAAGATTTGGTTCATGCAGTTAGGGAGGCTGCTTGGTTATTACAGTGAATAGATGTAAACCATCTGTTCAAAGCTAGTCTTTACTACTGCTGTTCATATTTATGAAGGTCTGCATGATGGAAACGTCATCATGCTGGGGTATACGAGAGCCATTATGCTCTACATTCATGTTCACATAAATTACATTTTTTGTTTTGCCACTATGCTATAATGGTATCAACTGCGCATGTGCCAGAAAAACAAAATGGGCCACTTTGACGTGATCCGTATTATACATGCAAGGAGGACATAGATCAAGGTTTGGCCATGGTTATTTTTGGTTATTTTCCTCCAAAGAGGATATTAGTTGAATTATTCAGAATATTTCCAATACAACCAGGAATCGATCATGACACGAGAAAAGATATTTTTGTTTTTTAAAATTTCAGAAATACCATAAAAATGCATAGATTGTTGTCAAATGGGGTCACACAGAGTCATGGACATTATTGTATGTGGACCAATCATGCCTATCGTCCTGCACAATCACTCTCAAAAGTCTATTGGGATGTAGAAGCAAATCTATTGAACATGGTATCTGGACACCAAGCGGACCACAAAGTAGCATTATAAAATTAACAACACATCTGTGGTGTACGCAGCTGTCTGTTAGAGGGTATAACCATTGCTAAAAAGAAATGTTCTCGCATGCTTGTCCACCATTTCCATGCAAGTTAACCCAATCACAGTTACAGCGGGTACGGAAAGTATTCAGACCCCTTGAAATTTTTCACTCTCTGTGTCATTGCAGCCATTTGCCAAAATTAAAAAAGTTCATTTTATTTCTCATTAATGTACACTCAGCACCCCATCTTGACAGAAAAAAACAGGAAGGTAGAAATGTTTGCAAATTTATTAAAAAAGAAAAACTGAAATATCACATGGTCATAAGTATTCAGACCCTGTGCTCAGTATTGAGTAGAAGCACCCTTTTCAGCTAGTACAGCCATGAGTCTTCTTGGGAATGACGCAACAAGTTTTTCACACCTCGATTGGGGATCCTCTGCCATTCTTCCTTGCAGATCCTATCCAGTTCTGTCAGGTTGGATGGTGAACATTGGTGGACAGTCATTTTGAGGTCTCTCCAGAGATGCTCAATTGGGTTTAGGTCAGGGCTCAGGCTGGGCCAGTCAAGAACGGTCACAGAGTTGTTCTGACGCCACTCCTTTGTTATTTTAGCTGTGTGCTTAGGGTCATTGTCCTGTTGAAAGGTGAACCTTGGGCCCAGTCCGAGGTTCTGAGCACTCTGGAAGAGATTTTCCTCCAGGATATCTCTGTACTTGGCCGCATTCATCCTTCCTTCAATTGCAACCAATCATCCTGTCCCTGCAGCTGAAAAACACCCCCACAACACGATGCTCCCACCATGTTTCACTGTAGGGATTGTATCTGGCAGGTGATGAGCAGTGCCTAGTTTTCTCCACACATACCGCTTAGAATTAACACTAAAAAGTTCAATCTTGGTCTCATCAGACCAGAGAATCTTATTTCTCATAGTCTGGGAGTCCATCCATGTGTTTTTTGGCAAACTCTATGCGGGCTTTCATGTGTCTTGCACTGAGGAGAGGCTTCCGTCGGGCCACTCTGCCATAAAGCCCCGACTGGTGGAGGGCTGCAGTGATAGTTGACTTTGTGGAACTTTCTCCTATCTCCCGACTGCATCTCTGGAGCTCAGCCACAGTGATCTTTGGGTTCTTCTTTACCTCTCTCACCAAGGCTCTTCTCCCACCATTGCTCAGTTTGGCTGGACGGCCAGGTCTAGGAAGAGTTGTGGTCATCCCAAACTTCTTCCATTTGAGGATTATGGAGGCCACTGTGCTCTGAGGAACCTTGAGTGCTGCAGAAATTCTTTTGTAACCTTGGCCAGATCTGTGCCTTGCCACAATTCTGTCTCTGAGCTCCTTGGGCAGTTCCTTCCACTTCATGATTCTCATTTGCTCTGACATGCACTGTGAGCTGTAAGGTCTTATACAGACAGGTGTGTGCCTTTCCTAATCAAGTCCAATCAGTTTAATTAAACACAGATGGACTCCAATAAAGAAGCAGAACCATCTCGAGGAGGATCAGAAGAAATGGACAGCATGTGAGTTGAATAAGAATGTCGCTGCAAAGGGTCTGAATACTTATGACCATGCGATATTTCAGGTTTTTCTTTTTTAATAAATTTGCAAAAATTTCTACATTTCTGTTTTTTTCTGTCAAGATGGGGTGCTGAGTGTACATTAATGAGAAATAAAATGAACTTTTTTGATTTTGGCAAATGGCTGCAATGACACAGAGAGTGAAAAATTTCAAGGGGTCTGAATACTTTCCGCACCCACTGTATGTAGGGGAACTGTTAATGCATCTTGGGCTTATTGCCATCCAAGACAATTGTGACTGAAGTGTTGAAATCAAACTAGGAGTCTGGCGGATCAGTGTTCATGTCCAGCCCTATTAATAGAGTCCTGGCCATATAAGATATCTACACTTGTTTGTGAGACGAACACAGACTGCAAAAATAAGTGACAAGTAACTTCCCTTCACTTTCAAGGTTTCAGTATATTTTAAGAAATGTATTCCACTACACAACACCCACAAGATGTACTTACCTCCTTTCTCGCTGTCGTAGTGGGAGGCATCAAACTGGGCATCATCATTTGGTACCTGGACACTTGCAATCACAAGATGGTTCTGCTCATCTGATGTATGAGTACCCAAAACCAGCCTGTGGACAGTATAGTCCTTCCCCTCTGGTCTAAAAACAACATGGACAAGAGTTTAATCCATAGTCAATAGCAAAGACAATTTAATAATTTCAGGTTAACATTTGAGTAGGGCTGAAACGATTCCACGAGTTATTCGAGTAACTCGTTTACTACAATTCCTTGAGGCAAAATTCTCTGTCCACTACATACTTGACCCCAGGTCACTAACTGGGGGACCGCGGTCTGAGTTCGAACCCAGACTTCATTTGATACAGACCTATAATCAATAAATTATAAGTGGATTTCAAATTTGACACTTCTAATTTAACCTGCGCAGCTTTTCTAGTGTTTATGACGTCAGTTTAGCAGATCAGAAGTTACATACTACAGAACTACAAAGGCAGTTTGACATAGTCAGACTTTCTTTGTGTGAGCTGGCTCGACAAAAACTAAAACCTCAGAGTTAACTGGTAGGGTCATTTCATGTGGTTTCAATAATGGGCGTTGTTGCACCATCTAGAAATTGGCTACATTTTCTTGTGATGGAAGATAGACACAAAACAACTTTCCATGCAAAAAAATAGAGCTCTAGCTCTATTAGTTCCAAACTTATGGGATCTTGAATTTTTGAGAATTTGGGCTTAAACCCACCACCTAAATCCTCGCCTAGGATTTTGCACTATTTAACTGCTTATTTCTCAGCTTCTAGACATAATTGATGGCTGGAATTTGGCAGACAAGCTCACAGCAACCATCTGACATCACAGGTAGCCTCACAGCCTCCTCGCTACTCTCTACAGACTACAGAAGCCTTCTAAAAATGCTAAAAATTAAGAAAACACACTAACGAGTAGGTTTTAGGGGTCCAAAATTACTAGAAATGTTATAAATGTTGACCCAAGGACCACTCTGTCCTATTCTAAACAAAATTGCATGATAACATGCAAAGTTGGAGACTTCTGGGGGTATCATATAGAAAGATATGAGCAGCTAAAGTATGGACCCCACAAAAAGTGACCAATTTTGGTGAGGCCAAAAGGCAATGTGGCACAGGTGGTAGAGATCTATAAATTTGTATAAAATATCTTCCATCATGCTACTACAAGCCTACAAAATCCCGGTTTGGCTCATTTCCTCCTTCATGGTCAACCATACACTGGAAGTGAACCCCTATAACCTGCTTGCGAACCTATATTTTCATTCAGTTCCTTATATGAACTGAATGATGGTGGAATGGTGTGGCACAGGTGGTAGAGATCTGTAACCCTGAATAAATTATCTTCTATCATGCTGCTAGAAGCTTTATGGTTAACCATACAATTAAGTGGACCCATATAAACAGCTTGCGAATCTATGTTTTGCATTATATGAATTGAATTTTGTTAATATATCTTTTTTCTTTTGCGGAAAACTGAGCTGAAGATAGAGTAAAAGTCCTGTCCATATGATGGTGTTGGTGCCTGACATGTTGTCGTATAACTGTAGTGTAACATAGATTAGTAGACCTACTAACTTTAACTATCTCACTTGCCAAAAAGCATGGCAGAACTTGATCCCTGTTCTATTGGTGTGAAACTTGGACAGCAAGATGAATGCCACAAGTTATCGTACTGGGTCATTCCAGGTGAAATGACCAGATATTCCATATTGCAAATGGGTGTCAACATGTCATGATATCTACAGGTATGGCTCTAAACTAGACCTTGTGACACAAAAAGGGCATTACTCTTTTTTGCTTTTCAGTACTTTAAATTGGGATACAAGTATTAGTATTCATTCCAATGGTAGTATTATGTATGTTTTGTTCTTTTTGAAATGTTAGTTGTTAAAGGTGACTACCTTCAAAAAGTGTAATGACCTGTTGACACCCATTTGCAATGCATACGTGTAATTATAACATACACATACAAATTACATGTACTAACTTGAATTCATGGAGCTCTGTAGTAGTTTATGGTTGATTAATTTAAAAATACAACAATAATGTTGAATTTTACAGTGTCAGTGCAGTGGGATTAAACATGTTAAATTTAATTGTACAATGTCATGTTACAAGCAAAAGAACCTGTACCTAAGTTATACAATTACACTTGTGATGTCAGATGGTTACTGTGAGCTTGTCTGCCAAATTTCAGCCATCAATAATGTCTAGAGGCTGAGAAATAAGCAGTTAAATAGTGCAAATCCTAGGCGAGGATTTAGGTGGGTTTAGGTTCCAATTCCAGAAATTTGAAGGTCATAACTTTGGAACTAGTAGAGATAGAGACTTATCATTTTGCATGGAAAGTTCTATTGTAACTATCTTTCAGCACATAAAACCCTGAGAAAATTGTCAATGGTGCAGCAACCACTTTTCTGGAAGTTGTGTGTTTTCACATGAAATGACTCCGTATGAAGGTGGTTATCAACTTTCTTTGGTTACTCAGACTTTCTGCTTCAAATTTGTCCACACAAACAGGAGCATTTAACGCGTCATTTGACTCATTTTCTGCAGTAAATGAACCGAGTGTGTGCAGCTACTTCAGTCAACGGGTTGTTTCAATGGACAACAATGAATAGAAAAATTCATGTCAGCAAAAAGCACTACAACTGGAAATTATGTACGACAGGAATGCTGGTAGAAAATTGTTAATGTTTTTTGTAAACGTGTGTTAATGTATTTATTTTACCAATCAATGCAGCTGATTATAACAGACAGCTGCAGAATAACACTATCAAACTTCATATATTCAAACATGATATTGCACTGAAGTGCATGTAGGTCTGACACTGACTCATAACGAAGGAAATCACTTTAAATTGTGGCCAAATCAAAGTGAAACTAATGTTACTGATTGAATATTATCTACAGTATTTCCCCTCCCATATAACCAGCGAGGCGGCCTGCCTCGCCAGTACAGGCCACCGCCTCATTAAAATTCTGCCGACATTGCCGCCTCACTGGTCCGCGGCAAAAAGTTTTAGTTAAAGAAACCTGTACAATACTATATATGTACAAGACACCGCAGATGTCCACCCATGTTCCTCCAGGATACTTAGTTCTGATGCACAGCGCACTCACTTCCGCTTTTGATGTTGTGACGTGTATGCCCAGCACGGAATGCAATTTTCGATTAATCGCCATAATAATCACTACAATAATCGATTACTAAAATAATCAATCACTGTAGTCCTACATTTGTGTTGGTCTTGACCTAAAAATCATCCAAATTGACTGTAATGCTTGATTTTAATTTTCCAAGAGAACTGATTTAGTTATGCCGTCCCAGACTGTCAGGTGACAGCCCAATATGTATAAACCAGTAAAGTTAGGAAATAAGTTAATTTAGGAAGTAACATTTTCTTAGGTTCAGTTGCTTTCTCACTCTCGCTGTTTTTCTGCCTAACTTTGCTTGTTTTTTTCACAGCAAAAATAAAGCTTTTTGCAAAACAAAACGAAGACCTAGAGGGTAAGAGACTGTGGATTCCCAGTCTAATCTCTTATTTTGACTGTTAAAAGTAAAGGTAAGTCTTTTTTTGGCATCCATAAAATTCCATACTACACTTTCAGTGTATTGTATTCAAGTGGCCTTAAAGGAAAACAGACTTCTGCATCTCCTTCTGGCTCCATTGTCAGATTTTATAAAATCTGACCTGTGACAGGAAATTTCAACCAATCACTGGTGTTTCTACCAATTAGATAACCAACAAAAACACAGAGAGAACAGGATGTGCTGGCCTAATTGATTAAAAACAGGACTGCCACTCAGAAGTATATACATTTGCACTAAAACAAGCTGACCAAGAGGGCCAGCTCTGTCCTGGGCTGCCCACTGGACTCTGTGATGGATGTGGGTGAGAGGAGGATGTTGACCAAGCTCTCATCCATCATGGACAACAGCTCCCACCCACTGCACCGGACTGTAGTGGAGCTGAGCAGCTCCTTTAGCACGAGACTCAGACACCCTCAGTGCAAGAAGGAGCGCTACCGCAGGTCCTTCATCCCCACTGCCATCAGACTGTATAACACTACTGCGTAGTTGTTATTATGTGCAATATTTATTATCTCATTCTTGTACTTTCGTGACTTTTACACTCCTTTGTTTTTTGTTTCTAAGAGCCCTGTAACACTAAATTTCTCCTTTGTGAGATGAATAGTCTATCTTATCTTAAAAATGAAAGTCTTGGTGTCTATTTAGGTTATACATATGTTTATGAAAAGTGGCATTTTTCAGCATCTGTCCTTTAGTGTTTGTAGACTTTTACTCATGGCATATAACTAATCAGGACATCCTTACTGCAGATATTTGTCAGACTTCTACATTTTGTAGCTTTAATGCAATTAGTCACACTGCGGAATAAGTTTAAGGGGTTGTTATGAAAATGGATATTTCTCAGTAACAGTAATAAGGAACTGATAACATCACCATGAAATCTGCTGTATTAAAATATGGTATTGGTTGTCACAGAGAACAAGAGGGATTAAACAAACACTTAACAGACTGGCAAAATAATGGGCTGAGTCAAGAGAGGACCGAGAGAAGTGAGGAAAGACTTCAGAAAAACAACAAATAAGACAGAAGGCTAGTTGTTACAGAGTACCATACAGCCACATGCAGTGGACAGCGATCGGACTTTATGAATAGTAATACTGAGACATATACCTGCTGACATCTGGAAGCCACTGGACAGTAAGGCTGGGCCACTCCAGGGCATGAGTCATCACCAAGTCATATAGAAAAGGTGTGTTTTTCTTCCAAATCTTGTACTCTTCATTGATGACCCTTTCTTCCACTGCATCATCATACACTTAGGCAGGATAACATGGAATAAGTTACAGGTATCACTGCAAATAATAGTAGCACCTTTATGTTTTCCGCCGTCTACATTTTCATACAATAAAAGTTACTTAGGCATACACAAACTCGTTTGTATTAACGTAATATCATCGACAATCGGTGATAAAACGGTGACAAAGAAGTTTAAGAGTAAGTGGGATGTATTTTAAAGGAACCTCCACTGGTACTGACGGGTTTTATTGCATGCGAGCACCAACTACGTCTTGTATTGATGGAGGTAGTTGTAGCAGCGTATCAACAGTTTATTAGATTGAAAAATGCTGTTTGGTGCATTGAGTGTATACTGAACATAAATAGCTGATGCGTAACGTGACGTTCTCTTGAAAACGTAC
Organism: Acanthochromis polyacanthus; assembly: GCF_021347895.1. Lineage (NCBI taxonomy): Eukaryota > Metazoa > Chordata > Actinopteri > Pomacentridae > Acanthochromis > Acanthochromis polyacanthus. Next base: position 32,886,005 of record NC_067114.1, on the reverse strand, counting down.
AACAAAGAACAGTACACTTGCTGACTAAAACCAGCAAGTATCCTGACAGACTTTACTCACTTAGCATGTATTGCTAGCATTAAACTATGACAGAATTAAACGGCCGTACTGGGCACACAAGGAAAACAGGCGACCACTTTACACGCTAGGCAGTGTTATTTAACCTACCCTCTTTGTCAGCCATGTAGCAAACCAACTACGTGGACGCTGTTTCAGTTAATAGTACCGTTACCCGGGCGTGTGTCACTGCTGAACTGGGGTTCTTCCTTTTCAGCGCCGAGTTACTCGGTGCGAACTGCGCACGCGCTACTGCTCGCATTCTAAAGAGGAACAATACTGCGCGCTGATTGCGCAGACAGATGGTGACGTTCTCCAACGGTTGATGCTTGAGGTACGGACCCGTACCCGTAGCATCTGTACTAGAGGTACGGACCCGTCACTGAAGAGCTGGCGCCGGTTAACTACTATTTGCTGCACATTACAGGCAGTTTATATGAATGACTTTGACGGCGAACATTGTATAATTTAACCAAAAATACACCGTCTCCTCTCACACTTTAGACATTGTAGTTTTTACGCTTTTAGACGCCATGTCTAAATTGTTTGAAGTCCAGGGGGGTATTCCACGAAGCTGGCTAAAACAGGCTGGGCTTACGCCGGTAAGTGTGGCTTGAATAAGCGGCAACTTTAATCTCAGCTGCAAGTAGTTCCACCATAGACTGTATATATAGTGGACGTAGCATCTGGCTCCAGAATTGAAGCCAACCCGGAAGTGTCAAAAACTTGCAATATCTCGCCGTCCACTAGGGTTGGCTCCATAAAGCTTTTTCTCCATAGACCCTATTTCATTTTTGGAAAAAATAAAATTTGATAGACTGATTTTCTAAAGCTCAGGATTTTTTTCCCGTTAGTTTTCATGGTCAAAATGAGAGATCAGGTGGCCGATCGTAAAGGTTGATGCTAGAGGTACGGACCCGTACCCGTAGCATCTGTACTAGAGGTACGGACCCGTTAAGGTCACTGAAGAGCTGGCGCCAGTTAACTAGTATTTGCTGCACATTACTGGCAGTTTATATGAATGACTTTGACGGCGAACATTGTATAATTCAATCAAAAATACACCGTCTCCTCTCACACTTTAGACAATGTAGTTTAGCTAAATGGTGAGTGCAGTGCTGATTTGCTCCATCTGGCTCATATATTGTTATATAAAACAATATTTAATGAAGGAATCATACTGAAACATCATGATGTGGCAGCATTATGTTGTAGCTGCCAGATGTGGGCCTACAGATAGATTCAACTATGGTTTCAGCATCCAATAAATCCAAAGAACTTGGAAACCACTAACTCCGTCATTAACTGTGTGCTATATTTTGAGATTCTTTGAGATAGCTTTTTTACACCTGTCAGCAGGATGCACTTAAGCATCACTAAGCAGAAATGATCAATTAAATACTATATCATGACTAATGATTATGTCTCTGTCATTCCTAATGCTGCACCTCTACCTCTGATGTTTGTCAGGATGCTGATGAAATATTTTTGTTTTCTCTAGTATAAATTTATTATGGTTTTAATTAGTTAGTGAGAATTTGTCATGGTGATGACATTCTTATCTTTGTTTCCATGTTATAAAACATTTTGTACAGGCAAAGCAAACCAAGATTAAAGAGGCAGCAAGGGACCAGGTGTTACAAAACCTTAAGACTTCATTGTCTCAGAAGAGAGCCATGGACACACAAGACTGCCACAGCAGTTCTGAGGATGACTCTCCACAGCATGTTCATAGGATAAGTCATACTTTTTTCTTGAGCACGTGTTGCAGTGTTTACAACAGTGAACACTTTAAATTAAACAAATCAAAAATATACAAAAGAAATAGTAACCATAAAAATTTAATAAAAATGAATACCTCTATTTCAACAGAGCAAAGAAACAGGACAATTACATGTGGTCTGCTAAATATTAGATCCCTCTCGTCTAAATCTTTGTTAGTAAATGAGTTGATAACTGATCACCAGATTGATTTGTTCTGTTTGACTGAAACCTGGTTGCAGCAGGAAGAATTTGTTAGCCTAAACGAATCAACTCCCCCTAGTCATATTAACTGTCATATTCCTCGAATCACAGGCCGAGGAGGAGGAGTAGCAATTTACCATTCTAGTTTAAAATTGAACCAGAGGCCTAAACCTGATTACAGCTCATTTGAAAATCTCACTCTTAGTCTCTCTCATCCAAATTTGAAAGCTCAGAAACCAGTTTTAGTTGTTGTTATATATCGTTGTCCTGCTCCTTTTTCTGAGTTTTTATCTCAATTCTCAGACTTTTTATCTGATTTAGTGCTCAGTTCAGACAAAGTTATTATTGCGGGTGACTTTAACATTCATGTTGACATAGATAGCAACAGCCTTACAACAGCTTTTAATTCATTATTAGACTCAGTTGGGTTTCTCAACATGTAAATAAACCAACTCATAGTTTTAATCACACTCTTGACCTTGTCCTGACTTATGGCATAGAAATTGAAGAGTTAACAGTATTTCCCCAGAACCCTCTTCTTTCTGACCATTTTATGATAACATTTCAATTTAAAGTAAAGGATTGTTTAGCAGCTGAGAACAAATATCATTACAGTAGGTGTTTGTCTGACAATTCAGTAACTAAATTTAAGGAAATAATACCATCACTGTTTACTTCAGCAACATTTACTGATAAATCAGAAGGCAAATATTATAATTTTACCCCCACAGAAGTGGATTATTATGTTAATAATGCTTCAGCCTCACTGCGTACAACTCTTGATAGTGTTGCACCTGTAAAAAAGAAAGTTATATCTCAGAGAAGACTCACTCCTTGGTATAATTCCCAGCTGCGGATTTTAAAGCAGGCATCCCGAAAGCTGGAAAGAAAGTGGTATTCCACTAATTCAGAGGTAGTGTATGTGGCTTGGAAAAATAGTCTAGTAATCTATAAAAAAGCTCTTCGTAATGCCAGGACAACTTATTATTCATCTTTAATAGAGGAGAACAAGAACAACCCTAGGTTTCTCTTTAGCACTGTAGCCAGGCTGACAAAGAGTCAGAGCTCTGTTGAACCTTGTATTCCTTTAGCTCTAAGCTGTAACAACTTCATGAGCTTCTTTACACATAAAATAGTTATGATTAGAAATAAAATTAATTTGGTCCTTCCTACAAATGTCACAGATGCTTTTGAATTGGCTGTTAGACCTGATGAATATTTAGAATTCTTCACTCCTATATGTCTCTCTGAACTAATTTCAACAGTTTCTACATCCAAACCATCAACATGTCTTTTAGATCCTATCCCAACTAGACTCTTCAAGGAGATTTTACCTTTAATTAATTCTTCAATGTTAGATCTAATTAATCTCTCTCTAGTAACAGGCTATGTACCACAGACTTTTAAGGTTGCTGTCATCAAACCTTTGCTTAAAAAGCCCACTTTAGATCCAGATGTGTTAGCTAACTATAGACCAATATCCAACCTACCATTTCTCTCTAAAATTCTGGAAAGAATAGTTGCAAATCAATTATGTGAACACTTACAAAGGAATAATTTGTTTGAAGTGTTTCAGTCAGGCTTCAGAGTGTATCATAGCACAGAAAACAGCTCTGGTGAAAGTTACTGATGACCTTCTGATAGCATGGACTAGTCTCTATACTTATTTTGTTAGATCTTAGTGCAGCGTTTGACACAATCGACCACAAAATTTTATTACAGCGTCTAGAACATTCAATTGGCATTAAAGGGACAGCACTGGACTGGTTTAAATCCTACTTATCAGATAGGTTCCAGTTTGTGCATGTCAACAATAACTCTTCTGAGCATACTAAAGTTAATCATGGAGTTCCTCAGGATTCTGTCTTAGGACCGATACTTTTCACATTATACATGCTTCCTTTAGGTAATATTATTAGGAAGCATTGTATTAACTTCCATTGTTATGCAGATGACACACAATTGTATTTATCTATGAAGCCAGATGAAACTGATCAGTTAGCTAGACTGCAAGATTGTCTTAAGGACATTAAAACCTGGATGACTTTTAACTTCCTACTGCTAAATTCAGACAAAACTGAAGTCATTGTATTTGGCCCCAAACATCTTAGAAACTCGCTTTCAAAGCAAATAGTTACTCTGGATGGCATCACGTTGGTCTCCAGTACTACTGTGAGGAATCTTGGAGTTATTTTTGACCAGGACATGTCCTTTAACTCACACATAAAGCAAGTTTGTAGGACTTCCTTTTTTCACCTGCGTAATATTGTAAAAATCAGGAACATCCTGTCTCAGAGTGATGCAGAAAAACTAGTTCATGCTTTTGTTACTTCCAGGCTTGACTATTGCAATTCCTTATTATCAGGTTGTCCAAATAGCTCTCTCAAACATCTACAGTTGATCCAAAATGCTGCTGCGAGAGTACTGACAGGAGTTAGCAAAAGAAATCATATTTCCCCTATACTTGCTTCTCTTCACTGGCTTCCTGTTAAATCTAGAATAGAATTTAAAATCCTTCTTCTGACATATAAAGCTCTTAATAACCAATCTCCATCATATCTTAAAGATCTGTTAGTACCATATTATCCTAGTAGAACTCTTCGCTCTCAAACTGCAGGCTTACTTGTTGTTCCTAGAATTTCTAAAAGTAGAATGGGAGGCAGAGCCTTCAGTTATCAGGCGCCTCTCTTGTGGAACCTGCTCCCAGTTTGGGTTCGGGAGGCAGACACCCTCTCTATTTTTAAGACCAGGCTTAAAACGTTCCTTTTTGACAAATCTTATAGTTAGGGCTGACTGGGTGACCCAGAGGGGTTCGGCTTGTGTCTTCATTTGCACAGCTGCATTTGCAAGAGGGTTGATAAAATGTTGAGTCAACATTTGCTTTTCAACCATAAATCACACTTTACCCAAATAGCAAAAGATGTTAAATCAATGTTGAATTAGGGTTAAGAAGGTTGAATTTTGGTTCCAGTTGAAGATTGATGGTTGGATCAACGTTGATTCAACAACATTTTGTCAACATTGAAGTTTGTGTTTAAAAGATGCCATTGAATCTACATTGTATTTTGGTTTAATTAAAATGTTTGACAGGTCAATGTTTAATTAATGTTGAATCTATGTTTGCAAACATGTAATCTATGTAAGCAAACGTTGACTCAATATTTTATCAACCTTGCGCTTTCTGTATAATTTCTACGTTAGGTCTCAACATAGATTCAACATTGATTCACCCATAGTTTGCTATCTGGGGATACTCCATCTATGATTTATAAACATTCATTTTCTCTGATATATAACTTCTATCTATTGTTTTATATAGAAATATGTGTTCATTAGTCAATATTTTGTTTATATATGTATACAGCGCTAGATTTAGACGGCGACCGTCTATATATTGTCTCTTCAAATTATTAAAATAATTGACTTTACTGCCATTATTTGCTTCTCTAACATATATTAGTGTGTGTGTTTACAGTGTTTGCAAAATACCTGTCTACAGTCGAGCTTAAAATCAGAATATTCTATTACCTATTATTATTATTATCTATTATTCCCGCTATGGATATTAAAATACACCAAACCATTTTTCCAGTATCATAGCTACATGTATGACGTTTGCAGCAAAAAAATAAAAATAAAAAACGCGTGAAAATCAGTTTAATATTCAGAGTTAAGATGGTTTAAATGCGCTGTTAAACAGTGCTGAGTGGAGCGGGTGACCGGTCCAAGATGGCGGCCCCACCGTGTGACAGTGTCACCTAAGTGAAAAATTAAATAAAATTAAAAGAAATAAAGAACCATAAATAACATGATGAAAACAAAATGAAAGTTTTCTGGTCTTTGTGCATGAGGTTCCCTGTGCTAAAAATTTGTTTAGGTAGGTGGGATAATAAATAATTCCAAAATAGTAATTGAAAATGTGGTAAACAAAGGTTATATAAGGAGGATAGAGGAACGGGGGGAGACACGGCGTGAGCGGGAGTGACAGGAGGCTGCTGAAAGGAAAGGAGTGTGTAAAGTTTAAAAAAGAATGATCGGAGGCCTAAGACATTTTAATAAGGTTGGAAAAAGACTATTGAACCTGTAAAGAGCCCAGATCCTACCGGAGCCGACCAGACGTACACTCCCGGCCGTCAACATCTTGACGCGGACGCTGCCCCAAGAGACAAAGGGATCCTTCACTTAAGGATTATCTCCTCTGCACCCAGGATATTGGTGAGATCCACCCTTTTTGAAACTCTTTTTTTTCTGGTATACCAGTATTTTCTTTAACGATCGATCGCTTCTCTTTTTTTGTTAGCGGAACTTTCTTTTTTGGGTCGGATTACTGTGTTTTTTTTTTGTTTGTTTTTTTTGCATCGAATGGACGGAGGAAAAGCCACCGGCGTGAGGACCTTTCGGGATAGAAACTTTCTTAAAAGAGTATCTGAAGTGGACCATTTGACTGAAAACTTTGTATTTCGTTAGGGAAGGACTTTTAGTTAATTTAGAAAGCATAAAGGTTTAGTTTCTATTTGTAATCTTGTGGTAATATATATATTTTTTTGTATGGAGAAACAGCGTTTTTTTTTTGGAGTAAAAGATGGAAGTAAAGAAACTTAAGTAATTTTAAAAGAGACTCCGATTGTGTTTATCAGCTGCATTACTACTGATAGTGACAATTAACTTTTATTATTTCTGAGATGAACCCCTTGGTGAAGTGACCTCTGCTTGGAAAAGTTTGAGTGTTACAACCGCTTGTCAGCCCCAATCGGCAGTCGCGGTCGATGCAGCAAGATGGCGAGGGGGACAGTCGTGTGGTAATTTTTCTCCGGTGAAACCCTGAATTAAATCAAACAGGACCAGCTGCCAATTCAAAAACAGACTCCTTGACGACTAAAAAGACTGCGACGAACTTTGTTATGCCTCAAAGCAGATGAATCCTGCAGTATTTATAGACTTTAAAGACTCATGAATGCCAATGCTAAAGTAGCTAATGCTAATGCTAAAGTAGCTAACGCGCTCATTTCCCACGACTACTGTGCTCTCGATGCGATGGATTCTGATGTCAAACGATTGAGAAACACCCTTGCTTCGCCTGGAAAGACTCCACAGCCCCCAAAGAAGGTAAAAACTAGCAACGATGCCTCTGATGCCAACCCGGGATCTGCCTCCATTGCAGACATCTTAAAAGCTATCCAATCTCAGTCCAGTGAGATCCAAGCTCTACATGCTCTCATCATTGGCATGAAGTCAGACCTCCAACAAAACACCATTACCATAGCAAACATCAACAAATCTCTTGAATTTAACTCTGCTGAAATACAAGAATGCAAAGAGAAAAACAAACAGCTGCAAAATGAAGTGAATGTCCTTAAAGAGAAAAATGATGTGCTGGAAAAAAAGGTAACAGTATTGGAAGAAAAAGTGTCTGATGCTGAAAATTACAAAAGAAGATGGAACTTGAGACTCAAGGGCATCAAAGAAGAGAAAGGAGAAAACACACGACAAGTTGCTGTAGACCTTCTTCTACAGCTTGTGCCCCACTGGAAAGAAAACATGGGATTAATCCTGGATACTGTACATCGTCTTGGACGACCCAACACCACCCACCCAAGGCAGATCATCATGCAATTCACTATGAGGATCTACAGAGACGAGCTGTGGAAGGTGATGTACAACAACAAAATCTGCAAAGAGCGCAGCTTCTCATTTGCCCAAGACTTTTCCAAAGATGTGCTGGAAGCAAGAGCGGCGGTGTGGCCTAAAGTTAATGCTGCCAAGAGAAGAGGAGACAAGGTTGTGTATCGTGGTCGATATGCATACATCAATGGTCAGAGAGTCACACCATGATGTTTCCTGGTCCTGAAGGTTCATACAAAATAAGTTTACACTCAGGGTTTTGCCACTTTTTGTTACTGTTGGTAACTTATCTGTGAACTTCTGAACAATTAAGCTCCTTTTTGGTTGCTTGTTTTAAAGCTGTTGTTTATTTTATGGTTGAACTTAAAAGCTTGCTTTCTTTTTTATCTGTGAATGCAAGGGGTCTGAGAGACTTCACAAAATGTAAAAGTCTGTTTTTATTCTGCAAAGGGAAAAAGCACAAATCTTTTTGTTGCAGGAAACACACTCAAAAGAAGAAGAAAGTAAATTTTGGACTCAACAATGGGGTGACAAAACTTTTTTCAGTCACGGCACTTCTAAATCAGCAGGTGTAGCTATTCTCCTCAAAAACTTCCCTGGTCAGATAATATATAATGTGGCAGATGAAAATGGTCGTTGGCTGATTCTTATTGCAATTATTGACAATGTGAAAATCATTGTGTTGAATATATATGGTTATAATAACATTAGTGACAACAGGCGTTTACTTGATGAATTAACTTTCCACCTTGAAGATCTTAAAGTATCACACGCTATTGAAAATGTAATAATTGGAGGAGATCTTAACTTAGTTAATGATGATTTCTTAGATAGATTCCCATCTAGATATATTTCTAGCCATCCTAATATCATATTTAATAATTTTTGTAGTGGTTTAAGTCTCACCGATGCATGGAGGTATCTTAATCCTGGAGTAACTCAATTTTCCTGGTTTGGTTCAAACTACAATTCGAAATCGAGAATTGATAACTGGTTGATTTCAAATAACTTACTATGTTACAACATCAAGTCTACTATTTCAGCAGCTCCTTTAACTGATCACAGTGTCATCTCTCTATATGTTGAATCAAAAACTAAAATCTTTTCAAACAAATTTTGGAAATTTAATTCAAGTTTGCTCAAAAATGATGAATATTGTCAAATGATAAAATCACTTATAAGTGAAACTGAATCTTCTGAAGAACTTTCCACTCCAGTTAAAAAATGGGAATTCCTCAAATTCAAAATTCGTGAAGCTTCCATTTCTTTTAGCAAAAACACAAAAAAGAACTTGATCAAAAAGATTTAAACATTATAAATCAACAAAACAGTTTTTGCAGCAAACAAATGTTGAGTGAAGATGATAAACAAACAATATTAAAATTACAGTCGAATTTAGATGAAATCTACACTCACAAAGCTCAAGGAGCATTTATTAGATCTCGTGCAAAGTGGATAGAAGAAGGTGAGAAGAATTCAGCTTATTTCTGTGGATTAGAAAAAAACAGGCAGGAAAAAAAACAATGTGAAATCTTTATTAATCAACAACAAAGAAATTACTGATGATAAATTAATATCAATTGAAACCTACAAATTTTACAGGAATCTCTATCATTCAAAATTCTCTAAATCTGATTGTGAAACGTTTCTACAGAATGTTGCTCAGCATATTCCAAAAATTGATGAGAAATACAGAGACACCTGTGATGGACCCATCACAATTGCTGAACTTGAAGCTGTAATCAACCGATTAGCACTTAACAAATCTCCTGGTTCAGACGGCCTCACAGCAAACTTTTACAGATACTTCTGGATGGAAATTAGAGAATTGCTGTTCAATGTTTTTCTAGAAATTTTTGAAACTTGCTCTCTCCCAACTACAATGAGACATGGTGTTATAGTTTCTATTCCAAAACCCAATAAAGATCCTAGAATTATAGATAATAGAAGACCCATTATGCTCAGGAACTCTGATTACAAACTTCTTATATTTTTGCATCAAGGCTACAATCAGAACTTTCAAGTGTAATTTCTGAAACACAATCTGGTTTTATGAAAGGAAGATCAATACATAATAGTATAAGGTTGGTTATGGACTTAATTGAATATTGTAATCTAATCCAAGACGATGGCTTTATTTTCTTTTTGGACTTTTACAAAGCCTTCGATTCGGTGGAACACCCATTTATTCTTACTGCACTTGAACGTTTTGGTTTTGGTCTTAAATTTAGAAATTTGGTTTTTGGCCTGTATGAAAACATAAATAGCTGTGTTCTTCTTCCAAAGGGTTCTTACTCCAAGCTTTAAGGTTGATGTTGGTATCCCGCAAGGTTGCCCAATTTCTCCCTACTTATTTCTTCTGGTTACTGAGATCTTATCCATTTATATTAAACAAAGCGATGATATTCAAAAACTTAATGTACTGGGTACAGAAATTGTGATCAGCCAATTAGCTGATGACACAACATTATTTAAAAAAAAAAAAAAAAAGGAACAGTTCCCAAAAGTAATTGAAAAAATTGGAAAATTCTCTAAAGCTTCAGGATTACGTTTAAACCTTAAGAAGTGTGAAATTCTTTCTCTTCATGACACCATACCTGTGAAATCAGAGATCAAATATCTTGGTATCCACCTCAGTAAAGACAAAAAAATATGTCAAACTATCAACATTGAGACAAAACTCAAGGAATGTAATACCAAACTCAACATGTGGCTCCAAAGAGATTTATCAGTATTAGGTCGTATATATCTAACAAAGATGGAGAGCTTGTCAAGGTGCATTTATCCTCTTAACTCAAATGCTGTTTCTTCAAATTTAATTAAATCAATAAACCGAATTAATTTTAATTTCATCTGGCATAATAAACCACATTATCTGAAAAGAAGTGATATGGTCAAAGATACAAATGAAGGTGGCCTGAAAATGATTGATTTAGAATGCCTTAATGGTACATTAAAGATAAATTGGCTTAAATCTTGGCTCAAAAATCAGAACTCCCTATGGTACTGTATCCCTAACTACATTTTTAAAAAACTGGGTGGTCTAAATCTTTTGCTTGTTTGTGACTTCGAAATTAATAAGCTTCCTATATCCTTATCAGAGTTCCACAAGCAAATCTTACTGTACTGGAAAATGTTATATGTTCACAACTTCTCTCCACATTTAACAGTAATTTGGAACAACTGCTATGTTCTTCATCGTAACAAATCCTTATATTATGATGACTGGTATAAAAAGAATATCTGGTCAATATTACATCTTATGGATGATGAAGGAAATTTACTAGATTATGAACATTTCTGTGCAAAATACAACTTCACCCCCCCTTTCTTAGATTTTATGCGTTTACGCAATGCTCTTCCCAAAGAATCTATCTTTTTATCCAAAAATGACCTTGCTCATCAAAAAACACAAGTTAATCTCACCTCTCCCATGATTCATGGAATATCTATTATAGATAAAAAATGTAGTAACTATCTTATTCGAAAATGTTTTGCAGGCTAATTATTTCCTGAGGTACAAAATAAAAATTATATTCTTTCCAAATTTGATAAAAAGACCATTTCAATATTGAGAAAAATGTATTTATCTTTTCCAGTTGCTCCTAAGGTCAAGGAAACGCACTTCAAAATTATGAACAACATCTATCCTTCTAAAGAGTTACTTAGAATTCGTTTTAATATACAAGAAAACAGTTGTACATTTTGTAATGTTGATATAGAAACAACAGACCATCTTTTCTTTCACTGTGGGACAGTACAAAAATTTTGGGAAGATTTACAGAAATGGATAAAAGAAATATTTCTTTCATCACCATCCTGTTTTTCAAGAGATGATATAACATTTGGTATTCTGTTAAATAACAAAAAAGAAGAACTCTGTATTAATGTGATTTTATGTATAGCTAAATTCTGTATTCACAAAAGTAAATGTCAGAAATGCTCACCCAGCTTTTCCTTTTTCAAAAATGAACTTAAATTGTATTTGAAATCGTTGAAATGTATGAAAGGTCCTAAAGCCATGAAACTATTTTCTTAGGTGATATCCCACTGGACTCAAGTCAACAACAAAATGACTCCCTTGGAACTACAAACTGTATTTATTGTTCTGGACTTATACCCTTGCACAATTTGTTGCACTATTGTTTGTTTTTTTTTGTCTAATTATTGTTTACCTCCTTTATTTTATTACCTCTTGACTTTGTTCCCATTTTAAGAGCTTTTCATATTTTTCTTTCCAAAGCCATGTTTGTTAAATTGTACAATGTTATTGTGTATTGTTAATTTTTAAAAATAAATAAATAAAATAAAATAAAATAAAAAGTAGCGGTCAATACGGCGTCTACTCTTTATATATGTCTATGGAGCGGGTGACCGGTCCAAGATGGCGGCCCCACCGCTTGCCAGCTCCAATAGGCAGTAGCGGTCGATGCGGCGTCTACTCTTTATATATGTCTATGTCTACGTTTATATGTCTATGCTTTTTTATTTTCAGCTAAGCTCCGGTTGGAGAACGTAGTGTCTGCAGATACGGACCCCTACCCGTAGCCTGTGGCCTACGGATACGGCACTTTACCTTCCTATAAATATTAATGAGCTGTACATAAATATTAATGAGCCGGCTGATGAACGCGCTTCGTGATTGGCTGGTAATCCGAGTGATGAAGGCGCTTCCGTGATTCGAGGTGAATCTGCGTGCGGAGTCTGTCATGTCAGTCATCTGCTGTTCTCTTTTCTATTATGCATAATGTCATGTAAATATGTGGGTTCGTGGAATTTGAACATCAGTATTTAATGATGTAAACACATTCTATAACACTGTATTAAAATAAATGTAATTTGTGTATTCACAGTGTATTAAAGTCCATTCATTCAATACCAAGTTCCAATAAAGTTACAAGAAATATTTTACAATCAGTGTGCTGGGGTCATGGTTGTCTGCGGAAAAGTCCAACATCACTATCTGACTTTTTCACGGACAGCGATTTGGGGGTTGAAATCAGCACTACTATTAAAAATAGCAAAACTTTTTATTCACGTGACCCTGTTCTAATAAAGCACAAACAGCAAACAAAACAAATGGTGGAACTAACAGCCAGCAAACTACAAGTATTTTTTTTTTACCTTCAAAAGTAGCTACAGACTATTACATATTAACAACCTAAACAAAACCCTGACGTATTTTCTGCATCTGTCAACACAGACACTGTCACAGTCACTTTAATGATAGCGGACTCTGTTGAATGGCTAAGTTACATAACCACAAACAAATCTCACAATATCACAGTAAATCGAGTTTGTGGGTTTTTTAAATTCATGCCGAATTAAAGAGCTGCTCCTCACCATTCACGAGTGTTTGTTTCATATTCGACATCCTTAATTTTATCTTGTAAATTAGCGTCCGAAATTAAATGGGAACATTTGCAATGGAGTTCGTCAGCCGCTTCCACCACTGAACGCGGTAAACTAATTAATAGGAACTGGACTTCAAACAATTTAGACACGGCGTCTAAAAGCGTAAAAACTACATTGTCTAAAGTGTGAGAGGAGACGGTGTATTTTTGGTTGAATTATACAATGTTCGCCGTCAAAGTCATTCATATAAACTGCCAGTAATGTGCAGCAAATACTAGTTAACTGGCGCCAGCTCTTCAGTGACTTTAACGGGTCCGTACCTCTAGTACAGATGCTACGGGTACGGGTCCGTACCTCTAGCATCAACCTTAGCTAAAATATACTTAGGTAAAATGCTAGCTCCGAAGTATTGGAGCTAGCATGTCAACTTGCGTGCTAGCACTATTGTTTGCACTCACCTGCAAGGCCGTTTTGGGCTTCACTACGTCAGTCTCACAAATTGTCTTTTTCATGCGGACACCCCTGCTTTCCTCCTCGGCCCAAATGTCCTTACCGAGAATGAACAGATTCTTCTTTAAGACAAGATCTTTGTAGGAATCTGTTATAAACAGAGGAGTAAGAAAATACAAGTTTAGCAAACAATGTCTTTCTAACAACTACAAAATTAAACAGTTTTCTGCTATCTAAATGAAAGAGTTCTGCATACTTGCCTCCAAATAACAGGACCTTTGCAGCCACCATCTTCTGTGGGTATTTTCTTGTGGGACATTTTATTTCAACCCAGTTAGAGTCCTCTTCAAGGTCCGGTTGGGATTCTACTTGGGTGAATTGGTAGTCACCACAATCAGTGACGTACTTTCAACTCTAATAGTTTTGTCAAATAAATAATATTTCGCAAAACTGAATGCCATTGTCTCCCTACGTGAAAGAACCTGTTCAGACCGAGCTCAGATGCAACGGATATGAACGTCTGCGGCGCTGGTTGGCTGATAGTTCAGTGGGAGCGTTTGATTGCAGACCAATCAAATGCATCGGAGACTCGGTGCCAGTCTATTTAAAAAATCTAATTTTATACATGGTGTATACATTGTTTTACAATACATTTATTGTGTGAAATCACCATGCCAGCAAAACGACAGTTGGAAGAGATATTTGAATTCTCAGGAGACTCAATCAGAGACGCCAAGAACTTCAAAGTTTAGAAGACTGCAACAGAACCAGGTACTGAAAACAACTGGTGCACACTTGTGCTACAACGAAAATTTTAATGTCCTATATGAATTCTGTGTAACATTACGAGATAAAAACAGTACAAGACACTTTGTTGTGTGGAGAAATGAAAGTGTAAAAAATAAAACAAACTTGTCAAAATCTTTGATGATCATATCCCAGCTAGTACAATGGCCTATCTGATGTTTAACATAGTTTTTAAATACTTCCCGCACTATATTTTCATCCTAAAATGTTCAAGTCCACTGTAAGTCATCAAGGGTAATCATAAATCAACACTCGTGCCAACTATTGTATAAAGCATGAGTATTTAGTTTTCCTGTTATCTTTTTTTAGCCTCATCCACAGAAACAGAGAAAATTGTTGTACAAGAGATTTCTCTGTACATCTTCAGTTCCAAGAACATCCCTGTACAGAAGAAAAATTACTGAAAAGGTAAGGTCAGGAGAAAAAAATGTTAGCCTTAATAGGAAACTTAATTGTACAAAACAATGTTCAAGCATGCATTTTAGACCACTAGAGTTGCACTGAATTGCTCTATATTTGTCTCAGATTTGTTTTACAGATCATGGTAATGCAGATTACCAACAAGTGGATAGGGAGAAACAGCAGGACAGAGAGGACAATGGTGGAAGTGGACAAGAGGACAGAGAGGAAGAGGATGCAAGTGGACAGGAGGACAGAGAGGAAGAGGATGCAAGTGGACAGGAGGACAGAGAGGAAGAGGATGCAAGTGGACAAGAGGACAGAGCAGAAGAGAGGAACAAAGCTGGAAATCCAGACTCAGACCCATTGATGGTACTACCATTTAATTACAGATTAACATTACCACACAGACCACACTATCAAAATTTTGGCTTATGTGTCTTATTGTGTTTTAGGTATGAATGTGAACGAAGAAAGAGAAAGGTTCACGCACTGAAAAAACTTGCTTGTTGGACAAAAGTCCATGTCAAAGGCTGAATCATTGCAATAAACCTTCTGCAAGTTTTTTCAGTGTGCGAGCCTTTCCCTTTCTTCGTTCATCTGGACTTCTTGTCCTTTTTTTTCATGCACCTGACGGATAGATGGAGGAAGATCTATGCTCTTCAGGTATGAATGTGAACAATTTTGTCTTGTTTTACAGAAACAGCATGATGACGATCCTGTATACCCCGGTGCTCCCCTCACAAAAGGGCAGAGTCTACTCTTACTCATGTCATATGTACTGAGGCACAATTTGACGGGAGTAGCTCTACAGGATCTTCTTACAATGTTTAATGAACATTTCCCTGGCTTGGTGCCAGCAACCTCTTATCTTTTTCATAAAGCGTATGGACAGTTTGGCCAGTATGTGCCACATTTTTATTGTATCAACTGTGAAACCTACATGGGACCCCGTGAGACAGCTCCAGAAAAATGTTCTTCTTGTAATGCTGATTTTGACATTGACAGAAACTTAAGGATTGGGTCTTACTTTCTTGTACTGAGTTTATCAACCCAAATTGTAGACATTGTGGAAAAATCTGGAATATATTTAAATGAAAGAGAATCTATTCCAGGCATTGTTTCAGATATTCAGAGTAGGGCTGAATACGAAACACTCTAACAGAGCGGACAAATAGGGGCTGATGACATATCAGTTATGTGGAATTGTGATGGAATTCTAGTTTTCAACAGCAATAATTTTCAGATATGGCCAATTCAGTACCAAATCATAGAGCTGTCACCAAAAGAGCGTCAAGCCAACATATGTATACCATGCTTGTGGTTTGGTAAAAAGCAAGCCCAATATGATCACATTTTTAACACCTTTTGTGTCAGAGCTCAAGGAACTGGAACAGACTGGAATTAAATGGATGGACTCTGAAAATGTAGAGCATACAAGTAAAGTTCATTTACTCCTGTGCTCCTCAGATTCAGTTGCCCGCCCCCTCCTGAGAAACACAAAACAGTTCAATGGCAAATATGGGTGTGACTTCTGCCTTCACACTGGTGGTGGTCCCTATGTCTGGGAAACCCCAGAACCACCTTTAAGAACAGAGATAGATAATTTTCGGCATGCTATGTTGGCAATACCTGCGAATACAGTAATGGGTGTGAAAGGCCCATCCCCTTTGATGGAACTTGAGAGCTTCAAGAGGATCACCGGATTCATTCCTGAGTACCAACATAGTGTCTGCCTGGGTGTCACTAAGCAGATTACATCTCTGTGGCTCGACAGTAAGCACCATAATGAAGACTGGTACTTAGGCAGCAAGGTTAGTGATATAGATCAGGAATTGCTGGTCATTAACTCACCTGTGGAGGTGACAAGGGCACCAAGGACCGTGAAGGATAGAAAATTCTGGAAAGCATCTGAGTGGAGGTCATTTTTGTTGTTTTATGCGTTGCCTGTTTTGAATGGCAATCTGAAAAAGAAGTACTGGAATCACCTTTTTTATTGGTTTTTGCAGTGCACACTCTTCTTCAGGATGCCATCAAAGTAAGACATGTGGATGTGGCAGAACAAGCTCTGCGAAAGTTTGTCCTTAACTTTGAGAAACTTTATGGAGCTGCTAATGCTTCTTGAAAACAATGGCAAATGCTGATGACAGCATAAATACATTATTCGGCAAAATTCAAAGTACCTCTGGTTTAAGAAAAAAATCAAGAGTTTCAGCGTGTCTGAGGTTTGGGCTGGCCAAAGAAAGGCAGCACATCTGTGTTGCAGAGGATGGCTATTGATTAAGTTTTATAGGAGTGACAGTCCATTAAGGTTTATTTTATGACCGTTTCATTTGTCGCAGCATAGTTTATCATTCATATAACAACACCACTCTTAAAAAGAGAAACAATTCAGTTGTACAGTTAAATGATGGAACATTCTGTGAATTTATGACCCTAGTGGCCTTTACATCTGATGGGGCCTCATCCACATCCACCAAGTTCTGTATTTTAGTAAAAGAGCTTACCAAGAATGGAGGAAGGGTTTGTAGTGATATTCAGTTAAATATATCTTCCACATTTCTAAATGAGGTGTCTCACATGAATAATGTTTTTGCCGTGCATCCCCATTCCCTCAAACGTAAATGTGTATTGGTTAAGTCCAAGGAAAAAATGTATGTCATTCCCCTTTCAAACACTGTTGAAAGGGATTAAAACTTTGGGTGAACTACTACTTTGCAGGCACCAGTGCCAAACCAACCTCCACATATCAGTCCTATATGCATCAAGTGCTGTCAGTAACTTTCTGATCTGTACAAACATTCTCCAATTGTTCTGTTGCCCAGCTTTTTCTCCACTAGACAATACTAATGAAATATTCTTTTTTGAAGACAAAGTGTGAGCAAACATTATATTTTGTCTGTAAATAATTCAGTATTAACTGTTGTAATGTAGGTGATGCCATCTGTGAAATCACAATGTAGCACTCTACCAACTCCGCCACTTGCTTTATAGCACAACAGTTACATATTTGTGCACTAGCACTTTTGAAGTGTGCATGTTTGTGTTTAATTTTGTGTTGTGTCTATGATGTATCATATCATGTTTTTTTTTTTTTTTTTTGCAAAACACATTAAAAATCATAGAACAATGACAAGGATTGCTATGAGTGCGTTTTACATACAGCACAAAATTTCTTACATTCTTCTTACATTCTTGCATTTTCCAAAAGATTGTCCTGAAGTACAGTACAGTACAGTAAGTAAATAACTTCACTTTATCATTGTGACACTCAAACTTAATATTACAGTGTTGATATTAAAGTGTGCACTTTTAAAGTATGCTCTCAGTGAATATTACAATAACAATTTTGAGCATACGTTTAAAAAATATGTCAAAAAATATATGTAAACAGTAATTTCAAAAAGTACATTTTAGAAAAGACACATAACTTATACATAAAATGTACTGTTATATAATATATTTATATCAAGTGTAATATAGTATAACTTTTTTATAGTGTGTTAAAAGTATAAGCATGATTGTGTGATATTAGTATACTTTTTATATATTAAAAAAAGTACAATTTGTGTAAGTACATTTTACATATACTACTTAAAATGTGAATATACTTGAAATACAATAAAGCACTTTTTTTTTCACCAGGGTAGAACCCCATCAGCTCCGTGTCTGGCTTCTACCCATGATTTAACCAGCTCTCTACATCATCCTGTGTATTACACAGCTGCTTACCAGTGAAATAACTAATCTGAGACAATTTTTTGTTTAAAATTCTTTGTAACAGTCTGTTACAAAGAAAAAACAGACTTACTGCAGTAATTGGTGGGTTAGAATACAGCATCTGATAGATCTAATAATAGCCCTGATTTATGATGGAATTATTTTTGTTGTAGACAATTCTTTATCTCTGCCTACTTTTTTCACATGTTTAAGGTGAGAAGACAGTTTAAGGAGACAATGGGAACTGGCAGTGAAACGGGAAGGTTTTGTGCCAACTAAGACGTCCGTGCTCTGCAGTGAGCACTTCAAGACAGATGACTTTGACAGGACAGAGCAAATTGTCCGTCTGAGAGAGGGAGTCAAACCATCTGTCTTTAACTTCCCATCCTATTTACAAAAGGTATGTGTGTGATTTGGATAAATAATTCATACATTTCTATGATTCACATGTCCATAAGCAATTGAAAGCTACTTAATGCCACACTTTTTTAAACTTTTCTTTTCTGTCTGCACATTTAGGAATCAAGTACAGTACACTTTCTGATGTTAAAAACTTCCTTAAAATGTTGTTTATGTTTCTTACATTTTAGCAAGTACGATCAAGGAAAACAACAACAGAAAGCAGAAGAGAGCCTGCCAGTGGACTTGCCTCAGCATTTCTGTAAAGCTGAACCTCATTCTACTGTTGTGAGTATTTGCATGTAATATTTTTCGAACACATGAGAGCATCAAGGCCCTGGTCGTATTAAAATGTGCTCTCTGACACTCATTTTAGACACACTGAAATACATGAATATACATTAAAATATACTGTAGTTGTATATATGTCCCAGTAACTAAGACACTCATATCCAAGGTGCGAACAGTGGGACTGAGGGATGAAAGTAAAAATGTGGGCCTGCTACATCAATGAGTGATGAGTTCTAAGCATCACTATATGTTTTCATCCCTTGTTTCACTAGGACCACAATTATGCCTTGCCTGCTTCTCCCACTCTTCTCAAGGCCAGACTTAATGAAGCTCTGGCTAGAGTGGAAAGTCTGGAGCGTGAGAAGAGAAACAGCATGCTCCGGGAGCGAAGGGTGAAGAAAAACGTTCATGCTCTTCTCGAGGATCTTCAGGAAAAAAACATCATAAATGAAGAGCTTAAAGACAGGCTTGAATGCTACTCAGGTAAAACGTAAATACTAATTTGAATATTTTGTATTAGTAATTTATGTTTATAGTCTATGTTAAACTGTCTTCCTTAATTTTTAAAGGGGACTTACTAATTAATTTATACTTACTGAATTTCAGATCTTCGGGTAGACCTCTTGGCAAAGAAGGGCCATGAGTACACCAGAGAGCAAAGGGAGTTTGCCCTCACGCTACACCTTTATGGCCCAAAGGCATATACAGTAGTTACCTGAGAGAGTCTCAGCATCTTCCTCTCCCACATCCCCATACATTGCAACGGTATTCTTCATGTTCATGTTCAACATATAGGTGCAGAGAGTTTTGAAATTTAAGCTGTTGTGTGTAGTTGTGTGGCTGCAGGTATGGCTATCACATACATGAACCACTTTAATTGTATGGACT
The DNA here is from genome assembly GCF_021347895.1 of Acanthochromis polyacanthus. NCBI lineage: Eukaryota > Metazoa > Chordata > Actinopteri > Pomacentridae > Acanthochromis > Acanthochromis polyacanthus. The sequence goes on along the minus strand of NC_067114.1, from coordinate 32,866,052 downwards.
ATATTTTGTGACAAACAGTGGAAACTACCGATTTACAAGCTCACATCAAAAACACATCACTGTTCAGATACATTTTGAACTTTCAGATATGCTATTTTCTGTTTATTTTGTTTGTTTGTTTTTTGGTAAGGGTTATAGTGGTCAAATTACTACATTTTATTCCTCAAAGGTGGCTGACTTCAGTTGATGACAAGCCTGGCCTCTATAAGACAATGCTGGACATGCTGGGAAGAAGATGTGAGAAAGACCAGACCAAATATGGATTGGTGACTTTGATTCTGGACGCCATGGCCATAAAGGAACATGTACAATACAATCCCCAAACCCAAGCAATGTCAGGGTTTGTGGACATGGGGGACTGATGCAGTGAGACAGATGTTGCCTCTGAGGCTCTGGTTTTCATGGTAGTTGGCCTACAAGGGCACTGGAAAGCTCCAGTTGCCTACTATCTGACCAGTGCTCTTTCACCAGAAACACTGAAGGTCTTAGTGGTTCATGCACTGAAGGAACTTCATGCTCGTGGTCTGAGAGTGATGTGCATGACAATGGACGGACATGTATCTAACATCAGCATTAAGATTAACAGCATTACAGCATTAACTCGGCTGCAATCTAAAGGGAAACCCACGCGAACCTCTGAAGACCTCCTTTGCACATCCAGTGACTGGTGAAAGAGTGTTTGTCATGATGGATGCCTGCCACATGCTGAAGCTTGCACGCAACATGTTACAGGTAAAAGCTGATGTTCTAGGCTTACTCCAGTCATGCAAGTCATGTCTGTACTTGTGTGAGGATACTTGTAATCAGTGGCGGCTGGTGGTGAAATTTGTTGGGTGGGCTAACAAATGCATAATACCAATTAAATGGTTAACACAGCTGCAAAAGCAACGTCACCTATGATACACACAGTTACATCAATTACAGGTACACTATACTTTTTTAGTGCTCTACATCAACACTCTCTCTCACTCACTCACACACACACACACACACACACACACACACACACACACACACACACACACACACACACACACACACACACACACACACACACCACTACAAAACATGTTCCAACTGCAACGACTGCCCACAGATAGCCTGCTGCAACTGTCTTATTACAGCCATTTGGCGACATGTAGTGCAAAACACTCCTTCAGTACAACAGATGACCTCAGCAAAAACAAGGTGTCACAGTCCTTTAACGGGTCATCATGGGCCTACCTTATTTGAAAAGAAGCTCACATCGACGGCCGATGTGATCCCAGTCCCTTAACTTCCAGCTTTTCCTCCAAAGACATTGAGGAAAATGGACATGAAAGCAAATAATCCACCTCATTCATGCAAACGCCCGCCATAGCTTAACCTTTTCTCCCTCCTTCCCAACTCTGGCACAAATAGCAGCACCGCTGCGTCAACTCACTGCTATTGGTCAAAGTCGAGGCCTGTGGGCTGACTGAAGTTAGCCCAAATTATCAGTAAATCACAGGGGCGGGACATGACACCTGTCAATCACTGACAAGAACGAAATGAATGAAAGCCACCACTGTGTTAACTCGCTGTTATTGGTCAAAAGTCAGTGGCCTGTGGGCTGACTGAATTTAGCCCAAATGATCAGTAAATTGCAGGGGCGGGACATGACACCTGTCAATCACTTACAAGAAAGAAATGAATGAAAGCGGACTGTGTCTGCTGGGGCTGTAAAAAATACGCCCATTTAGAGATATTCTATGTTTTTCTTTTGACCAATTGGTGCTGTTGCTACCTTTGTTTTCACCTAAACTTAAAACAATCTGTTGTAAGTTATTTAAAAAATAATGTTCTCATCTTTTTTGTGTTGGCCTGGGAGGGCTTAGCCCTGTTAGCCCATTTATACCAGCCGTCCCTGCTTGTAATAGGGATTCTAATTCTGATTTTGAAGGAATACAGCCCAATACTGAGCACCACTGGCCCCATCAACTGGAAGTTCGTCATTGATCTCAACAATGTTCAGACGAAGGATGGACTGCATCCTGCAAACAAGATCACGCACAAGCATGTCCATTTCGACAACCAGAAGATGAAGGTGTCCCTGGCTGCGCAGACATTGAGTCGCTCAGTGGCAGTGGCTCTCCGAATGCTAAGAGACCTGGGCCACTCACAGTTTCAAGACTGTGAAGCAACAGCTGAGTTCATTGAGGTAATATGCTTATGGATGTGCATAGGGCCATAGAAGGAGTAGAGGGAAGTTCCAAAAACTGCCACGTTTAACACGTTTACTGAAGTGAATAGTTTTTGAATTTTGAATAGATTAATTAATTTAATATGATACATGTTGAAACACTGTTATGGAGATGATTTTACTTGCTTAAAAGATGATGCAGATATTTGTTTTTAGATGATTGACAGACTCTTTGACGTCTTGAACAGCCGCAATCCCCATGCCAAAGGATTCAAAGCTCCCCTTGGGGCTTTGAATTGGGTGGAGAGAGTGGGTTTCTTGTTGAGAGCCAGGGAGTATTTGCTCAGATTGTCAGTGAAAGATGCCACACCCCTTCACCGATCAAAGAGGTCTTCTAAAATAGTGACTATACTGTTTGCATGACATAAGTTCATTCAATACTCAGTTCCAATGTTCTGCATCAAGTTCATATGATGCCATGTTTTCTTGTTCTGATTCAGGTTTTAATTATTCTTTTTTTCCCTGTATGCAGTGTTTTTTAGTTGTTGGAAGTAACTTTTGATCTGTGTTTCTTCAGGTCTTACAGGTGTCAATATGGTATGCAGCAGGTAAGATGGCACCCACTGTTACTAACATCTGTGTGTGATACGGTGTGCCTTGTCCCGATTTTTTTTTTTTTTTTTTGCTGTCTGCATGTTTTTCTATTTGAATTGTTTAATGTTTTTCAAGTCCAGCGATATGTCTGTACCTACCGGTTCAGCCAAGATCACTTGGAGCTTCTCTTTAACTCGATCAGAGCATCAGGTAGGGTTCATATTTTACAATCAGAAAAAAAACAGAAAATATTTTGCTGTAGTTGGTGTGTGTGTGTGTGTGTGTGTGTGTGTGTGTGTGTGTGTGTGTGTGTGTGTGTGTGTGTGTGTGTGTGTGTGTGTGTGTGCGCGCACGCGCGCGCATGTGTGTGTGTGTGCGCGTGTGTGTGTGTGTTTTTCCTTAAGGGGGCTGGAACAACAATCCCTCTGCCAGCCAGTTCCAGGGCATCTTCCGGCGCCTGATGGTCCGATGTGGTGTCTCACCAAGTGGGCTCGGCAATGTGGCAGCACAGGATGACACCGTGTCACTGTCTGCTGTGGAGATGTCCTCTGCCGAAACTGCCGAAGAACTCTCTCCCCCATTTGTTAACTTTGTAGCCATCGTGTCTGACCACAGCTACCTTCCCACGCGTTTTGGTGGTCTTGTGGACAATGCACTAGTCTACATTGCAGGTTTTGTTGTTCGGCAGCTTCTGAGAAATCTCTCTTGCGACATGTGCCATGCCAGCCTGGTGCGTGACGCCGTACCCTCATCACATGATGAGAACTACCACCTACTTGTGCTCAAAAATAATGGTGGGCTGATGATTCCATCAGAAGGCACAGTCAAGGTGGTGAGAGCAGCAGAGCGAGTGATTCGCCAGGGCCACTCCGGCGTAGCTCCTAAGGTGTCAGTGGTCCTGCACGTGGTCCGTGAGGAGATTGGCACAGATGATGTGTTTTTGCTTGGGGAACATATTGGAGACACACAATTTGGCATCGACAATCACTATTCAAACTTAGTTAAACTAGTAGTGTCTGTGTTCCTCAGAATTAGGATGTACCACGTTGCAAAAATCATCACACTGAAACACCAGAGTGGCAGCACAAGGAAGAAACTGTGCAAAACAGTTCTCTTCCAGGGGTATTAGGTCAATGAAATGCTTGTAAATACTCTTGTACATAGTTTTCTGGGAGGATTGTTTATGTTCTTGTTCCTTGAATATTTCAGTTCTTTGGCTAACAATGCTAATGATGATGATAGTGATATAATAGTAATAGTAGTAGTAATAATAATAATAATGATAAAAATGATAGTAATAATCGCAGTAATAATAGTAATGATAATAATAATTAATATAATAGTAATAGTAGTAGTAGTAGTAGTGATAATAATAATAATACTAATAATAATAGAAGTAATAGTAATAATTATAATAATAATACTAGTAACTGTAATATAAAAATAATAAACAATAATCATACAATATTATAGGAATATAATGATAATTATATGAATAACAATAACAGTAATACAGTAGTAGTACAATAATACAAAAATAATAATTGTACTCCAATGCAATGTAAAGCTGTTAATGTAAAGTCAATAAAACCTGAGCACATCTGAATGTTTTCTCTTTTTTGTTTATTTTTTCTGTTTATATCTATCTGTCTATCTATCTATCTATCTAGCACAGGGGTCGGCAACCCGCGGCTCCGGAGCCGCATGCGGCTCTATCAGCCCTCTGTTGTGGCTCCCTGTAACTTTGGAAAATAAATTGTTCTGCCTTTCAGGCGCGTTTCAATGCATTTTAATATAGAGTTTTATTGTGAAATTACCGCTCTTATTTTGACGTGTCACTCTACCGGATGTGCTGCTGGGGTTTTCCCCTGGCTGGGACATGAGAGCGCAAGGTTGATGCAGAGGAGATGGAGAAGCAACGCCTGTAGTTTCACATCGTTTTGTACTCAAGAATGGCAAGCCTGTATATTAAAGCTCCACTCCAAGAAAGACACGTCTTGTCTTTGAGTCAAAAGTACTCGTGATAGGGTAATACACGTTACTCGCAAGAACACGGCAGCAGGTCAGAGAGTCAGAGGAGTGTCGTCTTGGAAAATAGGGCAGCGACTTACCGGAGAAAAGTTAGTAGCTCAAGATAAATAGATAAATAGATTTTACAAGTTAAATAGACATTCGCAAAATATTGATTTCCAGCTAACATTACGTAACATATGAGGTCCAAGAGCAAAAATGACATTAACCAGGTAAGATAAATATTAGTGGAAGGACACAATTTAAAAAATGAATCTATCTAATTAGAGGCTTTGTAATTAATTAATCACGACTGATTAACAAGGGCATAGAAGTAAAAAAAAAAGCGATATATGCAGTGCTGTCTTCATTTTAAATGCCAAAAGGATTTTGCGGCTCCCGGTGTTTTCTTTTCTGTGGGAAACGGATCGAAATGGCTCTTTGAGTGTTAAAGGTTGCCGACCCCTGATCTAGCATGTATGGCGTTTGTTACAAGCAAACCCCCTCAAAATTGCTTGAGAATTGAGCGATTTATGACAACTTTAATTGTATAAGCACATCATTCCTCTATGGAAGTAATGCATTGTAGGAGCGAGTGGCACCGATCCAAGATGGCCGCCCTGCAGGCACGCCGCTCGAGTGGGCGGCCGCAGTCAATGAGGCGTCTACGTATATATGTCTGTGATAAAAAGCATTATAAAGATTTAAGTTTTTCTATTTTATCAAATATAAGTGTGATCATGCACATTAACTTTTTCAATTGGAAAAAACAGGAAGAAATTACACATCCAGAATACACAACAGAAATGAGAAAAATAAAAGTAGCCAATTACATAGATACAACAGAAGTAAGCATATCTCTGTGCAATATCATTGCATTATCAAATTATACTAAACTGTATAATTTTAGAGTAAATGCATTGCTTCTAAGTTGAACAGTATTTGGTATTTCCTCCTATGTAAAATTAAAAACTAACAGTTTAGATTAACTATATTAAAAACCTAAAGTTTTTACACTTTTGTCTGTGATCACAATTCTAATATTTTTTTTGGCATTGAGTTTCTTCTTAACTGCCTGTATTTTCAATACTGTCTTTTTAAAGCATATGTTTTTGATTGTTCATAAGAAGGACTCCTGTACTTGTCAACTTGGGGATTACAATTTTAAAGCATTTGACATTTAAGTGATATTGTTCAAGGGTGTACTCAGTTCTGTTTTACATGATATGTAACCATAGTGTATTAATTATGCTACATTATACATTGTGCAGAACATTAAAGGCTTACATTGTACAATATTTAGCCTTATATTCTGATCTTGATGTTTTTTGTCCAAGTAGTGACAAGAATGTCACAGTGGAAAAGTTTTTCTATTTTTTACCCATGCTAGAGTTTTGTGGTATGTATATGTAATGAGCATTACAGTCTCGTTGTGCATTCCAATGAGTATATTTTGTAAAAGTCTCATCCATAAACAGCAAAAACAGTTTACAGTAAATTACAAACCTTAAAAATGCAAAGCATTTTCCAAATACACGCATAACAAAGACTTGAAGGAAATTTAAAAAACAAACAAAACAAAAACAAGTGAACTTACAAAAGGTGTCTTAATCAACTATCAACAAAAAATGGCTACATCTTATGACAAAAAGGGTGGAAGGAAATAAAGGCAACTGGCACAGAGTTAAAGGCTAAGCAATCGGGAGCAAACTCAGGAGACAATGATAGATTTGGCAATTTCAAAATGTATGATCACACTGTACAGTATGAAGCCATTGTCACAGCTCTCTTTCCTTACAAAAGGAATGTTGTTTAGTTTACTTTTAGGTTAAGAAGTGTAGACCAGGCAACAGAAAGAAGTGGATTATGTATTAATTTTCCTCCAAATCCACTGCATATATACGATTTTAAACTAAGATTCAATGACCACTTTCATAAAATAACGATCCGAGTACAACAGCAAAGCATGCCACTATAAAAAGCTTTAAAATATACAGTGATCTATTTCGCAGATACACAGAAGAACAGATGTATCACTTTTCAAAAAAAAGATGAGTTGTTATAGAGAGCAGTCCAAGTAGAATAGTAGTCCTATATTCTAAAAAAAAGTAAAATATACAGATATAGTTAATAAGGAGTTACAATGTGTAACTCAGTTGTGCACAACACTTCATACATTTATCTACATACTCCCATTCATCTTTTTGCGGTTACATAAAAGAGTAACATCTAATGTGATGGATAATGTTTGACAGCAAATATTCCATAAGTCAGTCCCATAATTATTGTTGTAAAAAACCTATTTCAAACTACAACTAGAGTGATCAGTACACTGCAATACCCAACATATACCATGGACGGTAGTAGAGAATATACACTCACTAGCCACTTGATTAGGTACACCTTGCTAGTAAAAGGTTGGACCCCCTTTTGCCTTCATCTTCCTTAATTCTTTGTGGCATACTTTCAACAAGGTGTTGGAAACATTCCTCAGAGATTTTGATCCATATTGACATGATAGCATCATACAATTGCTGCAGATTTGTCGGCTGCACATCCATGAATCCAATTTCCCGCTCCACCACATCCCAGAAGTAGATTGCGATTTGGTGACTGTGGAGGCCATTGGAGTACAGTGAACTCATTGTCCTGTTCAAGAAACCAGTTTGTACACTGTGGTCATGAAGGGATGGACTTGGTTAGCAACAATACTCAGGCTGTGGCGTTTAAACCATGCTTAGCTGGTATTAAGGGACCTAAAGTGAGCCAAGAAAGTATCCCCCACACCATTACACCACCAGCAGTAGCCTGAACCGTTGATACAAGGCAGAATGGATCCATGTTTTCATGTTGTTTACGCCAAATACTGACCCCACCATCTGAATATACAAATAGCATATTAGCTGCCCCACAAGAGACAGCAATGCACTGGACCACTGTTACACCATTATAAAAGGAGCATACCACCCTGTTTCCCAGGTAGCTTTGGGTCATTGTGATCACTGTCTGGTCCATCTGATCCCCACATACAGGCAGAAACTAAAATCTACAAAGCCTGCGGTTAAAACTGTGAGGAAATGGACCAGTGAGGAAAAGCAGGAACTTCAAGCCTGATTTGACTGGACAGACTGGAGTGTTTTTGAAGCTGCCAACAACAACCTGGGTAATCTGACAGACACTATGACAGCCTTGTTTCTGTGACGACAAGTGTATGCCAATCAAAACTTTCAGGACTTTGAACAATAACAAGCCATGGTTCACCACCAAACTGCGACAGCTCCACCACGCCAAGGAGGACGTCTACAGGAGTAGGGGCAGAGACTTGCTTAAGAAGGCCAGTAACACACTGAACAAAGAGATCAGAGTGGCATAGAAGAGCTACTCTGAAGAGAAGCTGAAGAACCGGTTCTCAGCTAACGACCCTGCTTCAGTGTGAAGAGGCCTTTAACACATCACTAACTACAGGAGACCCTCCCCCTCTGCTGAAGCAAACACAGACCTGGCCAACAAGCTCAATACCTTCTACTGTAGTCTTGAAAGGGACACATTTACACCCCTCACCAACCCAACCACCACACCAACAACCCCCATCACACCTCAGGCTGCACCCCAAACTCCCCCCCCCCCCCCCCCCCCAATCACACTCACAGTGCATGAAGAAGAACCAGCTTTTCCAGAGGTAGAAGACCAGGAAAGCATCAGGACCAGATGATGTGTCACCCTCCTGTCTTAAAGCCTGTGCTGACCAGCTGGCTCCAATCTTCACCAGGATCTTCAACAGTTCCCACGAACTATGTGAAGTCTCATCTACATTCAAACATTCCACAATCATCCCAGTTCCGAAAAAACCCTCCATCACAGGACTGAATGACTACAGACTAGTAGCTCTGGCATCTGTGGTCATGAAGTCCTTTGAGAGACTGGTGTTGAGCCACCTGAAATCCATAGTAGGGCCTCTGCTGGACCCCATGCAGATTGCTTATCACCCAAACAGGTCAGTTGATGATGCAGTCAGTCTGGGGCTGCACTACATCCTGCAACATCTAGATGACCCTGGGAGTTATGCAAGAATCATATTTATGGATTTTTCCTCAGCACTCAACAATGTCATCCCTGTAATCCTCTCCACAAACTCTCCCACCTTACTGTGTCTCCACCCATGTGTCAGTGAAACACCAGTTTCCTGACAGACAGGAGGCAGCAGGTGAGGCTGGGAGATGTCACCTCAACCACCCAGACTGTCAGCACTGGCACCCACCAGGAGTGTGTCCTGTCTCTACTACTCTTCTACCTCTACACCAATGACTGCACCTCTAAGCACTCAACTATTACTCCTGAAGTTTGCAGACAATACAACATTCATTGGCCTGATCCAGGGTGGTGACGCTCTCCATATCGGCAGGAGGTTGAGCGGCTGGTGATTTGGTGCAGCCAGAACAAGGTGGAGCTGAATGCACTGAAGACTGCAGAGATGATCATGGACTTCAGAAGACAGCCCCCATTATTGCTCCTCCTCACCATCAGCAACAGTTCTGTGTCAGCTCTGGAGTCCTTCAAGCTCCTGGGGACTACAATTTCTAAGGACCTGAAGTGGCAGAAGAGCATCTGCTCCATCCTAAAAAAGGCTCAGCAGAGGATGGATTTCCTGCGACAGCTGAAGAGACACGGCCTGCCACAGGAGCTATTGATCCAGTTCTACACTGCAGTCATCAAATCTCTTTCCCTGTTCCTCTTTCTGCAGCTTATTTTTTTTTATTCTCTCACATATTCCTAGGATGACATCAACAGTCGAAACCAAATTCCTTGTATGCTGAGTATGTACTTGGCCATTAAAGCTGATTCTGATACTAAATGTCACAGCTGAAATGGAGACTCATTGACCAGGCAACGGTTTTCCAATATTCTGTTGTCCAATTGTGGTGAGCCTTTGTGAATTTCTAGCCTCAGTTTCCTGTTCTTAGCTGACAGGAGTGGCACCAGGTATGGTCTTCTGCTGCTGTAGCCCATTTTCCTAGTTGTAACAAGTGGCTATTTGAGTTGCTGTTGCCTTTCTGTCATCTTGAACCAGTCTTCCCATTCTCCTCTGACCTCTCACATCAACAAGACATTTTGGTCCACACAACTGCCACTCACTGGATATTTGCCTTTTTTTCAGACCATTCTCTGTAAACCCTAGAGGTGGTTGTGCGCAAAAATCACAGTAGATCAGTAGATTTTTAAATACTCAGACAACCACCTGGCACCAACAGCCATGCTATGGTCAAAGACACTTAAATCCTCTTTCTCCCCCATTCTGATGCTCAGTTTGAACTTCAGCAAGTTGTCTTGACCCCGTCTACATGCCAAAATGCATTAAGTTGTGGCCATGTGACCGGATGATTAACTATTTGTGTTAACAACCAATTGAGCAGGTGCACCTAATAAAGTGGCCGGTGAGTGCATATGGAGGTCTTCTCATATGCAAATGTACAGAGTGATAGGTGATTGTGAGTAATACAATACACTTAGGTATGCACAGCCAGTATAAATACTGTTTGATGTTATGTACACTGCGTGTGATTATGAAATACTAGGAAGAACACAAGCTACCCCAACCTCATTTCAACTGGCCTAGATGTGACATATATTGACAGGATGTTTTTACATCATGTCACGTATCAAGTACAAATGCACCAATACTGTATTTTTATTGTGACACAGATTTCATGAACTACTGTAAAAGGTTTATAGTACATCTATTAAGTCCCCTTTTGAAAATAATTAAGGAGGCAGTCAGTAATTGTTTTTACTTTTCTATAACATAAATGCATAAAACATATGTAAACTGAGGAGTGACAGGGTTGTGGATGAATACCAGTTACCTTTTGCTTGAAGTAGGTATTTTATATCCTGTTTGTGAATTCTGGAACTTGTATAATTACACAAAATAAAAAATTGGCTAGTTATTATGGTATAAATGAAGTGTTCGTATTAGTTTGTTCAGCTGAAGTCCAGCAATGAAGATGTTTTTTTCTGTTAGTGTTACAGTTATTTATGGATATAACATTTCCTGTCCTTTGTAAATTAGTCCATGGGTAGACCAGATATTGGTACCATCTTAGGTGACCAAACCTAAGTGGTACTAAAATGTGCATTGGGTTAATATAAGTATATTAAGGTGTGATAGCCTTTCCACACTGGCAGCTTTATCACTCATTTGTGAAACTGTCACATTCAATATAACTGCTGTATTGCACAATCCATTTAACTCTGAGGCCCACAATTGCAAAAATTGCGTCAGTTTTTTAAGGCTGTTTAGCTGTACCTATTTGTGCCTGAATGTAGACAAACACTACATTTCCCAGCACCCCACACTCTGAACTGCAAAACTGCAACATTTTTTGGAATGTATTTTAGGAAAATATTAATACTGTGAGACATACCACATTCCAAGTTCAAACAACATGTCTTCATGCCCCCAGCTCTCTCTTTAGGAACAATTTCAATAATTTTCCAAATAAGCATTGGACCTCTAGTATTTCTTTCATCTTTAAAGATGTTTAGTGATAGACAACTCAAATTATTTTTGGAAAAGTATAATACAGCTTAAGAAAAAATTATTAACCACCCTATGAAGTTTTCGCTATTTTTCAAAAAAAATTCCCAAGTGCTGTTAAACACATCAAGGAATTTCTATCAAAGCTTTTGCAAAAATCCTAGTTTTATTTTAGATTCTTACATTATTTTACTTTGCACACAGAAACAAAATTATTTACCAAAAACCAAAAACTACCAGGGTCAAAATTATTAGCCCCCTTAAAGGGGAACTTCGGTTTTTTTCAACCTGGGGTCTGTTTCCATATGTAATTTCATACATGTGAGTGATGGAGAAATTAATTTTCGACATAGCTTCAGTATTTAGCCAGGCAGGCAGCTTAGCAGCTCAGCTAGCAGCTCGGCGAGCGAAAAGTATGGGGCAGCTGGCCCCCCCGCGTCAAAGTCCGCCCTAACGTGCTTTTGCCCCACACTGACCGGCTCAGATAGTCTCAATGAGTGTCCCACAACATACTAGAGATGAGAAGTGAACGAAAACCTCCACATTACCTGGCGATCGCTCTTTGTTGTGGTCTGTGTCCAAATCTCACGACGCTAGAAACCAAATCTCGTTCCGAAATCGCGCGATAGCGGTCAGTGTGGGGCAAAAGCACGTTAGGGCGGACTTTGACGCGGGGGGGCCAGCTGCCCCATACTTTTCGCTAGCCGAGCTGCTAGCTGAGCTGCTAAGCTGCCTGCCTGGCTAAATACTGGAGCTATGTCGAAAATTCATTTCTCCATCACTCACATGTATGAAATTACATATGGAAACAGACCCCAGGTTGAAAAAAACCGAAGTTCCCCTTTAAGAATTTACCTTTTATTGAGCCAAAACACAAACCACTGTTGTGCAATTAAATGCTTTAACTTTGTAATGCTCACAGCTTGTAATCAATCAATCAGTCAGTCAGTCAGTCAGTCAGTCAAGTTAAAACTGGAGTTTGTCCTACACTTTACACACAGTAAAAAAAAACTTAAGGATTTGAGCTGTCACTTGAGAAAAGCATCATGCCAAAAACAAACAGAGGAAAAGAATTGCTGATGCTTACAAAGCATGAGAAGGGTCTACAAAGTTATCACAGCATTTCCAAGTGTCAAGAAGTGGAGGGAGAAGTCTCATCAACAAATTCAAAGAGAACCACACAGTACAGAACAAGTCTGGCTGTCAGGGTGGCTGCTGCCAGGCCTAGATAGTGCCCTCCCCTCCCCTTTCCTTTATAGGTTTCCTGCTGCGCAATGACAGGTGTCTCCCATCTGCTTCAGTCAGCCGGCTCAGGGACAGGTGGAACACATTTAACCAAGCCTCATCAACTCTGCCATAAAACCAGACGCCATCCACCTCTCAGTGCTGGATCATGATACAAGCTCCTAGGGCTCACAGCTCGTTTCTCAGTAATTCTGTTGTTTTACTGCAAACCTGTTAACCTCTGCTGTCCTCTGTCTATTCCAGTCCCAGATCCACCTGCCCCTGTACGAGGACCACAAACCCACCGTCGTCCCTGGATCCCGGTCTCCGTCCCTGGAAGAAAAAGGAAGCTCACATGTGCTGTTCCGTCCACCTGGCGTCCAGCTCACTCACCTGTCGCTTCTCCACACTGTCCTCCATCTGGCCACCAGCACGCTGCCAATCCTCACCTGCACCGCTGTGAACCTACCCCGAGCATCCCTGGTTGTTAAGTAGATTAATAGTAGTCTTGTTGTAGTTTTGCTTCTGTAGGAGCAGTCCAAGTCGCAGCTTTTCTCCTTGTTACTCTGTCGTCAAAGTATCTTGTTTATTCTGAGTCGTTCTTGTCCTACGAACCTTATTTAGAGTTAGACTGATGTTTTTGTTGTTATTCACTATTTTTGCCTCTAGTAGTCGCTGTAGTTTTTCAAGCCGTATGCTCCCGCTTTCCGTTTCCATTTGTAGTCCTAGTTTTGGTTTTGTAGTTCGACCTTTGTTGTAAATAGAGACTTGTGTTGCATTCAAAGCCAGTCTGTTCATTCCCTTCACCTGAGCTGACCCAAACAATCCCTGACATTACGATCCAGCCAAAGCATGAGCTCAGCGGGGAATGAATCAACGTCAGATGGGGCCTCCGGTATGTCGCTCCAGGAGGTTTTTTCGAGCATTGATGCAACCTTACTCGACATGATGAGACACTTCGCTCACTTTCCAGTAGCAACTCCGCCTTGTACAAACAGGTAGCTTTGTTTACCGAGAAGGTAAATCGACTTACTAACTGTTTAGCTTTGGCCGGGCCGGCCGTGAACGCCTCTTCAGACAGGAAGCATCATGTGCCTACTCCCGAGCGACATAACGGGCATTTTGGAGCTTGTCAGGCATTTCTAACACAAGTTTCTCTGGTTTTCGAGTTACAACTGTCTTCGTATTCGACTGACAGGTCTCATATCGCTTATTTAATAGGTCAGTTAATGGGAGATGCTCAGGACTGGGGAACGGCGGTGTGGAAATGCCAGGGGCCTCTCTGTGATTCCTACACGGAGTTTGTGGAAGAGATGCGGAGGAACTTTGGCCATCCTGTGAGCAGTCTTGATGCAACCACCCGATTAGGAGCCATTCAACAGGGAGCATTGCTGAGTACGCCCGGGAGTTCCGGACCCTTGCCGCCGAGGTGGATTGGAACGACTCTGCTCTCAGAAATGCGTTCTATGGTTTAAAGGATGAGTTAACCCTCAGGGACAAACCAGACGCTTTGGAACAGTGGATCGCTCTCGCAATAAAACTGGACACCCGGATTCGCGAGAGGCGAAGAGAGAGGAGAGTCTGCCCTCCAGGGGGGCAGAATTCCCCCGGAACTATCAGAGGGCTCAAGTCTCCGGAGACCGCCGCTGAGGAGCCAGAACCGATGCAGTTGGGCCGTGCTAAACAAGGAGAAGGAGCATTGCAGGGAGGCCCATCTGTCTATTCTGTGGAGAGTCGGGTCACTTCGTTGCCGCCTGCCCTCGGCATCCAACAAAAGGGGGGACTCACCAGTAGCAGGGGAGTTTATGGTGGATCGAGTTTCCTCATCTCCTCCGCATCGTCTTCAGGTGAAAACTACGCTGTGCTGGAGATCCGTCTCCTTACCGGTTGCTGCTCTGGTGGACTCAGGCGCAGAGGGGAGCTTCCTGGATGCTAACTTGGTAAGACAGCTAGATATTCCATCAGTTCCCCTTGATCAACCACTTACTGCTTGCTCCCTGAATGGAATATGCTTAGCTACGGTGTCTCGGAGAACCATTCCAGTAGATTTGTTAATGGCAGGGAATCATTGCGAAAGGATCGCATTCTGTGTAACTGAACATTCTAACCCCCTCATGGTGCTAGGTTATCCATGGCTGGTACAGCATAATCCACAGTTAGATTGGCAACAGGGGGAGGTTTTATCTTGGAGCCGTGCCTGCCATCAGAGTTGCTTGGTTTCTGCGCTTACTCCACCTGGTTTCGAGACTCAGAAGTTGCCAGAACCAGTTAATTTAGAGACTGTTCACCCTCAGTACCATGACTTGGCAGCAGTTTTTAGTAAATCGAAAGCTATGTCTCTCCCTCCTCACCGCCCTCATGACTGTTCAACTGAATTTGTAGATGGAGCTACATTACCAACCAGTCATCTATATAGCCAACACGGTCTCACGGGGATTCGTGAAACTGTTACGTAAATTTTTTGTTTCTTTTTCGTGCGCACCAACACGATTTCGTCATGTTTTTCGTGCCGCTCACCACGAAATGTTTTTCGTGTTGCTCACAACGAAACCCGCTGTGGTAATCACAGCTGAAAGTGGTTTATACCAGCGGATTCATGACGATCTAAGCTGTCCATCGGCGTATACTGCTTGTGTGATTGCGTTTGCGGCCGCCGGCCGCCGGACATTCTTTAAATTCCTATGCAAATTGGTAAGTGTACCACCGGGTTATGGTTAGGTTATGGTTAGGTTATGGTTAGGGTTATGGTTAGGGTTATGGTTAGGGACGATGTCATGCAAAATATAGCGTTGGATTCGCCATGGTTTTACATTAAAAATATAATACACACATTCGTTTGAAATACGTTCTGGTGGCACGAAAAGTCCGCCGTTTAAAATACATTGGTGCGCATTTTGTGGTGAGCGGCACGAAAAACATGACGAAATCATGTTGGTGCGCACGAAACCGAAACAAAAATTTACGTAACAGTTTCACGAATCCTCGTGAGATCGGGCTGATATAGCCTGTCCAAGCCAGAACAAGCAGCCATGGAAAGCTATATCTGAGACTCTTTGGCAGTCAGAATAATAGACCTTCTTCCTCCCCTGTCGGTGCCGGATTCTTCTTTGTTGATAAGAAGGATGGTACACCAAGGCCCTGCATCGATTTCAGGGGGTTAAACAAGATCGCCGTTAAGAACTCTTACCCGTTACCCCTCATGGACTCGGCTTTTACACCTCTCCAAGGAGCCAGGATTTTCACTAAGTTGGACCTCAGGAATGCATACCACCTGGTTCGGATAAAGAAAGGGGATGAATGGAAAACAGCATTTAACACACCATTGGGACATTTTGAGTACCTGGTGATGCTCTTTGGGCTCACCAACGCCCCAGCTGTGTTCCAGAATCTCATCAATGACGTTCTCAGAGACATGATTAATCGCTGGGTGTGTGCTTATCTTGATGACATTTTGATTTATTCACAGAACCAGGAGGAGCATGTCGGTCATGTGCGCTGTGTCCTGGAGAGGCTTCTAAAGGATCGACTCTACGTGAAAGCTGAGAAATGTGAGTTTCACACTACCACTGTCTCTTTCTTGGGATATGTTATCTCTCCTGGAAAGATCCATATGGACCTTGGTAAGCTGACTGCAGTACAGGAATGGCCAGTTTCATCAACCCGAAAACAGCTTCAACGTTTCTTGGGTTTCGCCAACTTCTACAGGAGATTCATAAGGAACTATAGTAAGGTAGCAGCCCCACTCACTACATTAACATCTACTCTCAGATCTTTTCAGTGGACCCCGGAGGATGAGCAAGCTTTTCTGGAACTAAAGCACCAGTTCACCACCGCACTGATTCTGTCGCAGCCTGACCCCGCTCTCCAGTTCATTGTGGAGGCTGACGCCTCTGATACAGGAGCAGGGGCAGTCCTCTCACAACGCTCTCCAGTGGACCAGAAACTCCACCCCTGTGCCTTCTTCTCCTGATGGTTCATTGTGGCAGAGCGCAACCACAATGTCGGTAACTGAGAACTCTTAGCAGTCAAAGTAGCCTTGGAGGAGTGGCGGCACTGGTTAGAGGGGACAGAACAACCATTTATAGTATGGACAGACCACAAGAACCTCGAATATGTTAAGTCAGCTAAGAGACTGAATCCCCACCAGGCACGGTGGGCACTGCTTTTTGATCGCTTTAATTTTTCTCTTTCTTCTGACGCCCTCTCCCAGCAGCTCACGACGAAGGAAGAGACAGGGGACGCAGACCCCATTCTGCCTAAGTCCTGCCTTGTCGCTTCCCTGACCTGGCAGATTGAAGAGCATGTGCGCAGGGCCCAGAGACAGAGCCCTGACCCAGGTAATTGCCCTAACGGGAGGATGTTTGTTCCTGAGTCTGTCCGCCCTCAGGTTCTCCAGTGGGGACACGCCTCGCGGATTGCCTGTCATCCCGGGACCCACCGAACCTTAGAAGTCCTCCGCCGAAAGTTCTGGTGGCGAACCATGGTGGTGGACACTAAGGAGTTTGTCACTGCATGTACCACCTGTGCACGAAGTAAGTCTCCTAACCAATCCAGCCCTGGTCTCCTCCAGTCGCTCCCAGTTCCCTGGCGTCCTTGGTCGCATAAAGCTGTGGACTTTATCACTGGTCTCCCTGCCTCCCTGATCAACAATGGTAAGTATAACACCGTTATACTTACCATTGTTGACCAGTTTTCAAAGGCTGCTCACTTTGTTCCCCTGCCCAAGCTTCCGTTGGCCAAGGAGACTGCTGAAACATTGCTCCAACACGTTTTCAGCCTCCACAGGATTCTTAAGGACATCGTGTCGGACTGTGGGCCACAGTTCACTTCAGAGGTTTGGAAAGCCTTCTGTAACACCTTGGGAGCTAAGGTCAGTCTAACCTTGGGGTTCCATCCCCACTCTAACCGACAAACCGAGAGAACCAATCAGTCTGTTGAGGTATTCCTCCGTTGTATGGTGTCTGAGAACCACTCTTCGTGGAGTGAGAGGCTCCCCTGGATTGAGTACGCCTATAATTCTCTTTCCAACTCGTCCTCTGAACTTTCCCCTTTCCAATGTTCCTTAGTTTACCAGCCACCAGTGGTCCCCTCTCAGGAGGGCGAGATCAACATCCCCTCTGTCCAGTCCCTCATCTGCCGCATGCGGAGGCAGGCCCGTCGGGCTCTCATTCAGTCCGTCCAGAAGATGGCGGTCCAGGCCAACCGTCATCGACGACCGGCACTGGATTACCAGCCTGGACAGAAGGTCTGGCTCTGGGCAAAGGACATTCCCCTGCGGATTGAGTCCAAGAAGCTGGCTCCCCACTAAATCGGGCCATTTGAGGTGGAGCGTAGGATCAACCGAAGTGCAGTACGTCTTCGCTTACCTTCTTCTATGAAGATACATCCTACATTCGTGTGTGTGCATGTGTGTGTGTATGCAGGTGTATATATATGTACATACCCAAGGTGGGAGGGAAAGATTTTCTTGTTTTTAATTCAATGTTTTTAATGTTGTAAAGCACTTTGTGGTGCAATTTCATTGTATGAAAAGTGCTATACATTATGTTTGATTGATTGATTCCAGGGCTGCTCAGTGGCGTAGTGGTTAGCACTTTCGCCTTGCAGCAAGAAGATCCCCGGTTCACGTCCTGGCCTGGGCCTGGGATCTTTCTGCATGGAGTTTGTATGTTCTCCCTGTGCATGCGTGGGTTTTCTCCGGGCACTCCGGCTTCCTCCCACAGTCCAAAAATATGCTGAGGTTAATTGATGACTGTAAATTGCCCGTAGGTGTGAATGTGAGTGTGATTGTTTGTCTGTATATGTAGCCCTGCAACAGACTGGCGACCTGTCCAGGGTGTCCCCTGCCTTCGCCCGAGTCAGCTGAGATAGGCTCCAGCACCCCCCGCAACCCTAGTGAGGATAAAGCGGTGTATAGAGAATGGATGGATGGATGATTGATTCCATGTGTCTCAATTAAAGCCTGTTTCGGAAAGCACACTGCCCCCCGCCCTCTCCATCCCCCTCCGTCTCCCAGGGTCGTCAATGGCGCGCCTGCCTAGTCAGTGAGGTGATTATTGGAAGCCCGTCGCCGCGGCTGTGTAGTACAGTTCCTCGTCGACTGGAAGGGTTACGGTCCGCAGGAAAGAAGTTGGGTTTTCCGTTTGCGGGTACTCAACAGGACTCTGATTGCCAACTTCTTCCGCCGGCATCCGGACCATCCCGTTAGGGCACCAGGAAGTGCCCATGGTGGTGGGGGGGGGTACTGTCAGGCTGGCTGCTGCCAGGCCTAGATAGTGCCCTGCCCTCCCCTTTCCTTTTTAGGTATTTCCTACAGCGTAACGACAGGTGTCTCCCATCTGCCTCAATCAGTCAGGTGGAACACATTCAACCAAGCCTCATCAACTCTGCCATAAAACCAGACGCCATCCACCTCTCAGTGCTGGATCATGACACAAGCTTGTAGGGTTCACAGCTCGTTTCTCAGTAATTCTGTTGTTTTACCACAACCCGTTAACCTCTGCTAGGGCTGGGCGATATGGCCAAAAAATAAAATCTCGATTTTTTTTAGTCATCTTGGACGATAATGATTTTAATCGATTTTTGTTGTTTCTTAGCGGTCTGTTTGCTATGGTTAGTGGTAGCCATGCCACACTCCCGTAGCTGCGAGCACATTTCCCATTCTTTAGGATGCCTCTGCTGGAGGTGCTGAAAGAGGTTAGTTGTGTTGCTACTCTTCATTTTCACAGTACTTTTGCAAACCTTGCACATGACTGTAGCTTGCTCTGTGTCAGTCTTGTCTCAAGCTGAACCACTTCCATATAATCGATGTAACATGAGGCCCTTTTCTCGCGACCAACTCTTCGTGTGCTGTTGTGTCCACCATGACGGGGGTGTGAGTGTTTTGGCCGAAGAAGATGAGAGGCGGAAGCAAACGCCAGTGCACAAGTCGTGAAAGGCAGAAGAAGAATCTGTATTGTTATATATTTAAGCTCGCCGCGATTTTACGATTTGACAAATTTTCAAATCGTCAGGTTTTAAAAAGGCGAATTGAATTAATTTGATTTATTGCCCAGCCCTAACCTCTGCTGTCCTCTGTCTATTCAAATCCGAGATCCACCTGCCCCTGTACATGGACCACAAACCCACCGTCATCCCTGGATCCCGGTCTCCATCCCTGGAAGAAAAAGGAAACTCATCTGTGCTGTGCCGTCCACCTGGCGTCCAGCTCACTCACCTGTCGCTTCCCCACGCTGTCCTCCATCTGGCCACCAGCACGCTGCCAATCCTCACCTGCACCGCTGTGAACCTACCCCGAGCATCCCTGGTCGTTAAGTAGATTAGTAGGAGTCTTGTCGTAGTTTTGCTTCTGTAGGAGCAGTCCAAGTCGCAGCTTTTCTCCTTGTTACTCTGTCGTCAAAGTATCTTGTTTATTCTGAGTTGTTCTTGTCCTACAAACCTTATTTAGAGTTAGACGGATGTTCTTGTTGTTATTCCACTATTTTTGCCTCTGTTAGTCGCTGTAGTTTTTCGAGCCGTATGCTCCCGCTTTCTGTTTCCATTTGTAGTCCTAGGTTTGGTTTTGTAGTTCGACCTTTGTTGTAAATAAAGACTTGTGCTGCATTCAAAGCCAGTCTGTTCATTCCCTGCACCTGAGCCGACCCAAACAAATCCTGACACTGGCAGGGGGAAGAAGCCAAAGATTTCAAAGACCCTGGAAAGAAAGCTTGTGAGATATTTGTCTAAAGATGCTGGAACAACCATCAAACATTAGTTAATG
Organism: Acanthochromis polyacanthus; assembly: GCF_021347895.1. Classification (NCBI taxonomy): domain Eukaryota; kingdom Metazoa; phylum Chordata; class Actinopteri; family Pomacentridae; genus Acanthochromis; species Acanthochromis polyacanthus. The sequence continues at coordinate 32,845,769 of NC_067114.1, read as the reverse complement.
ACTTATCCAAGTCAGGAGTTGTCGTGTCAAAGAAGACAGTCACGAGCCCTGCAGAGAAGTGGACTGAACCCTAACTTCTACAGAAGAGACACCATCAAGTCAGACTGAAGTATGATAAGGACAACCTGGAGAAAGTTTATGAATACTGGAAGCATGTCCTTCAGGTGAGACCAAACTAGTGCTCTTTGGCTGCTTATGTTTGGAGAAAGAGGGAAGAGGTGTAACCCATGTAACCCAAAGAACTCCATCTCCACAGTTAAACACAGTGGTGGCAGTATTATGCTGTGGGGATGCTTCAGTGCTTCTGGAGCTGAGAATCTTGTCAAGGCTGAAGAAATCTTTAAGAAAGAAGGATTCATGAAGATTTTGACAGAAAACCTCAAGCAGTCAGCTGCAAAACTGGGTCTGGGTCGTTGCTTTGTCTTCAAACATGACGACGACCTAAAACTTATGTCACTCCTGGTGGAGAACTACCTTCAGAAGACCAAAGTGAACGTTTGTTGTAGTTTGTAATGAGAGACTCGTTACAAACTACAACAAACTATTGCATTTGTTGAGCAAAAAGGTAACGCAACCGAGTATTAGCATCAAGAGGGGTAATAATTTAGACCCGGGTAGTTTTTGTTTTTTTGTTAAATAATCTTGTTTCTGTGTGCAAAGTAAAATAATGTACGCATCCAAAATAAAACTAGGATGTTTGGAAAAGCTGTGCTAAGAATTCCTTGACCTGTTAAACAGCATTTGGGATTTGGGACCATGGGAAACAATCTAAATTTCATAGCAGGCCGAATAATTTTGTCTTCAACTGTACTTGTGAACTGCAAAAATGCAACAATGAGCTTTAATTGGTGCTACTTATTTACACAGAAGGCACGATCACTGGGTCATGAGTAAATACATTAATTGTGCCATCTATATATCTATATCTATCTATATATGTGTGTGTCTGTGTGTCTGTGTCTTATGGGGTTAAGGTTAAAGTTTAACCCAATTAATTTTGTATAGGATTAACAGTATACTAACAGGTACAGTACATCAACTGCATGCAACAACTGTGTCGTTTGTACTTCACAGATGAGAAAAACTGCTTCCTTCAGTTTCACATATAAAGACACACAAAGGAGAAAGCCATCCACCAATTAAGAGACCTCAAACACCAAAAATCATTATGGTGTTTGAGCAAAGTCCAAAATGTAAATATGAACAAATTGTAGAGGATTGAGGTAATACAATTACACTTTTGCAAGTTCAAAAAAGTAAAATAAAGTTGTAATAACATAATTGTCTTAGTTTTTTTTGTTGTTGTGTGGAAGTGCCTTCTAGCATGGATTACAATTAGAGTTTTGACTTGTTAAATTAATTTGCATTTTATTCTGCCATATTCAACTATTTCATATCAATACAGTTCATTTTTGTATACATATTTTAATACTTTTGAATCAAGTTGTAACATTTGCATACACTAAGACTGTTGCAATTTTGTAACGTCTTCACAAAATCCTGAAAAATTCAAAAAATGAAAAAGTCTCATTGTTTTCTTGATTAGAGGCATCCTAAAAACAGTTTAAAAGGGACAAAAAAAATGACAACAATATCATCAATGCTCGAGTTTCAGAGGGTTAAATCTTAAAGCTGCTGTCCGGAGTTTGAATCGCAGCGTCTCCCAAAACACTGTTGGTCCCTCCCTCCCTCTGATTTCGCCCCTTTATTTGTGCATGCGCGCAGTACCTGACAGGACTGCCCGGAGTGCTGCAGCATCTTGTCTGTTTTGCTGTTTTCCACTCTTCTACATTTAGTACATTTAGTAAATAATAAAGGAATTACGTTAGAATGCTGTATTGAGTCTAACTTGTCCTAATACCAAAATAACATGAATCTGCTAGGACGAACGAGTAAAGTTTCAATATGTGATTACACTAGTGTATCCCTCTCGATGACGTTGTTTATCAAACTTAGTGCATTTACGCGTGTATATGTGTTACATTGTTTATTTATTTCTATCTAGAGTTCAGAATTGCATGACTCCTCTGACGAAGAGTATGTCTCAGACGCCCCAACATCTTCCTCCAGAGGTCGGGCATCTAAACGAAGCCGTCAGGCGGGCTATGGAGGCCGTGGTCGGGGAGCGACGCGAGCACCCTGAGCCAAAAAACGTCCTGCAGTCTCTTGGCCTGACAAGCCGTGGGATTGGTAACTTTTCTGGAAGTTGCTGATCCCTGATGCTCTCTCAGCTCCTCCACAAGCAAAACAAATGTGCTCGCGGTTGCGTAGTGCATAGCTCGCCCACCTCTGCATGGGCTTGCTTGCTGTGCGCGTAACCGTTGATTGACAGCATGACAAAGCTGAAGCTCGAACTTGATTGGTCGGCAGCGACCGGCGCTTTTTGGAATAACATGGGGGTCTATGAGAGGAAGGCGGAGCTCAGGAATAAATTTTCATATCGCGTTATACTAACTTTATATTATAGTATCGAACTAGACTAACACATTTAAGCTTTGTTAAAAAATGATACATAAATTGAAAACAAACGGAAACTCCGGACAGCAGCTTTAAGTAAGCAAACATCACATCTAAGTCAATAATCAAATAAAACTGTGAGAAATATCTTATATATATTATAATAATTATATGTTATATATAATTATATATAATAAGCATTAGACCCAAATGAATGCATGTTTCAATGCTTATCTGAGAATTGTGTATTCGCCTTCACTTGTTTTTGTCCTATCAAAGGAGTTATTGGTCAGTAGGTGTATATATGTTTTCAGATCCTTTGAAAAAACTGCTTAGATGTCTTAATGATGTAAATTATCTTTTGCAGTTCCATTTAAGGTTAATTAAACTCATTTAAGTCAGTTAAATATGGTAATATTTTTTCCTTTTCTAGGATTAACTTTGAATGAACTTGAATGACTGCCTTTATTTTATATGATACTGGTACATGGAAGAAATGACCTTTCCCTGTATTTTGTGTTTTTGTCTCATTATGACCATGTATCGTTCTCGGACAATTACCTTTGAATTGGGAATAAGTGCCAGCACAGTGCAATGGGACAGAATTGCTTAAAAATGTAATTCAAATAAAAACTGCAAAAGCAGTTGAAATATCAACTTAGTAATGGACCTATTGTCTCATTTTTCATCGTATGTTTCACTGTTATGTTTTCTTTGGTACTTTTTGCAATGTGCTTTTATTGTGACTTATTGTTTCATGTATCACTGTTATGTCTTTTTTTGTCTCAGGGACTGCAGGTGTAAATTAGCATTGCGCTATAATCTGGCATATTTACGCCCATTTCTGAACAGATGGTCGTTCATTAATGTGCACTGTCCCTACCAAATAAAGAAAAAAAATAGTCTTTGCAATAGTGTTTTTGGTATATGATCAGTTCTGGTAGCAGTCTGTTATAGCTAGGTTACATTTTGAACTTTTCAGCTTAATTTTAACTGCTTTGACACCATTTAAATAGGTATTTTGTATGTTTAACTGGAAATTATAGTCTGCTGTATCGCACTGACTTAAAAACACAAGATATGGTTAGTCTTTGGTTTTTAACTTTTTTTAAATTTAACTTTGAATCTGTTTGTCAAACTTTCACTATTCTATTTTTCCGTCCTGCTTACAGAAAATCTTGTTACCATAGAAATGAAATATTTCTCAGTCTCATGTTTGTTATAGTATTGTTCTGTGCTGTAAAGTTATTATACAGATGATGGGTAGCATGTGGTGTTTCTTATTTTTTGTAATGAGGAAAAATCCCATCAAATTCCATCCTGTTGTGTTGATAGGATTTGGGGCTCAGACCCTGTGCATTTGCATTGTGGGGCATGTCCATTAAATGAGTGGTAACATTTATTAAACTGTGAGTATGCAAGGGCTTTTATATCAAAATGCAAACTACAGACACATAGCAAGTTAAAAATATCAAAAACAATTGGTCACCTTGGGTGGCACCAATACCTGAAATTTTGGGTCAGGGCCCATGGACTAAGGTAATTTGTTTTTGAAATAAAATAAGAAAACAACAAAAATTAAAGCCACAAAAGGCCCTCGGCGGCCGCCGATATGACCTGCCCCATTTTTTTTTCTGGCGAGCGTACATCAAAATTTCATCAAAATATTTACAAATGTGCAAACAGCAGCAAACAGACGCCATGCTCATTCATTGCTGCATTATGACAATATGTGACATGTTGGTCATCGCCACAGCAACACCGTCCAAAATACTGCATGGATACCATTGACGTTTTTTAACCTGCATGTGTGTCAGAATTTATGTGTCAAATTTGGGACGTTTCCATGGTAACAGGTAAATTTAGTATAATGGGAGATTTTTCACTTGGGCCCATTAGAATAACATGGGGAACTTCAGCCATCGCCACGGCAACACCGTTAAAATTACAACATGGTTACAATTTGCTTTGTTGATCGGGACCACATGAAGGAATAGTCACCCAAATTTCATTCATTTCTGACAAATTAATAATTTTACTCCCCATACAGATTTTATTTTGATTCTGTAGGGGGCGCTGTAACATCGATTGTCAAAATTTCACTGTCAATGTGTCCAGGTAGGAAGGGTCAATAAGTGTTTAAAATTTGGTTTGGATTGGAGTCGTTATGTACGAATGGCATTGCCATGCGGAAACCGTGAAATGAAAATTTACGATTTGGATAACTTTGAATTGTCTACTTGTGTAGATGGTGTACACCAAATTTCAGCTCGTTTGGAGAAGCGCGCGATCAAAACGAACATTTTGTACGACGTCCTGGAAAACGCTGACTCAGCATTTTTGAAATTTCAATCCCAAATAGCTACCTTCCTGTTTGTCTGAGGGTGGGGTCATAGTAATATTTTTTGTTTGTCCCGACAAGACGCATGTGTGTACCGAATTTGGTGGCTGCATGACAAAGTTGATGTTGCACCCCCGCCCATTGACGCAATGTATTTTGATTTTTGCAGGTGGCACTGTAGAGCCAGTTTTTAAGTCCCAATTTTGAAACACATATTAAAAAATTTTTTTCGCCGGAACTGAAGTTTGTGCAAAATTTAGTGAGTTTTCGAGCATGTTTAGGGGGTCAAATTCCAGTTTAAAGAGCAGAAGACAAAAAAGAGGAAATAAAAAAAAATAATTTTTTTTTTGCAAAAACAATATGCGATTTTTTTTCGCCCGTATTTCGTCCACATATTATATATTTTCGGAAAGGTCTCGGCAAGCCCGACGCGTCTGTGAGGTGTTTGAGAGTGTGAATGTCCGTGGTCGAGTGCTATGCGCTCGACGAATCATTTTTGTGTGTGAGAATGTGTGTGTTTTCGTGTTTGTGCGTGTGTGTTAGTGCATGTCAGTGTGTGTGTGTGTGTGTGTGTGTGGACATGTTGGCCCTCATCCGTGATCGAGCACTGTACGCTCGACTAGTCGTCTGTGTTGCAAACACAGGCCCTTCGCCCTGGGCTACCAGGGGCTCGGGCCTAATAAGTTAACTAAGACTTAATTAGGCTGAACATGAGGTAACAGTGGTATATACATATATATATAGATATATATAGATATATACACATACATATATATGTCAGGGTAGAGACTGCGATTTGGTAGAATTGGAGTTTCTACCAGTAGAGATTGCGATTGGAGTCTCTACCAGTAGAGATGGAACTTTAAATCTGACCCCTGCCCTGACTCCTGACCCTAACCTTAACTAACCCTGTCCTTTAAATCTGACCCCTGCCCTGACTCCTGACCCTAACCTTAACTAACCCTGTCCTTTAAATCTGACCCCTGCCCTGACCCCTGACCCTAACCTTAACTGACCCTGACCTTTTAATCTAACCCCTGCCCTGACCCCTGACCCTAACCTTAAAAATCTAACCTTAGCCCTGACAAATCTCTACTGGTAGAATTGGAGTTTCTACTGGTAGAGATTGCGATTGCAATCTCTACTGGTAGAGACTCCAATCGCAATCTCTACTGGTAGAAACTCCAATTCTACCAAATCGCAGTCTCTACCATGATATATATATATGTGTGTATAAAAATAAAAGCCAGAAGCTCAGTTTGCTGTTGTTTTTCAACCACAACAAGATTTCGGTAAATGAATTCTAGCAAAAATGTAACGCTAGGCTAACCTGTTTTGCAAACAAACCAACTGAATTAAACAGAAAAAGAGGGATTCTCATATTTCAGAACCACTGTTACCTCATGTACATTAGGGTGCCACAAAAAAATAAATTTTCTAATTTTTATTGTCCCACTCCCTAAATGTGTTCATAATGTGAAACGAAAAAAAATGCCAAAGTTTGGATGTGTTAAAATAATTTTTACTGGTAGCTCAACCATACCAAAGTTACAAAATTATGTGTAATATTCTGAAAACCTCCGCACTGACTTTAGTTCTGTCTAATGCTGCTGCTAATTCTGGAGTGACAACAATATGATGATTTTGATTCAATTGAGAATGACTTTCTTGCAGACCTGTAGGTTGGTGTCGCTTCGGTTGACTATGGTACTTTTGCAGGCCGAAGTCATCATCACTATTGCAACTGCCTTCCGTCTCACCATCACTGCAACTGCTGAACTCTGTATAAGCTGCTGCTTCCAGCATTCGTTCACCCTCTTTTGTCCTGCGTGTTTCTTCCACCAAGTGCCGTTTTCTACAACTTTCTTCTTTCTGAGCTAGTGCTATGTCAACTGGACCCATGCTACCACGTCTCCTTTTTCTCTCTGTGCCTGAAGAAGTTCAGCCATACATTGGCATCCATCCATCCATCCATTCTCTATACACCACTTTATCCTCACTAGGGTCGCGGGGGGTGCTGGAGCCTATCCCAGCTGACTCGGGCGAAGGCAGGGGACACCCTGGACAGGTCGCCAGTCTGTCACAGGACTACATATACAGACAAACAACCACACTCACACCTACGGGCAATTCAGAGTAACCAATTAACCTCAGCATATTTTTGGACTGTGGGAGGAAGCCAGAGTGCACGGAGAAAACCCACGCATGCACAGGGAGAACATGCAAACTCCATGCAGAAAGATCCCGGTATGCAAACTGGAGATCTTCTTGCTGCAAGGTGAAAGTGCTAACCACTACTCCACTGTGCAGCCCTCTACATTGGCATACAATCAGTTATGTAATACAAAGAAACTGCTAAATTACATAAAATTATATTTTAATATATAATACAGTGTTAAACACATAGGCAATGACCGACCACTGAATATTTACTCTATGAAAATATTCCAGCCAATTGAGCTACCAGAAAATATGCGTATATTTCTATGAAACTTTGCGTAGTTACTGTGTTTCATAAAAGGAAAAAAACTAGGGGGTGGGACCCGAAAAATATTTTAAAAATTTTTTGGCCATTACAGCCTGTGGCACCCTAATGTATGTGTGTGTGTGTGAAAATTTGGATATCATGCCTGGCAGATAGGGATGCTGTGGTAAGGCGTTTTAGCTAACTATCATATCTCTCTATTGTCAAATTGTACTTTTTGGGGAGTGATATTATCTATTAAATACTTCAGATTGATATACTCTTATCTATTCCTATGTGACAGCTGAACTAACAGCTTCAATTGTTGGTGAAGACTGCAAGTTGCTATAGATTGTTGTAGAAAAAGATGGTCAGCAAAAACCAAACTAGATTGTTTAGTCAGTGTAAGAAATGACAGCTTTGGTAGAGTGTCATTTTTCTGTGCTTTAGGATAATCAGATATACAATGGAAAACAGGCTAACTTTTGAAAAAGTTGTACTATTAGTCTGGTCAAGCAACAGATTTGGCTCTACTTTGACAGATAAAATGAAGGGAATTAACCACCCACACTGGCCACTAACTTCTTACCATCATCTTGATAACAGGTTGTCAAAGCTTTTTTCATTCTGCTTGGGCTATTAGTCTGAGTCTAGTAGAAGAAAGGCTGAATATAAACCCAGTTAATATTATCAAAGCTCCTAATGTCTGCCAATAGAGCGTGATTAAAGTCTTTGAATACCTAATGCCCATTTAAATGTCCCATATCTATATATTTATTTAACAATATGAACTTACAAGGTGAAATAAATTAAAAATCTTTAGCTTTCTATTTTAGAGAGCTCAAGTTCCTGACAGTGGCTTTGATTTCACATTACATTTACGTGCTGAAAAAAATGTGTGACAATGCCCAAATTGACCCTGATATTCACATGATAAGAGTTTAAGTAAGGGTGCATCAGTCATACAAACACAAAATGGACATCTAACAGAGTATTGAAGGTGACGATGAGAGCCAGTAGATGGTGCTGATGAGATATCGTGTTGTAGATTCACCTTTCCAACATCACAGCTGCAAAGAATGATTTCCTTTTCATGCCCTTTTCATTTAATGTTCCTCTATGAGCAGCTGGTTCTGTGGAGCACAACAATAAACAAACAGTTATTATGAACATCATTTGTATTACTATTAGTCATATTGGTGATTGTCAAAGAAAGCCCAAATTACTAGTTTCAAACACGTTATTTCAGCTCTCTTATTCGACTGCCACCTTTCAGCAGTCCTTTCAGCTTTATAGCAAATGAGTCCTCATAAAACCACATTGTTTAATTTAAAGAAGGTACTGAATATCATATGATATCATTTACCAGAAAATTTGAAAATAAATTAAAAAACTTAAGATTTAAAGCAAGGTATTATGGGTAGCTGTGGCTCAGATGATAAAGCAATCCACTAACTGCAAAGCTGGCAGTTCGATCCCTGGCCCCTCCACATGTTGAAAAGTCCTTGGTCAAGACACTGAAACTGACGTTGTTCCTGACGTCAGGCAAGCACCTTGCATGGCAGATTTATCGCCACTGGTGTGTGAATGGGTGAATGAAAAACATTGTAAAGCACATGGAGTACCACGAAGGTAGAAAGGCACTATATACACTACCTTTCAAAAGTTTGGGGTCACTAGGCTTGGGCAGGATCCAAATTTTGATACTGTCAAACTTCCTTCACATTTTACCGGGGTATACCGTATTACCGTGACTATTACTGTTACTGGCTTGTGCCTTCACGTTCGGAAATTGAATACTCGCAGCAGTGAGTGGGTGGTTGATTCGGAGATGCGTCCTTAGGTTAGAGGTGCTTCATCAGTATTTACCGGCTCTCCTTTCTCGTTTGCCTGGAACCCGAAATACTCACAAACTGCAGAAGTTGTGTTCTTTATTGACACCAAGTCACTCCGTGCGGGATCATTGTGGGACATCATCCTGAAATGCATGCCCTGTTTCTGTGTACCTGTGCCAAATCAGCAGGGACAAGAGCAAGAATCAAACATGAATCTCACCTTACTGTCGGTGGTACTTTCAATGATATCGTTGTCGGCATCTCCTCCTTCTGAGCCACTCTTCTGGTCGTCATCTTTTCCATCCTTCTCCAGGTTATCGTCTCCAGACGAGATCCTCAACAGCTTTGAGGATTTCTGCCACAGACACACAAATCACAATGTGCTGAACAACTAATATCAGCAGCAGAGCTCATCCTTTGTAGGTGACAAATCAATAGAGTTTGTAACCAGTAACCATTCACACTGTAAAGCAGTCTTAAACTGATGGTATTAATTAGTATCTGTATAAGGCAGTGGCTCTCAAATTTCTTCTGCCTGTTGTGTCTGTGGGCAAGACACTGTACCCACCTTGCCTCCAGTGCTGCTACTCGCAGTGGAGTATGAATGTTGGTGGTGGTCAGAGGGGCCATAGTCGCAGATTGGCAGCCACACCTCTATCAGTCTGCCCCAGGGCAGCTGTGGCTACAAATGTAGTTTACCACCACTAGAGTGAGAATGTGTGAGCAAATGAATAATGGATCCATTGTACGCGCTTTGAGTATGCCTTAATAGAAAAGCGCTATATAAATCTAATCCATTATTATTATTGTTATTAATAATAATAATAATAATAACCGCGTAGATAAACCTTTTCCTCCCAGTCGCTCGCGCCCCTCCAACTATTTGTGAAGTACTGTTATAAGGTGACATAATTTGACAATTCATGATGCCATTGTCATTGAAATAGTTGTTTCACTACAATTTCAAACACATGATCTGAACCTACTTTTAGTACTAATATGATTAGCAGTTAATTGAATGACTACTTAAAGGTTAGCGATGCACTCTTCTTACATTGACAGTCATGTTGTGGATATGTTTATAAAAGATCAAAATGAATGCAACAGAACCACAGAAATTTTCTTAATTTTACACATTCCACCATGTCAAAATCCAGCGTCCACAATACCCGAGTTAAGCTTGCTTATTTCGAAAGCTTCACTTATAACTTTTTAACCTTGTAGTCTTCAACCATTTTACACACCTTCTTTTGGAGACACTTTTTTCTACTGTTATTTAAATAAATAAATGAAATTTTCCCTATAATACTGAGACTAACATTACAATCATTCTTTTAGTTCATTGGAAGAAAATTAATCTCGAGTCATCAGTACTTAACGATAAAGCAGTTTTGACCAAGGTTCGTTGGTTTCAGGGTAGGAGGAATTTGATGAGTGCATACACACTAACACGCCAGATGTCAACACTAACCAGGCAAAAAGTCATCTTCCTCACCAACTGATAATCCATGCAGAACACATAGAAAATGAAAAAACTGAATTATTCTTGTATTGCAGGACTGAGTTACTTTGCCCTTGTATTATTGCACAATATTTAAAAACAAAGTTTGACATAGAAAGTAAGATGTATTTGCTTTAATGTTTGTATTTTTAACTGACTTTATGAAGCCAATGCTATTTAATGTAACTAGTTTGGCTTCCCACACAGTTCATGTTCCAGTCTTAAAGAAACCTTTACCCAAACACAGCACATAAGCTCAAAAGTCAGCATACCTGTAATTAGTAGTAACAGCAGGTTGACACTGTGGACACAAAGAAAGTAGTTGACCAGACATTGTAAGATTAACAGTTTAAATTACTGCAGACAAATTTACTGTTTGGTCTGTTCCTTAAAATTTTGTTGCATTTTGCTAACTAAGTATCTCTGTTCTAATGACTGACTGGACCTTTAACTATATACACACGTGGACAAAATTGTTGGTACCCCTCAGTTAAAGAAGGAAAAACCCACAATTCTCACTGAAATCACTTGAAACTCACAAAAGTTACAATAAATAAAAATTTATTGAAAATTAAATAATCAAAAACAGCCATTACTTTTGAATTGTTGATTAACATAATTATTTAAAAAAACAACTAATGAAACAGGCCTGGACAAAATTGATGGTACCTCTATAAAAGATTGAAAACTATTTGACCAGAGTGACATGATTAACTCAGGTGTGTCATTTAATTGACATCACAGGTGTTTCCAAACTCATAATCAGTCAGTCTGCCTATTTAAAGGGAGACAAGTAGTCACCCTGCTGTTTGGTGAAAAGGTGTGTACCACACTGAACATGGACAACAGAAAGCGAAGGAGAGAATTGTCCCAGGACATCCGAAAAAAAATGATAGACAAACATCTTAAAGGTAAAGGCTATAAGACCATCTCTAAACAGCTTGAAGTTCCTGTGACAACAGTGGCTCATATTATTCAGAAGTTCAAGACCCACGGGACAGTAGCCAACCTCCCTGGACGTGGCCGCAAGAGGAAAATTGATGACAAATTGAAGAGACGGATCGTTCGAATTGTATCCAAAGAGCCCAGAGCAACCTCCAAAGAAATTAAAGGTGAACTCCAAGGCCAAGGTACATCAGTGTCAGATCGCACCATTCGTCGTTGTTTGAGCCAAAGTGGACTTCATGGGAGACGACCAAGGAGGACACCACTGCTGAAAAAAACTCATAAAAAAGCCAGACTGGAATTTGCAAAATGCATGTTGACAAGCCACAAAGCTTCTGGGAGAATGTCCTTTGGACAGATGAGACCAAACTGGAGCTTTTTGGTAAGGCACATCAACTCTATGTTCATAGACTCAAAAACCAAGCATACGAAGAAAAGAACACTGTCCCTACGGTGAAACATGGAGGAGGCTCAGTAATGTTTTGGGGCTGCTTTGCTGCATCTGGCACAGGGTGTCTTGAAAGTGTGCAAGGTAAGATGAAATCTGAAGACTATCAAGGCATTCTGGAGAGAAATGTGCTGCCTAGTGTCAGAAAGCTTGGTCTCAGTCGCAGGTCATGGGTCTTCCAACAGGACAACGATCCAAAACGCACAGCCAAAAACACCCAAGAATGGCTGAGAGAAAAGCGTTGGACTATTCTAAAGTGGCCTTCTATGAGCCCAGATCTGAATCCCATTGAACATATGTGGAAGGAGCTGAAACATGCCATTTGGAGAAGACACCCATCAAACCTGAGACAACTGGAGCTGTTTGCTCATGAGGAGTGGGCCAAAATACCTGTTGACAGCTGCAGAACGCTCATTGACAAATACAGAAATCGTTTAATTGCAGTGATTGCCTCAAAAGGTTGTGCAACAAAATATTAAGTTATGGGTACCATCATTTTTGTCCAGCCCTATTTCATTAGTTTTTTTTTTAAATAATTATGTTAATCAAGAATTCAAAAGTGATGGCTGATTTTGATTATTTAATGTTCAATAAATTTTTATTTATTGTTACTTTTGTGAGTTTCAAGTGATTTCAGTGAGAATTGTGGGTTTTTCCTTCTTTAACTGAGGGGTACCAACAATTTTGTCCACATGTGTACTAATTTGAAAGCAAAGTGTCACAGTAATTCAGTATGAATTAGTATGAGCAACATCAGTAATACTAGTAAAACTAATAGCAATAATAATAGCAATCGCACAAGTCATTCACTAACTGCTTCTAAAGATCCAAATTTTTAGAGAGCTTTATTTTGTGTGTGTGTGTGTGTGTGTGTGTGTGTGTGTGTGTGTGTGTGTGTGTGTGTGTGTGTGTGTGTGTGCGTGTGTGCGTGTGTAAGAGAGTGTGGACCAAAGGGGAGTGAGGGAAGGTTGACATCACATTTCATCTTTTCTCAAATAAGATTCCAGTTACCTTGTCTAGCTCTTGTACACATACACAGACATGCGTGTGTACACTCACACACACATTTTGTTTCAGTGATGTGATAGGACACACACATCAACATTCTGTTCCCCAGCAACACCACATTCTTTCAGATACACCACATGTGCCATGTGTAATGGAGACCAGTTGCTAGGCAACTGTGGTTGCTAAGTGAGGAGCAGGATGCATGTGACTTTTTCAACCTGCTTCCATTTACAGCAACTTTGGATTATACACTAATACAGTAACACACATTGGCAGTACTAAGCTCTCCAGTGCTCGCCATCTCTTCAAATATTTTTTTTCCAAAATAAAGAAGAGGTCAGACAGAGAAGAATAACATAATCAGTACAGTATCACCAGGAACAAGCTGCTACAAAAAAATACTTTGGAGAAAGTAAATGTGGTGAAATCCCATAAGTGAAGCTCAGTGGAAAAAATAATAAATTAGTCATGCCGTACTTCTTAAAACATCATTGAAGGCCAAAAGGCAATCAAACAAATGGACATAATTCTAAATATAAGGATTTTTAAATACTAGGATGCAAATCATTTGCAGTCACAGACTGCCTGAAGTCTACAACCATCAAACATCACTAAATGTTGAGTTTGAATCTTAGGGATGCTCTCCTAGGCCTTCAGGCGCAACTTGTTTATGGGTTCTTTTGCACTCAGTTTTGTCTTCAGTACGGGAAAAGCATCTTAGTTGGGCTGTGGTGAAGTGTCTGACTTGGCTGTTTACAGACATTCCATTTCTTTGCCTTAGAAGCTCCTCCGTAACCATCCTGGTATGTTTTCTTCAATATCCATGAGTATTGCGAAGCATCGTGTCAGTTTTGCAAAATGTGACTGAATCTGTGTAAAAGGGAAAGCTTTGCACACTTCACAATACATTCTGTGACTTCTAGCAGCAGTCACTTCAGCAATAAACACCAACCATACATACCCATACCTCAAAACTTCACCATGTTCCATAACTGATGTGGTCGGTCCAGAGTATCTTGCTCCAGAGCTGGGCAGGCTCTTGAACATGTTCATTAGCAAAGTGTAATCTGGCCTTTTTGTTCATGAGTGCTACCAGTGATCCTGAGATAAACTCTACATTTACATGAATTAAGAAGTTTCTAGATTGTAGACAGACAGTGATAGATCCGCCTCTTCAGAGTGTACCTGACTTGGCAAAATGTTGTTCATGATTTTTCTTCACCAAAGGAAGAATTTTATGATCATCCACTTCAGTTGTCTTCTGTGATTTTGGACCACATACGGAAAGTTTCCAAGGACATCTACCGAATGCATTTCAACACTTGGGATCAACTCCAGACACCTGACCTCCTTGACTCGTCCAGAAATGAGGAAACAATTCACACTTGGACTTAAAATTGGGTATTAGACACTCGTCTAATTACTACTGAATCAGTGAAAATATTGCCGTAATTCTATTTTTGTTAAATCCTCTGCATTACAAGAAGTGTACACTTCAATCACATCTTCCCTGTTTCATTGCAGTTTTGTTACAGTGGTGTACAGAGACGATATTGTGCCACTCTGTAAATATTTCTGAATCTGTCCATCTGGAAATATGAATCAGATAGATGCTGGAAGATGAATCTACCATTACTTTATGTTATTGTCAACAAATGAAACATTCACTTCAACTCCTGAAATTTTCAGGTGGTCACTTCATCACAATAGGAGGAAACAGTACATTTTGTCGACCATTTTCAGTGGTAGATTAATCCATATATGCTGCTCCAGAAGTATGGAATCAAATAAACTAGTGAATGTTCATAACAACAGAAGAAGCATGTCACCCAGTGCAACATAGTAGCTTACCGATGCATTTTTCCAATTATCAATAATGGATCTCTATGGTACAGAGATACAAGATGTAATAGGCTCTGTTACTGGGTTTGGGATTTGTTAGCAATAATAAAACTACAAAATATTGACAGCCTTATGGCTGAAGATTAGACTGTTGTTCTTATTTGAATAATTAACCATGTGTAAGACTACAAACACATATAACATATACAAATGCACACAAAATATTTTTGGAGTGGGATCAGAAAGGCTGTGACATAAAGCATACATGAGTAAACTGTCATCCCCTCCACCTCCGCTGCTTAGCTGGCAGCTCTCCCTCCTTTTCCCTTTCCCTGGTGGGTGTGAGTGTAGTGTATGTGTGTGTGTGCTTTCTCTCCACTTAGGATTGGACAATCACCTGTGATGGGGAGTGGCTCACCTGTTCATCATTTCTTCACCTGTCATAAAAGTAGGGCTCAGTCCGTTACTCAACGCTGGACCATTGTACTACCTTGTGTTAGTTCACGCAGGGCAGTCACAGTTCTGCTCATTACTACTACTTTGTTTCTCTGTTCAGCTCACCTCACTCTTCCCATTTGGTGATCCTGCCTAAACCTGGTTTTCCCAAGAGTCACGCCACATAGACCTCTGCCTGCACTCTGTTGATCTGCCTCTCTGACAATGCTGTCAGCTAAGTTTTCAACTTTGGTGCTAAAATTACAAGAACTGTTTAATCCAAACTTGTTATATTGATAGTCTCTTTATATATGAGTCACTCCATGTAGTGTTAGCATTTTTATTAAGAAAGTTATAGCGTAGCGTCGGTCTTTTGACCATTTTGTCTACGTATTCTGGTGAATTCATGTCCATGTGCCTTTCCAGCCTGACAGATTGGCTTGAGAAACCTGACTTTGATTTTGATCACTTGTAACAATGTTGTCCCTCATTACCTGCTTTCCGAGCCTAGTATTACTTGGTTCTGATTAGCTCTCTGTCCATGATTATTGATATTTCTTAATTTTAGCCCGCTTTGATTTAATGTTTTGCATTCTAGCTTTGTGTTCCTTTAAGGTACCATAGTTCATCCTATGTTTGTACTTTGTGCTTTCTGTAAAAAAAACTGTCAAAATTTTCACTCTGTCAAGTCTCTCTGTCTGCAGAAACTGTGGCATACACAGGTGCCAGTGTCCATGTGTGTTGTACAATACACATTACACCCTTCATCTACTCCAAATGTACTATCGCTAAGCCTTCAACCTGTAATAATTTGAGACTAGATTTTCCATCAATGACACCAGTGATAAACAGTTTATGACCTCTGCTGTTCATGCCAAATGCTCAAGACAGCAACATGACAGGAAGACTAAATTAAATGAATGATTGAAAAAAATATGTGTCGATGTATAAAATATATTCTCCAATCTGATCCCATAATATTCAGGGTGTTTCTCTACAGTCCTGTGAAAAAATATTTGATGTTGTCTTATAGCGTTGCATATTGCTCACACTTGCAAGTTCCAGATCATCAAACTAGTTTTTCTATTTAATATTAGACAGAGATAACCTACACAACATAAAATGCAATTTTTATATGGTTTATTGAAAAGAAATACCACTTCTGTGCAAAAAAGAAATTGCCCCCTAAACCTAGTAACTGTTTGGGCCACTCTTGGCAGCAACAACTGCAATTAAATGTTTGCCATTCCTTGTGATCAGTCGTTTACATTGTCATGGAGGAATTTTGACCCGCTCTTCCCCACAAAATAGCTTTAATTCAGTCACATGAGATAGTTTTGCATGAACTGCCCTTTTAAGACTTTGCCACGGTATCTGAATTGGATTCAAGGTCGAACTTTGTCTCGGCCAATCCAGAACCTTAATTTTGTTCTTTTTGTGCCATTCAGAGGTTAACTTGCTTGTGTGTTTTGCGTCTTTGTCATGCTATATAATCCTTTTGTGTTTGAGCCTTAGATTATGACCTGATGGATGGATAATCTCCAGGAGAAGAAAGTTGTCCAAGTCCTTTGGAAATAAAGCAGTCCCAACCCATCATACTACCACCACCATGTTTCACTGCTGGTATCGTGTTCTTCTTGTGGAATTAAGTAATAGCTTTATACCAGATGTAACAGACCCATGTCTTCCAAAAAGCTCCACCTCTGACTCATCAGTCCACAAGATGTTATTCCAAAAGTATTTGGGCTCACCTGGATGTTTTTTTTTTTTGCAAATATTAGACATGGTTTTATGTTCTTTTTGGTCAGGGGTGGTTTGTGCCTTGCAACTGTCCCATGATGCCATGTTCTCCCAGTGTCTTCCTGATTGTGGAATCATGTAGATGGACCTTAACTGAGGCCAGGGAGGTCTGCAGATCTTTTGACGTTTGTCTGGGTTCTTTTATGACCTCCTGGATGAGATGTGGATGTGCTCTTTGAGAAATTCTGACAAGCCAGCCACTACTAGGACAGTTCACCACTGTTCCATGTTTCTCCACTTGTGAACAATCTCTCTGTCTCTCACTGAGGTTTTCTGGAGTCCCAGAGCCTTAGCAATGGCTTTGTAACTCTCCAGACTGATAAATGCCAGTGACTTTGTTTAGCATTTGTTCTTAAATCCCTTTAGAATGTGGTATCATGCGCTGCTTTTTGAAGCCCTTCAGCCAAATTCACAGTGCTAGACAGGTTCCATTTAAGAGCTGTTTAGAATTAACAAGCCTGGCAGTAATCATTCGTGGGTGTGGCTAGAGAGAATAAACCGAAATGCCAAGTGATAATTGATAATTTTGTAGATTGGCAGCTAAGAAGGCAATTACTTTTTCACATACGGCAAGATGGGGCTGGACATTTTTTCTTCAATAAATTAAACAATCATTTAAAACCTGCATTTTTGTTTTCTTATGTTTTCTCTGTCTTATACTAAAATTAGTTTGATGATCTGAAGCATTTAAGTGTGACAACTATGCAAAAATAGAAGAAACTTGTCACAGCACTGTATGTCACATGACATTTTTCAGTGCTCACCACTGAAGTAAAGTACCTTGGATGCAGCTGTCTTTTTCCGTTTAGACCCAGTCTTGTCTCCCTTCAGTTTTTCCTTGTCATCTTCCTCTTCAACAGAGTCTCCCTCTTCACCCTCGCTGCTCCCATCAGCAGTGTTTCCCCCCTCTTCTGTTTCTGATGAGCTCTGTTGCTGGATGGCCTGTGTGCAAAAAACATCCATCATTTGTTTTGTAAAACTGAAAGAAATGGATGTCTGGTTTGAACAGCGATTTCAATTGTGTTTTAGAATTTTGCCTGCCTTCTCTCTGTACCACAGACATAACAGACTGCCAACTGACCTGATAGCCTGTGAACTTGACTCCTGGGTTGTTCTCAATCTCCCACAGGCCCTCATTGAAACCTTTCCTCTTGTTGGACTTGCCAAATTTATCTTTATACTCCTTGTAGGGTAGAAGATCCTTTGGACCCAAGAATGCACTAAAGAAGAAAAATTTACTACTTCTACTGTTACTAAAACAGTCAGGACAGTCAATCATTAAAGAAAGAGCAATTTTTGAGAATTAAAAGAATGCATTAGTATGGATATGTATGCTGGCTCAAATTCATGGACTTGTTCACTTAACCCTTAGATGCATAAGTGGGTCTAAAATGACCCAGTGAGCTCATTTTCTTTCAATATATTTATAATGGAAGTTTTTAGTCATTTCATATTCCAGCTTTTCCTCAAAAAATATGTTTTTGACATCATTCCATTAAACTTTTCTAAGTTTCCTTTTATATTTTTAATGAAATTGTAATATTTGTGGTACTACCTCAAACTCCTTTTCCCTGATAATTCATACAAGAGATGATGCAGTACACAAACTTGGTGGGACAGAGAGCAGCAGCAGCTGGAGGAAAAGAGTGGAATAATGTCAACAAAATAGATGTTGACTTTCTTCTATTGCTGATCTGTGTAAAATTCTTTTTCAATCATCAAAATGTTCAAAATCTGTCATAAAGTGAAAAATATACATATTTCAACCATGTTTACATAAAAACACATTGATTCTTATAAGGGTCATTTTTGACCCACTTATGTAAGAATGTAGGGTCCAATCAGTCGTGCATCTAAGGGTTAATATAGGATCATATATTTGGTTCTCTTCATCATGAAATTTTAACTTGATAGTATAATAAACTGTAAGCATTTAGGAGCTTATCACAAGTTAGTAAATCAAGAAAATATCAAAACCTGTTAGGAACCATAGACTGTATAATAATGATGGACGTAGCTACTGTGACATCACCTGTTGGTTTCTGCACTCAGAAAATGAGACCAGGATTTTGCTATTTCCTGGTTGTCATCTTGGATTTTTGGAACCAGAGACGAAAAAAAGATTCTCAGAGTGCGGAGCCGGAGAGCAGCGATCGGTCACACTGACTGAGAGCCAAGGACTCTCTGTCCCACCCACATTTACCGGCTTCTGCTGTTTATCGACGCTGCTGCTAACAATGTTAGCCTCCAAAAGTGAGGCTAAATTGTCTAGGTAAGTGCTAAAGTCATCTTTGCAACTTGTTGTACTCTTCTCCATATCTGGACAATATCACATAAAAAGCAGTAACCTATGCTATTGTAGCTGAAGTTCCTGTATGTTAACCTCAGACTGTAACCTCTGATGGTAAACATGTTCCAGCATCGTGTTTTAAAGTTATGTAAATCTCAGGTTATGTTTCCTGACTTAATGTTGAGACTGATGCTAAATCAGGTTTGTCAAGGTCATAAATTAGTTAACTGTAAATTATAGCTAAGTAATACTAATACTAATACTAATAATAGTAATAATAATGGATTAGATTTATATAGCGCTTTTCAAGGCACTCAAAGCACTTCACAATAAATCCATTATTCATTCACTCACACATTCTCACTCTGGTGGTGGCAAACTACATTTGTAGCCGCAGCTGCCCTGGGGCAGACTGATGAAAGCTGCCAATTTGCGCCTACGGCCTCTCCGACCACCACCAACATTCATACGCATTCACACACCAGCGTGAGTAGCAGCACTGGAGACAAGGTGGGTAAAGTGTCTTGTCCAAGGACACAACAGCACATGACTAGAACAGAGCGGGAATCGAACCGCTGACCCTTCGATCATTGGACGACCCGCTCTACAGCCACAGCCGCACCGTAGCTGCAGGTTACACCTGATCAGTCATAATGGATTGACAACTGCTATTTTGACACGCTGTTCGTTAATGATCAGCAGGTATCAATTCATCTACGTGAATGTTCCTCCTCAGAATTCTGTTACTGATGAATGTTCATCTCTCAGTTCAATGAATGAAGAACGGTTCAGTTCTTAAATGAATGAAGAAGAGTTAATATCTCTGTTCTTTGGTTCAGACTGTTTTAACAATTTCTGTTCATTTCACTGAGAAAAACATCCTTTGAAATTATTCTTTCAGAAGCAGTAACATTACTGAGGTCTGCCCACCATCACACTGGACCACAGAATGGTACTTTCTGCTACTATTTAATGTAAAACAGAACAGCAGTTTTCTCTCTACAACAGTGTATGGTCAGATAACTGTGTCAAACTCATGATAATGCTAATGATACATTAGAATAAAAAAAATAACTTTTTTGTTCATCTGAGGCTGTAAAATGTTCTTTGGCCTCAACCAGGAAAACAAATATTTCCGTAAGATAAAAAATTGGACGAAAAACATAACACTCTGTTGTGTTCCTTTCATATCCTTGTGTGTTCACTCTGATATTTAATGTTCCAGCAACTGGAATGAAAGAACTTTGTAAATCTTTTCCTCACTGTTAGTGTCTTGTCCTTCCAGTCTTGGTCTGGACCACTGGGAAGATCTAGTTTGATGTGGACTGAGAGCTACAGAGAACATGAACATCCAGCTGTGGTTGTCTGAAATGTCTTCTCTACATCACAGTGAGGAAGAGCAGCACAGATGTCCTCCTCATCCTTCCAGTAGTAGCCCTATAAGGTACAGTCAATTCCAGCCATTTTCAGTACAAAAAATCGCTAATATTTTATTTGTAAATAAAAATATGACGAGAAATACAGGGAATATTGGACACGCATCGCGAGGTGCATTTCCTCGAAAACGACCTATTCGTGGATTATATACCGACTTCAAGACATGTTTTGGACAAAATATTTTACTGGCTTGTTTCGTCTGGATGTCCAAGGTTGGATTATGGCCGTTTTTTGTGGAATATTTTCATCTGTGTGTAATAATGAACCCACAAATGTGAGTCGCGCTGTGTACATTAAAGCCGTGTATAGAGAACGGATGGATGGATATTTGTTGTTTGTCGGACAAATGTGTTTATATTACCCGCTGTGGTAATCACATCTGAAAGTGGTTTATACCGGCGGATTCATGAGAATCTAGGCTTTCCATCGGTGTATAATGTTTCTATCATCGAGTTGGCAGTGTCGTTCTATTTCGAAAAATGCTAATGCAGATATCAAAACGGCCAACCGCGGGCCGCTGAACCGCAACGGATTAACAATAAATATGACCCGACCAATATGGATGTTTTGAGGCCGATGTCGATTCTGGTATTTGGCAGAAAAAATACAGAAACTGATTACTTAGTTAATTAATTTTAATAATGTATAATGAATAAAATAACTTATTTTTTGGCCCCTTAACACTTACAGCAAAGATGCCTCACATTTCAAAATACTTCACCTTAGACAGAGTTGCATTTGAAATATATAATGGTCAAATCATATATGGACTCTTCACTCTCTTTCATTCCTCACATCAACATTCTACAGGCTTAAATCAAATCCAGACTTCGTTTTTTTTTTTCCATAATAAGGCCTCCTTTACATACTGTGCCCAAAACACTCTTGTGAAGCTGACCATCCTTTCCATGTTTGATTACAGCGATGTCATCTATAAAATGGCCCCTAAGTGTGCCCTTAACACTCCTGATGTCCTCCGTCACTCAGCCATCTGTCTTGCTACCAGTGCTCCCTTCTCCACCCACCATTGCAACCTTCACAAACTGGTGGGTTGGCCATCCCTTTACACCAGGCGACTCCAACACTGGCTTTTACTCATTTACAAAACCCTATTAGGAAAGACACCTCATTACGTCTCCAACCTCCTACACCCCTCCCATAACAGCTACCACCTGAGGTCCAGCGATTTCAGTCACGTTATTTCCTGACAAAGTAAAACTAAGAGTGACATGGCATCACAACGGTTGCTGAAGACAGACAGTAATGTTAATCATTTTAACTTTTCAGGTTTACACTGAATAAACCCCTTCCCCTCTGCTTCACATCGTTCCTCCTTAAATGTGCCTCAACAAGCAACTGATGGAGTGATGAACAGTCATTCTGTGCTCTCAAGTATTTTGGACACTTGCGTTATTTCTGCAGTTTCTTGCTGGCCTTTAAGCTGTTAGTTAACACTATGCTAGGTTGGCATAACTACAGCGATGTTATTGCTAACATAAACAGACAGGGGGTACCTTCTACTGCAGGGGTCACCAACTATATTTGCCAGAGGGCCAGAATTTTACCGGACAGTCACTTTGGGGGCCGGACCCTCAAACAAAAATTAAATAAAAATCGAATTTTGGCATAACATTATTATTTGATGTTTATTTTTTATATTTTTTCCATTTCATTACAAAACTGAAGGCATTTTTAGCCTTTATGAGTCAGTGCTCCTATCACCTGTACCACAGTCAACCACGAGGAGTGATAGAGATATTTTGCCTCATCTCAAGTCAACTTTATTCACAGAGCACTTGAAAAAGAAACACCACAGAAGTGACAGGAAAAGGCCTCTTAACACGGGTAAAATGGCACTCTCTAAGGCCACGAAACGAAAAGTTGATGTGGAAAACAGATCCTTTAATAATGACTGGACTGACTGCTTTAATAGTGTGGACCACATGATATTTTCTCTTTGATCCTCACAATTTTGGAATCCAGTCGCGGGCCGGATTGGACGGTTCAGCGGGCCGGATTGGACGGTTCGGCGGGCCGGATTCGGCCCGTGGGCCGCCAGTTGATGATCACTGTTCTACTGGGTTAGCACAACTTTAGCAATGCAACGTAAATGAAAAGCATGACCAACGCAACGAAGCACATATCACTCGTCATGACACATGGCAAAGAGAGTTAAGGGTGCTTTCACACATACGCCTTTTGGTCCGCTTAAAGCGGACTGGAGTCCGCAACACCAGCAAGTACGGTTCGTTTGGGCTGGTGTGAAAGCAGACCAGATGTTTTTGGTGCGGACTAAAGAACCGGACCGAGACCACCTTCGAGAGGTGGTCTCGGTCCGCTTCTATGTGAACTCCAGTTCGGTTCGCTCCTGGTGAGAACACAAACCTGTCTCCATTCGGACCGACTTAATGGCGCAGCAGACTTTTTGGTCTACGGGAGCTTCCGTAGCCAAAAACGACTGTGTAATGTTCTCGTACCGAATGCGAGCTTCATGCTGGAACAACAGCAGTATTTGTGCTTGCTGCATAAAGCAATGATATGAATATATCATTGAGTAAGCAATGGCGGCGCGCACGGTCGCAGCTGCTCACGGCTCTCCTCTTCGGTGCTCTTTCTCGTTGTTTTCGTTATTATTTCTTGTTTGTTTGTGCACGATCGGCTGCGAGAACATTCACTACACCTGCCAGGAACTTTTGGACATTGGAAACCAGCATCAGACACCCATCACGAGTGCCTTTCACCACAGACACAACATACCAGACGACCTAGCAAGACCATCGGGCTCTCCGTGGATTGTCGTTGGGTCTCGAAGACGGCACAGACGGAGAAGGGAGAGGAAACAGAAGCGGGGCCGTAGGTCCGGTGTTATGCTAAGGCTAAGAAAACGACCACACAAGCTACCTCTGCCGAGCCTGTATCTCGCCAATGCTAGATCCCTGGTGCATAAAACGGACGACTTGGAACTACAGCTTGCCGGGAATCGCTATGTTCGGGATTGCTGTATTCTGATTATCACCGAAACCTGGCTCCACCCGGACATACCCGATGCTAGCATGCAGCTCGCGGGCCGCACTCTGCTACGCGGGGACAGGACTAAGGACTTTGGTAAGAGCAGAGGAGGGGGGCTCTGTATGTATGTGCATAATAACTGGTGCAACAACGGGACTGTGATAGACAAGCACTGTTCCCCCGACCTCGAGTACATGTTTGTAAGATGCCGGCCCTTTTTTCTACCGAGAGAGCTAACAGTAGTGATCGTCACAGCTGTGTATATCCCACCACACGCCAACGTAAACACGGCGCTCTCCATCCTGCTGAACACCATCAACGTACACCAGCGGGACCATCCGGATGGTGTCCACATAATTGCAGGAGACTTTAATAAGGCCAACCTGAAGACTGTACTCCCGACGTTTTACCAACATGTCAAATGTTCCACTAGAGGGGAAAACACCTTGGATCACGTCTATTCCAACATTAGGCACGCATACAGAGCCATACCCCTCCCCCACCTCGGCCAGTCAGACCATCTTTCCCTTTTGCTCTCCCCAGCCTACACCTCCCTTAGACATAGTGCCAGGCCCACCATAAAGACTGTCACAACCTGGCCGGATGACGCACTTTCCCAACTGCAGGACTGCTTCACTGAGACAGACTGGGACCTATTTGAACAGCAGGAGCTTGGAACTTTCACAGAAACAGTACTAGACTACATCAAGTTCTGTATTGGGAATGTGAGTGTGGAAAAAACCATCCGGGTCTTCCCAAATCGGAAACCCTGGTTAACCAGCCAGGTCCATACACTCCTCAGAGCCCGTGACGCTGCCTTCAGATCAGGTGACAGAGTCCTTTATAGGACTGCTCGAGCGGATCTGAAAAAAGGAATTAAAAAAGCAAAGGCGGACCATAAGAAGTGCATAGAGTCTCACCTGTCCAGCAACAACACACGTGCGGTGTGGCAGGGCATTTACGACATCATAAACTCCAGGGGCGGCACTACAACAACAGAAGACCTGAGTGCATCACTGGCTGAGGAGCTAAACAGCTTTTTTGCTCGCTTTGAACCATCACAACAGCAACACTCAGCAGCCCCTGTACTACCCCCACCCCCACCCAGTTCCTGCACCACTATACTCACTGTCAGCGAGCATGAAGTCAGACGGGTGCTCCTGGCAGTGAACCCCAAGAAGGCTGCTGGCCCTGATGGTGTTCCTGGTAAAGTGCTAAAGGCGTGTGCCCTCCAGCTCACCCACATCTTCACGAGAATCTTCAACCTCTCCCTGGCACAGGCAATCATTCCGCCCTGTTTGAAAACCGCCACAATCATCCCAGTACCTAAGAAGTCTCCCACCATGAGCCCAAACGATTATCGTCCTGTGGCCCTCACTCCGATAATCATGAAGTGCTTCGAGAGACTGGTCCTCCAGCACATCAAGGACCATCTCCCCCCAGACTTCGACACCTACCAGGTTGCATATCGTGCAAACAGATCCACTGAGGATGCCATCGCTGTAGCTCTACACTCCGCGCTGTCACATCTGGAGCAACGGCAGAGCTATGTCCGAATGCTCTTCGTGGATTTCAGCTCTGCCTTCAATACAATCATTCCGGACATTCTCATCACCAAACTGGACACTCTCGGCCTCCCCCCTCTCACATGTGCCTGGATAAAGGACTTCCTCACCAACCAGCCCCAGGCTGTGAGACTCGGCCCCCACCTGTCCTCCACACGGACACTGAGCACCGGCTCCCCACAAGGCTGTGTGCTGAGCCCCCTCCTGTACTGCCTCTACACCCATGACTGTCGTCCGGCCCACAACAGCAACCTCATCGTGAAGTTTGCTGACGATACAACAGTTGTCGGACTCATCACAGGAGAAGATGAGACAGCCTACAGAGGGGAGGTCCTGAAGTTGGCAGCTTGGTGTTCAGAAAACAACCTGGCTCTGAACACCAAGAAAACAAAGGAGATCATTGTCAACTTTAGGAAGCTCAGCACCGACCTAGTCCCCCTCTACATCAACGGTGAGTGTGTGGAGAGGGTCCACAGCTTCCGGTTCCTGGGCGTCCTCATCTCCTCTGACATCTCCTGGACGGACAACACCACGGCGATCATTAAGAAGGCACAGCAGCGGCTACACCTCCTGAGGGTTCTCAAGAAACACAACTTGGACCCCACCCTGCTGACGACCTTCTATCGCTCGTCCATTGAGAGCCTGCTGACTTACTGCATCACAGTGTGGTACGGCAGCTGCACCATGGCAGATAGGAAGGGGCTTCAGAGGATTGTTAAGACAGCACAGAAAATCATCGGCTGCCCCCTCCCCTCCCTGATGGACATTTACACCTCCCGCTGCCTTAAAAGGGCAGGAAACATCATCAAGGACAACTTCCACCCTGGTTCCGACCTGTTTGTCCCGTTGCCCTCAGGAAGGCGCTACAGGTGCATCAGAACCAAAACAAACAGACTCAAAAACAGTTTCTTTCCAAAAGCCATCACCACTCTGAATTCAAACATGCACTGACATTCCAAACCCCCACCCCCCCACCCCCCCACCCACCCCACCCCCCACACCCCACCCCCAGACTACCTCAAAACCGTCTACTGTGCAATACGGACTATTCTAATGTGCAATATCACACTGACCATGCACTTTTATTCTTTTTAACTGTTTTAACTTATCCTTTTTTGTGATTTTTATTACATGTATCTTGCACTGATGGAGATGCTCTAAATCTCATTGTACTTGTGTATAGTGACAATAAATGGCATTCTATTCTATATGGCAACAAGAACGAACAGGAGAGCATAGTTCATTGTTTACGAATAAACCTCGATCCATGGAATGTTTTCTTCCGGGATTTTTCCCTCTTCACATGCTGCGCCAATCAGCGTTCACCTACGTCATCTAAAACACCTTATTTTTCTGAACAGCGCCGCCAAACGACTGGGGGGAGATATAACATTCATCGTAGTTGGTTCAACTGCGAAAACACTGGTGTGAATGTGAACCGAACCAGTTGAAATTAGCAACACTGTAACAACTTTTGGGTCCAAACGAACCACTCTAACGGACTAACAGGTGTGAAAGCACCACTGAAACGGGAGACATGTTGAGTCATTGTTAATTTCACGTCATTATAAACTTACCTTTCGGCAAGCTCCGCTTAGCCCACTCCTATAATGTTGCCTGGCTGTAGTTTACATACATTACTGAGAAAACTGTGGTGAGGGCTGAGGACTGCATGGAGTCAGAGCTCCATGTATTGGACAAATGGCACAAGGACATCATTCTGTGTGACTTCAACACTTGACAGCCTTTACTGTTTTATGAGAAATTAATGTATCGGCATTTAATCGGCAAGACTGCGGCCGATGACGATTATTTTGAAAGGAGCTACAATCAACCGATTTAATCGGCCGGCCGATAAATCGGTCACCTCCTCTCTTCATAATACTACTTGTTTTGTGATTGTTACGTATTTACACTTCACTGTCAACAACATATTTCATTCATTTATTACGTGTTTGCACATGTGTACAGTTCACAATTGTTAAATAATAATAATAATAATAATAATAATACTATGTTCAATTTATATAGCGCCTTTCACAAACCCAAGGTCGCTTTACATAAACAAAGAGAACAACAACAAAACAAAAACAAAACTACAAGGAGGAGGAGGCAAAATGATTATTGAAAAGATGAGTTTTGAGCAGAGATTTGAAAGTAGAGAAGGAGTGACAATCATGGAGGGATTGGGGGAGTGAGTTCCAGAGCTTCGGGGCAACAGCACTGAAAGACCACCCCCCCACGGTGGAGAGTTTGGTTTGAGGGATGGATAGGAAGTTGGAGCTGGAGGACCGGAGAGAGCGAGAGGGTGAGTAGGGGGTCAGAAGTTCATTGAGGTACGGAGGGGCCAGATTATGAAGAGCTTTGAAAGTGAGGAGAGTTTTGAATATGATGCGGGACTGAACGGGGAGCCAGTGAAGTTGACGAAGGATGGGAGTAATGTGAGAGGAGCGGTTGGTGTGAGTGATATAATGTAGTTAATATGAAATAATGTAGTTTTTAAATGTGTAATAAGTAAGATAAGTTATTAATGAAGCTCTTGCCCTGAATTTGTTTGTGTTTTAATGCTAAATATCTGCTTTTAATAACATGGACTTTTTATATTGTATTTATGCTACAACCGCCGAGATGAAGTTAAAAGTGATAAATGGAGTCCGTGAATACTAAGAACAGAGAATAATAAATTGCTGAAAGAGTCGGTCTGTCTTTCTGTAACTGAAATCTAAACAAGTGGTTCACTGAAGATGTCGTCCATTCAGTGTCCTTCTTCACAACCAGATGAGGCCTTCCTTCTGTTGGCTTCAATCACAAGTTCCTCACAGTGAATATGAGACACCTGAGATGAAGAGAGATGTCACAGTATCAACATCAGCAGCTGGTTCATTTTAAAATATCCCTGGAAAGATTTCCTATGTCATATTGTTTTCCAAGCACTGAAAGGCAGAAAGGTCTGTAGTCACTTTAGCCTTAGGGCAGAGGATTTTATTCTTCAGCTTATCTGTGCTGCAATTTAAATGTAATAGCTGTATTGTTCATCATTACTTTGGTCACATTCTGAGAGTTTATTTTTCCAATCTACACTGCAGTAATAAGCACTACATGTGAATCAGTCATTAAACAATGTTAACTATTAGAAGATTTACTGTTTTCTCCCGTTTAACTTCAGAGACTCAGCAGATATTCAGGACTACTGACAACACTGAACCTTAACCTTACTGTTTTAATCATATTTAGGTTTTCTAAACATTACATTAATGTGAACCAACTGTCACCACTGACAGATTTAGTAACTAAATGTACCACATTACCGTAACACAACACACTTCAGTTGTTTACATGAAACATAACACAAACATTGTTAGCTTAATGCAGCTACATTAACTTTAATCAGGCTACGACTGAGCAGCTAGCTCCATTAGCATCGCTAATTCACATTAAAGCTAGTATATACTAAATGCTAACTCTCTTTTCTGTCAACACACAGAGAAAAAACTCCATCGACATCTAGAGTGCATGGCACACATTATATCTGAAACAAAAGATGCATATAAAGTGCATTAAAACCAGCACCAATAAGAAAATAAACATTTACTTACCAAACTATCAGAGTCCTTTCAGTGTCTCATCAGGCCAAGTGAAAGTTGAAAACAAGTTAAAAAAGCCAACAGTCAGAAAACATGTCCATGGAAAATGTTCTGCTGCTCTACCGATAAATAAACTAATAGCTATTATATCCAAATTAATCCAAACGAGAGTTTAAGGTTAATAGTGTCTAGGCTGCTTCATCCAAACGACCTGTTGAACATTCCAGACCAGACTGTCAATCAAATTACCACGTTCCCTGACATAGCAAAACTTTAACTCTCTATATAAAATGCAATACTGAGATATTTTAAGATTGGCCATCTGATGTCTCATTTTGACCATGAAAACTAATTAAAAAAATCCTGAGCCATAGGAAGACAGTCCATCAAATTTTTGTTTTTCCGTTGTAGAATTGGAGT
Source organism: Acanthochromis polyacanthus (assembly GCF_021347895.1). Classification (NCBI taxonomy): domain Eukaryota; kingdom Metazoa; phylum Chordata; class Actinopteri; family Pomacentridae; genus Acanthochromis; species Acanthochromis polyacanthus. Next base: position 32,816,388 of record NC_067114.1, on the reverse strand, counting down.
CTATGGAGCCGGAGCTTTTTGGAACCACACCGTCAGACGGTGTGATATTGCAAGTTTTTGACACTTCCGAGTCAGCTTCATTTTTATAGTCAGGCACTACGTCCATCTTGATTATACAGTCTATGTTAGGAACATGTATGAAAACACAAAATGATATATACACACGTGGACAAAATTGTTGGTACCCCTCAGTTAAAGAAGGAAAAACCCACAATTCTCACTGAAATCACTTGAAACTCACAAAAGTAATAATAAATAAAAATTTATTGAAAATTAAATAATCAAAAACAGCCATTACTTTTGAATTGTTGATTAACATAATTATTTAAAAAAACAAACTAATGAAACGGGCCTGGACAAAAATGATGGTACCTCTATAAAAGATTGAAAACTATTTGACCAGAGTGACATGGTTAACTCAGGTGTGTCATTTAATTGACATCACAGGTGTTTCCAAACTCATAATCAGTCAGTCTGCCTATTTAAAGGGAGACAAGTAGTCACCCTGCTGTTTGGTGAAAAGGTGTGTACCACACTGAACATGGACAACAGAAAGCGAAGGAGAGAATTGTGCCAGGACATCCGAAAAAAATTATAGACAAACATCTTAAAGGTAAAGGCTATAAGACCATCTCTAAACAGCTTGAAGTTCCTGTGACAACAGTGGCTCATATTATTCAGAAGTTCAAGACCCACGGGACAGTAGCCAACCTCCCTGGACGTGGCCGCAAGAGGAAAATTGATGACAAATTGAAGAGACGGATCATTCGAATTGTATCCAAAGAGCCCAGAGCAACCTCCAAAGAAATTAAAGGTGAACTCCAAGGCCAAGGTACATCAGTGTCAGATCGCACCATTCGTCGTTGTTTGAGCCAAAGTGGACTTCATGGGAGACGACCAAGGAGGACACCACTGCTGAAAAAAACTCATAAAAAAGCCAGACTGGAATTTGCAAAAATGCATGTTGACAAGCCACAAAGCTTCTGGGAGAATGTCCTTTGGACAGATGAGACCAAACTGGAGCTTTTGGGTAAGGCACATCAACTCTATGTTCATAGACTCAAAAACCAAGCATACGAAGAAAAGAACACTGTCCCTACGGTGAAACATGGAGGAGGCTCAGTAATGTTTTGGGGCTGCTTTGCTGCATCTGGCTCAGGGTGTCTTGAAAGTGTGCAAGGTAGGATGAAATCTGAAGACTATCAAGGCATTCTGGAGAGAAATGTGCTGCCTAGTGTCAGAAAGCTTGGTCTCAGTCGCAGGTCATGGGTCTTCCAACAGGACAACGATCCAAAACACACAGCCAAAAACACCCAAGAATGGCTGAGAGAAAAGCGTTGGACTATTCTAAAGTGGCCTTCTATGAGCCCAGATCTGAATCCCATTGAACATATGTGGAAGGAGCTGAAACATGCCATTTGGAGAAGACACCCATCAAACCTGAGACAACTGGAGCTGTTTGCTCATGAGGAGTGGGCCAAAATACCTGTTGACAGCTGCAGAATGCTCATTGACAAATACAGAAATCGTTTAATTGCAGTGATTGCCTCAAAAGGTTGTGCAACAAAATATTAAGTTATGGGTACCATCATTTTTGTCCAGCCCTATTTCATTAGTTTGTTTTTTTAATAATTATGTTAATCAACAATTCAAAAGTGATGGCTGATTTTGATCATTTAATTTTCAATAAATTTTTATTTATTGTTACTTTTGTGAGTTTCAAGTGATTTCAGTGAGAATTGTGGGTTTTTCCTTCTTTAACTGAGGGGTACCAACAATTTTGTCCACGTGTGTAGCTGTGATTACATGGCCCAAGTATCATACATAGGTCATGTGTTGACAACTGAGTGAACTTCATAAGTAAAATGAACACTGCAAGTTGTGGTTAAAAGCTTTAGAAATGTCAGAGGACCTTGAATTTAAATTATTTCATCAAACTTCATACAATTTAAAGTCAACAATCATATTAATATCAACAACTTCAATAACCCACCCCTACTTGTACAGGAAAAACTATTATTTTCCTAAGTGTATCACAACTCCATAAGGTATCTGATATTAGTATCACAGCTGTTTTCTTCTTAAACAAGTGAGGGAAAAAAGGTGCCTACGTTTCATGAGTCCCAAAGAAGAAGATGGGGTACTTGTTGGCAGGTGGTTTGACAGCTCCTTCAGGAAGCTCATCAATCTGGAGCACAGGAGAGAAAATGTCACTGAATATTTGTTCATCAAAATGCTGATCATTCACTTGTTTACATTGCCAATCACTTGCTAATGTCTGCCCTAATTATTATCAGCTACAACGAGATTCTGTCCTGTCA